>NC_041394.2:63117590-63430090 GCF_900747795.2 Erpetoichthys calabaricus
CTCCAATAATGAGAAGCCAGATGAGAATTTTTGCAGTGAAGCGTAGCAGTATCAGAAAGAGAAGACTGACGACCATGGCAATGAGCAAGCCACTTTAGGTGAGAAGAAAAAAAAAAATAGCATCATTACTAAAGAAATTAGATCTTGATTTTAATATTTAAAGAAATGAAACTCAAATAAGAATAGTTATGTCATTAGCCAAACTAGATGCTCAGAGACCTTGGAAAGTCTGTTAGGCAAGTCTGACTTTTGTTGCAGCACCTTATCTGACCAGTAGGTGACTGTCTAACGCTACAAAAGTAGTATTTACTGTACTATACATTGGCATCCTGAACATATCAGACCATACAGTCATTTTACAAAGGAGTTTGGGGGGGAAACAGCCCTTAGCCAGTTGCATCAAATTCTATAGAAATGCGCATTTTATTTAATATATTATGCTCCCTTGCTCCAAATAAATCTGACTATTCAAAATGTATTTCTAAAAGGTAGTTTAAGAAACATTTGTTCTTCTTATGGCAGTTATAATATAGTTTAGTTTATCTCAGTCTCAAAATGAAAATTAGTATGCAAAAAGATCTTGCATGCTACAATCCCACAATGTTTGGATGATGTTCTACACACAGACGTCAATGAACAGCAAACAAAAACTACTGAAAAATTTTTAGCACATTCTGGAATTTGCATACTACATAAGTAAACAGATAAGTGGCATGAACTAAACACACTATGAATTGGAGACCAGAATACAGTATTGTATTGTATGTAGTGTTAGACTTCAGCATGTATGCATTTTTAAACAATGATGATAGCATTACTGTAACGTATTATTTATTTTAGCTTAATTAATTTATTACTCCCTAATTAAGACCTAATACAGTTCAGGCCACAGGAAGCTGGAGTCTATCTCGGCAGCACTGAGCACAGGGCAGGTAACAGCCATGGACAGGGCATCAATCTATCACTAGGCCCCACTCATGCATCCACAATGGGACAAATTTGGAATTATCAATTAACGTACATTTTTGAGGATGTTTGTGGAAAACTATTGGTATAAAGTGCAATATATAATCAAGCAAATAAAAAAGACTAGATAGAGTATTCAAAATACATATTGCAAGCTAGGCAGGGATTAATTATTTTTAGCTTTTAAGATTTTTTTTCTTTTCTAATGCTCTGGTTATTGAAGACATCATTTACTAAAAAGCACTCAACTGGGTAACACTGAAGTTGCTGCTGCCCTTTAGGACTCCGTGTCGATTACTACTTGCAATTAATTATCAACATTTGGATACATTTAAGAGTATAAACACCACAGAAGAAATTAAAAAGAAAATGCCCAAACAGAGTAAAGCATTTAAAGTTACAGCACACATTTTATAAAAGTAAATATTGTACTACTGCACTTTTAATTAAACATGGAGAAAAAAAAATAACAGTACAAACAACTCACTAAACTTGAAAACCGTTTGGATCTAAAACCAGCAGCCACAGGGAACAGCAGACTAAACTTGACAGACTGATATACACAAAAATGTTATGTTTACACTGCCAGTCAAATGGTTTAGAACACCTTAGTTTTTTCAGTTTTATGGAAATGCATACAGTTAATGTCTTAATGTTTCATGAAATCAAGCCATAGAACAAACAAAAAAATAGTCACTGTGTGGAAGTCACCAACTTTGCCTCCAGCAAAAGAACCCCAACCCATTACACATCCATGTTTGACAGTTGGTGTCACACACAGAGGAATCCTCCTTTCACCAACTCGATCATATACAAACACCCTGTGTGATGAACCGAAGATTTCAAATTCAAATGACGGTGAGATATGAAGAAGGCAGATTCACCAGCGTTTGTGTGTCAGCTTTTATCCCTCCAGATCAGAATTTCCAGTTCTATTGTCTCAAAACAGCACTCGCATCTATAGTTATTCCAAGTTTGAGATAAAAAGTAATCACATCAGATCTGGGATGGGTGTTGTATCATGATAGAGAATAAAAGTGAAAAAATAAAAACGCTAACTTTTACAAGTACTATAATTTTACACCGGCTATTACAGACACAAATCAAATGCATGTTTTTATTGTATAATATTAACAATAAGAGTCGCTCACTACTCAAAACAGTACATTTGCCGGCAGTTCTAACCACAGCACCACGGAAGCTGTCGTATTGTACTTGCTCCTCAAGTGTCTGTTTGATATTTGGCCATTAGCCTTCACACATTATATAGTTCATGTCTACATTTTCTTATTTATTACTAAAGCATGAAAAACTTTTCTGTTTTAACGATGCGTTTACATAGATTGTTGTAGACACAAAACACACATCAAATTATTTCCCCTTACAATTCTGGGTAGCTCACCCTCAGATAACAAATCAAGACAGGAACTGGGAGAAATTCTTGCCTCTTCTGGGATTGGGGGGGGGAATGGTATAGCAGGCTGCTTGGGCTTATCGACACATTTAGAAGACAAAAGACACTGACAGAGAGGTGCGAAGGGATTTAAGGTGGGCCGGAATTACGAGTTTTTTCATTGGCTCTGGTAACTCTAGTGTTAGGTAATCTACAGAAATTTGCTTCAACTTGCAAGGCTTAATTTACTTTGATTGCTGCAGAACATTTGTAGGTTGTAAACTATTAATTGTTCCCTGAAGAAGGCACACTTGTAATATTCTGACATTTCCTCTTCTTTCAGTTTTTGCTAACCTAATCTTTAAATTTAAACCTCTGGCAGTTTACTGCTTACTTTTTCACCACTTTAGGTCATTCATTGCATTTCAACTGTTTAAATATGAAGGAAAACCTGAAAAACTAAGGTGTTGACCTGTAGTGCATGTTGCCACATCCTTCAAATAAAATTGTAACATACTGTATGTGTACTTTACATAAAGCTATAAAAAGTAATATCAACCAGTTCTAAGCACACTGTCACAAAGCATTTTAAATGCCCCAATGTATACATTGATAATGATACATAACGTTATTTAACAAACATGGGTGATTTGTGATTGGCAAGAAGGGAGACTAGTCGCCATTATCTCTAGAAGTATGGAGCACAGTCAGATTAGTGGAGGATAGGTACTGACCGAGAGAGTACAATTCATCATCTTCATCTATCCCTCCAGTTGATTCCAATCAGTAAGGTGTTGTTAATACATCAATGGTGGGAAAAGTGAATGAACACATTAATGTGACATATGTGAACTGGGGTATCTCCTATGGCAAATGAGAATTTACCACTTTATTCCGAGTTTATGAAAAAGTGTATAATTAAGAGTATTGCATAGATTTTCTGGGTTTAAAAATGGCAAACAATATATATCAAAAAGCACATACAGTAAGTGAATGTTAATACAAACTAATATAGTTCTTTTAAAAAAATTAAATACATTTTGTTTCCAAAGTGTCTGATAATTATTTTAATCCAAAGTACAGTACAGATAATTTATAAAGTTGGACAGACAGTTTTGTATCTTATTTGAAGAGAATTTTGATAAAATTTGTTCATAGATTAATTTCACAACTCGTAAAGGAAAGTATTAATAGTGTTAAATTAATATTGTTAATAAATTAACTTTTTCTAGATTTCAACATTACAAATGATTTCTCATTCTGTATTCAATTTTGCTAATATCTTGCAGCAGTCCAATACTCTTTGGTAGTTATTTACACGTTTGTATCCATTACATAAAATTACAGTAAAGTCTACCACTACCACCCACCATCGCTAGATCTTCAAACTACATCCTGCAATTTATATCTTATCCAAAACACAAGCCTGCTGGGAGGGTTATGCTGAAACACTGAAAAGGAGTGCCATTGTTCTATTCATTTGTTTCTGATAGGCTTACATGCACAACTGTTTAATAGAGAAAGCAAGTCCCTTGCAACTAAAAATAGTCTGCAAATGTCAATATATACTGTATATATTGTTTATGTTAGAAAGTCTTCTTTTGCCAAGGATAGCGAGGTGTGGCGTCCCAATGTGAATACAAACCAAATTCAATGATATATGTATGTATGTACAATTGCTTAAAGCTTATGTATTACTGTCTGTTAACGTGTAAAGTTTTCAAAGGAAAAAAAAATGAAATTTCATACACTAGTACTTATTGAATATTGAAATGAAACAACTACACATCACTTAGTAATACTATGGCAATTCAACATTTTTAACAGTACCAAAAATGTACTGCTGTCCATTCTTCATGATTTACTTGCAAATGATTCTTATTTTCAAATACAAGTTTATGAAGGTCATTCATCCTACTACAGTTTGTAAAGACCACCAGAAATCTAACTTAAATATGTCAATTAGTTCAAATGAGGAAGAAGTGTTCTCAATTGAATGTGGACTATCCAACTCAAGTATTATTCTGAAGGAGGATGCACTTCAGTTGATGAAAACAATTCATTTTAACAGAATAAGCATAACATGTAAAAGAAAATGTAAAACCTCATCCTTTGTTTTCAGCATAACTACAATCGAGTGTTTAAATACATTCACAAACACTTACATTAGAATCCAGTACCAGGACAGAGCAAAGTCAGCAAAAATCTTCATGCTAATGTCTTGGAGGTTCATTCCACTTACTAGGTTACTATAAATTAAGAAATATAAGGAAAACAAAAATTAATTTTAACTCCCTTGCATATAATAAAAATTTTGACATGAAATTTTATAGTTAAATGATACTGCAAAATCTCACCTTGTTGCATTTTTAATTAAGTTCCCTGTATTATTGGTTGATAATCCATTAAGTGAGAAGTTACTTGGAATACTGCTCAGCTCCCCAAAACTTGGAAGGCAGCGATTCAAAACTGAGAAAGGAAAAATAATTTATCACTCCAGGACACACATATAAAGCCAAATTTCTCTGAAGTTTTTAACAATCATTCAGTCCTAATGATGCACAAAATTATGCAGGCTGCATTGTTACATTTAAAGTATAATTTTTTGTTTATGAGAAAATGTCTAAATATATGTTGGACATTATTAAAATTGCCCTTAACGACTAAGAATGCCGAACCTCTGCTAACCTTTAGGGTACTTCAGTTTTAAAGAGTGTCAACTTCACATTAAATTTGTTGATTGATTCCTCCCTAGATAGGTAGGGGAGGAGGGCTGTCATATTTAATTCAAGTAAGATGCAACACTGCATGTCTGACTAACTTGCAACTCCATCGATGTAATATAATATATACAACCAATACAAGCTTAAATTTGAAAAACTAGAAGTTATTCCCCTCAAAAAGAAAACTGTCTATAAAATGTACTTAGTGATTTTTGCTTTTTAGAGAAACTAGACTGAGTAATTGAAATCTGCTACAAACCACAGTAAACCGAAGTACATTACACCACATACAGTATAGCTACCACACACTATCATTTCAATTCTGTATCCTTCAACAAGAAAATGCTAAGCACTACCACAAATCTCCCAGTTTTACAGGTTAAGTGATTGCAAAATTAATTATAAAGGTCTTAAAGTATAAAGGTGTTCTCTGGAGGCCTTGCAGTTTGATGAAATATGAAGAATTCATACTATAAAAATGTTATTTGTGCAAAACAGAATATTAGTTTTAATTGTATAGTAATTTAATACTATAAAATCCATAGCAATTGTAAACTTAACTCTTTTCCCTTCTCTCTCTTATTTCAAAACATTTTAACAACACAGATACTTCATGGTGCACGTACACAGGTTTGAACAGAAGCGCATTAGCTGTAGAACTGGTGCCTTTATTGTCATGTGCAACTCATTGTTAATTGATGGCTAGTTAAGAAAACAGGCCAATTAAAACCATAATCCAGGTATTTAAAACTAAAATAGACAATTAATGGTTCTGAATTATAGCAAGCAAGTTAACTAAACCTAAGCCTAAAGAATATTGCTTTATTAGTAAATAAATGGGTGCTAATTAAGAAACTGGTTAAAGTGGAAACCTGCAGCAACGGCAGACCTCCAGGACACCTAATTGAGAACCCATGATATACAGGACATATTGCCATGGAAAAAATGAATTCAAAAGCATGTGTGCTGCTAAAATAGTAAATCAGGAAATTTATTAAAGCTTTCTTTAAATGGTACTTTTTATTTGGAATAAATTCTAAAAGAAATCCAAAATTTAAGAAGGACCAACTTAAGCTGCTTTTTGTCTGCAAACAGCCTCAGATATGCTTCTAAACTGGCAGCATGCATTTATCTTCACCTGGGCAAATAAGGATGTGCAATATTCCATTGGTATTTTACATAGGTTTGAAATTAATACATCACATGTTACTGATAAAACAGTACAAATACAAACTGTCTGGACTGAAATTTAAATGAAATTTCTGGAATCTCTGACACATTTTTGAGGTATGGCCAGCCCACGTAAAGGTCACACTTTGAGATTACATAATATGGATCATGTAGACCACCAGACCATTACTACCCTGGTAGGGGCACTGGTCCCTCACCTCTGATTCTACAGATAACCGGATAGTCTGTGCTGTGTACTTTTGCGCTCCTTCATTATAAACATAGAAAACAGAAGCACTAGAGAACAGAAAGCTAACCAAGAATATAGACTGTTTACAACTCTTTGTTCTTTCATTATTAACATACACCCATTTAAGCCATCAAAGAAGCTAGAGTCTTTGTGTTTTGGTGCTAAAGATGAACTGCCCCAGTGATTCCTATGACAAGTATTGACTATCGAGCACAGTATCTACTAGGAGATAGTTAAAAGTGAAAGTGTGGACACTTTTGGTGATTTAGGTCTAACTGCAATGCAAAAGACTTTTGTAAAGCCTGCCTGTTTAGTGGACAGAGAGGGAAGCTGGTTCTACCAAATATTCAGTACCCTATCAGGAGTAGTATCTTTAAGTGGTAAATACAGATATAACTTTTTGTGCAGGTCAGAGTTTGGAACAATTGCTTGAAGTGACCAGAGATTTTCCTAGTTGATTTTGTGATGATCTGTGCTGTCACAGACACCATCTACAGCTTTTTTACTTGTACAGACTTGTTCTGTGCTGTCACTACAATAGATGACCTTATCAGGACAATGCCAAAATATTTTCTTCTGACTCACCCTCTTTACTCAGGGTTGCATTTTGCAGGATTGTTAATGCAAACAGCTGACCTTTCAGACTAATGTTGTGTTCTTTACACTTTAGAAGCTTTGACACAATGTTTCACACATGAACAAAACAAGAATTATTTCACTGTAAGGTAATGCTGCCAAGCAACAACTTCTTGCAGTGGCTGACTGTGTTGTGCTTTATAAAAAATGGAGGAGTATATTGTGCCTAATATAACACTTGTCCTTAAAAAGACATAAGAAGACATGATTACTCTTAAAAGGATGGATAGAAAAGCAATGCCCTTAAATCGGCAGCTGGCAAGAGCTTGTTTTTGAAAGGGTAATTCAAAAAGGTATCCAGGAGACAAAGTGTTGGGCAAAAGAGTTCCCAAAAAGGCAAGCAAAGTTGGTAACTAGGAAAACAATGCTAAAACGCTGAGCAAAAATCAAAGTCAAAAAACAAAAGGCAATGGTCAAGAATACATGAAACAAACTAATAAAATAAGTTCAAGGAATTCATGGGTCATTAAGAGATCCCAAAACTAAGATGTCATCTTTACTATGCCACCATGTTTTATAGGTGTGATGATGATGTCACATGTGGATCAACATTGGTCAGTTGACTGGCATATCATAATTAAAACATTTCAAAATATGGAATCTAGAAACTCACAAAAGAGTAAAGGTTTTAATTAATAAAATGTGTTTTTGCAGGCACTCTCTCAGTGTATCACTTTGTCTAATTTGGTAAAATTGTCAATACATACAACTCTTTAGCATCTTACTTTCTTTAGTATTTACACAATCTGACTAATAAAATAGGACTGCAAAGAAAACTCTAGCTATATACTATAAAAAATGAATGTGGCTCAGAAACTTGTGTATTTTGTGCCCATAAACATTTTTGAAATAACAAATGAAAGCCAAATTTCAAAAGGCATGAATCATCAGGGACCTCATCACTTTAAATGTTCAAAAATGTTCAAAGAAAAAAAAAAAAAAAGCAACCTGACTAAGCTATGCTTGAATTTAGCACCACTTCAACCAACAAACAAACATAATGGAAAAGTGCAGTAGAAACATCATTTTGTTAGTAAAGGTCTTCTGTAGAGCTAAATATTGCAAGACAGTAGGTTCACTAGCATGGATTTACTTCAATATTCAGATAAATTCTAAAATAATAAAACAACAAAACTGGTATTTTATTTTAAAAGTACAACAGATGTAAATTAAAGACATCTAGGTTATATTGTTTTGGTGCCGATTAAAATAAAAATGTAAAAAAATATTGCTGTTAAAAAAAAAAAAGCTTTTAATAAAGGATGTCTTGTACATCGCTGATGAAATGTTTCTTTTTTTTACAATTTTTGTTGCATAAAACCTAAAAATAACGTGAGAAGCATCATACAATTAGCATACATGTGGCTGGAAAATAACTAGTTATGTTTTATACTTTAATAGACTTTTTTCACAAGCACCAAAGCAAACCAGTGTTCCCAGTAACCCACAATAAACAAACACCAAAATAATTTAATACAGAGGAACCTGAATCACAGAGCTGATGGGGAGTGTTAGTGCACACAGGATAGTAGGGTGGGTGGCATATCCAACAAAGCATGAGGTCACAATGTACTAAGTAGTGCTGAATACTCCTAAACTAACCCTTCAAATCCCTAAAAATACTTTGTGGATATTACTGATGAGAAAGTAATTTACATAACAATGATGAACCTGGCCTATGCGCACAACAAACTTTTACCTACAATAATGTATAAAGAATTATTACATCAAGTCACACAAAATTTTTTGTATATGTATCTGCTTAAATTTCCAAAAAAATATATTTGAAGAAATTTGTGGCATACAAACAGGCAGTCTATTAAAGTATACAACAGGTGTGCTGGTAACAACACTTCAAGAGAGGCCCACCGAATCAACAAGCTAATTAAAAGGACAAGGCCAGGTATAGGATGTACTCTGGTCCCCCTAGAGGTAATAGTGAAGGAGAGAATTAAAACAAAACTGAGTGCCATTATGAACAAAGTTGCACATCCTCTCTCTGATACACTGAGTACTTTCAGCAAACAAATTATTCACCAGAAGTGTGTCAAGAAATGAAGTGGGGCTCCTTTATACCAACAGCAATACGTCTCAATAATGCCTCACTATGTGACAGCCAAGTCAGAAGTTTTCTTTCTTTTAAATTTTCTTGCTTTATAGGCATTTTGGTGTGTGTGCATTTATTTATGGATTTATTTACTTACTTATCTACCAACTTAATAAGTATTTATTTAAAGAGCTTCTGTAAAAAGCCAAATTTCCCATTTATTTATCTAACTTACCTGGAGTACTGGGGACGTAGTAATAAGGACACAGCTCTTTTGCCAAAATATCTTTTGCTGACTGAAATGTAGAGGCAGAAATCAATACACTGTAAGCTTATATAAATAGCAATTCAAAAAATACATCGATTCTTGCATAAAGTTAATATACTCAATTTTTCTATGGAGTGACATCCAGCAAAACTATATTACTGAAAAACAACAAGAACATTGGAACTGATACTCCTGGAGACTGGAAGGTTATAGATCATGTGAATTGGACGAACACATTCAAAAATTATAGGACTTACTAGAGTTGTAGTGGTTAAGTTTATAGATGGGTTGCAGTAGGTTTGATTGAAAGTACTCTGAACATTTGCAGTAGCGAGGGCTACTACATTCACAATACCAAAAGAACTAGGACAGGAAGCAACACACACCTGTATATAAATGCAGATAAAAAAGAAAGAGCAAAAAGTGATAAATGAAACACTTCAAGGGTTCAAATTACCTTCTACAACAATTTGCAAAATTGTGCAAGTAAATGTACCGTAATTGACCATGTTACAGTACTGCACTCTAACCTATGGCTTTAGAAAATAACTTACTTGTGTGGTTGGACACTGAAAACCATTCAGTGCTGCTGCCATGATGTTGGTTGCAGAGATGCACTTCAAGATATCAAAATAAAATGCATATGGCTTCCCTCTAAATAAAAGTAGAGTTCATTATACATTGCAGAATAAAAAGTAGTTAATATAAAGTACGCTACAAAAGATTTTTTGCTGAATTACAGTAAGTGCTGCATAGTTTTTGACACAGTACAGCTAAAACAAAATTGACAAGGTGGTGACCCAAATTCTACCACAGAACTGCACACAGAGGCACCACACAGTATTTGCATATCCAAGTAATGGAATAGTGCAAAGTGAGACCTGACATACAGCTGAACTTACAGGCAGCCGTTGTTAAAATTTCTCTGATTAACCCTTCTTCCCCAATTACAGGTTATAGGTATTCATTTATTGCTGGTCACATTATAAAGACAGATGCAATACTGTGTAACTATCTTAAGGCCCCCCCCCAGAAAAAATATTTTCAAAACTAAGTAATCAGGAGGACAAGTGTTTACTAGCTTGTGAAAACACTATAACACATTTTAATAAATACAAATAAACATGGATACCATAAAAAAATGAAGAATTTGTCTGACTGCTACAATACTACAGGGTTTGATCCCCAAATCTAGCCTCAAGGAACTCCAGTGTATTCCAATGTATTTATTATAATTCACCAACAGCATGCCTGATGCAAAGTAATGAGAAGAGGATGATAGTGGTCTACATAAAATGTAATACTGGGTGGTTACCACAGATGCTGGAATGCCTCACGTTGAGGTTCAGAAATGGCCAAGATAAAGTTATAAAAGTCATCCTGAAAAGTGCAAATGCAAAAGAACCATTTTATGAGGTTGATAATTATTTTAATGATCAGAAAGTGAAATAGTCTACCAGAAGGGGCATTCGAAGGATTAGTCAAAAAGCAAGCCAAAGATGAACAATGTCCAGAAGAAAAATATTTCACCAAAGCTAAGACGACGTAATTCAAAGTCTTCAAACTAAAACAAGTCAAAAACAAAGATTTATCCTAAATAGTCTATGTTTAGGAAGGGGCTTTAGTCCGAAAGGAATGTTTTTGCATTACAATGTTTTGAAATTTAATTTTGGATTCAGTCCGTGTCTTGTAACATCTGTAATAATGGCAGCATTATGAGAACATGTGTCACAATGTTGTATTATCAGGTGAAGGCAACAGACACCATTGCTAACAACAATATGGCAGTGCCCATGAATAACAAACCACAAAATGGCACACTGGACTGACATAAGGAAAAATCAGATTAGTAAAAAATTGAAGTGGCACAACTAGCTTACCTAAAAATTATATAAAAAAAAAAATAACAAAATGCATTTTTGATATCTAACACACTTTGAGAAATATAAAAATCATAATTTACATCAAAAAGGCTATAGGCAAGGAGCAAAAGCACATTCATTTTATTTTGTTGATATGATGCTCAACCTGCCATCAAGAAATCTGAACAATCTGGGCAAGCTGCAATCAGTAATGGCAATAATATACCGAAAAAAAATTGTCAGTGACTGACGAACAGTAATTAGATATTAATTTCTTAAACAGCACTTTGACTAAAGTGAATAGATTCATTTTTGCATTCTGTGTGAGGCTTCACATAAATGACTTGTTTTAAAAACAGATACTAGTGTTATTTTTTATTGTATCAATGTTTATTTGCATTTATTCTAATATTATACAGTCCCTTAATAAGCAAATAAATTTTTTGCCTAGATAACTAACTTTATGAATACTTTTCCTGAGTAACCCAAAACTTTTGCACAGTACTGTAAAATCAGAAGAAACATGAGTTGCAGTCTTTTTTTTCACACTCACATGCTGAGGCATTTTCTCATAAAGTGGAAGTCAGTACACATTAAAAATATCATATCCCTCAAAGTCCAGTTTTATATATTATGTTGGCAGTGAAATAAATTTTCCATGTAACCCTTTTAACTTTCAGCTGCTTGCCTCTATCTTTTGGCTTTAACAGCTGTTATCTGGGAGTTCCCTGATTAGCTGGCTACCCACCAAATTTCTCTTTTTATTTTGTGCTGTTTAGCTTGGTAAAAAATTCGTAAGACTGGACACCATTACTGACTCCAGCCTTGTCAGCTCTTACAACGCATACAGGATTGGTAAGCATATGCTGATTGTAGATCGGTCACAGAGGTGACAAAGAGAGAATGTAGAAATATTGACCATTTCAGACTTGTCAGGATGATCTAAGTCATTTCGTGGGTCCATGGCACATGGAAGTTCCAGCTAACTAGAAGTTGATTCTAATGATCATTAAATGACTGATTATTAATATATATCATCCAAAGAGTAAAATCAGATAGTGAGCAGCAAATGTGAAGCAATGCACTTCTTGTTTTTAAAAGATTGGTAAAATGCACTCAAAGCACAAAGATTAATTCATGACCAACTAAATTATGGAAGAACAACTGAAAAAAATAACTGTTCCAAAGACAAAGTTGCAGTGATGCAAAGATATACAATACAGGTTTTGTCTTTGGAGATAAACTCTTCACAAAGAACAGAAAACTGGTTTTGATCAGGGGGAGAGTTTTACTCAGAACACCAGCTAAAAAACGAAATTCATCCTCCAGTTGAAAACATTTCTCTAAACTTACTTTGATCACATTTACTTTTATAACTCCTGTCATCCTTGCACAAAATTAAAAATAAAAGCTGTCACTGACACATTGGCCTAAACCTAAAAGCTCAAAAATGCATCAACTTTATAAGTTTGTATGCAAACTTATCTTTGGGTAAAAGATGGTAATGCCTATTCGAGCAGCTTTCAAGAAAACAAATAAACAAGTCTATCATGCCTTGCTGCAATTTAGGTTTTCACAGTAACCTCTGAATTATGAAAAACCACTGTACAAAAATTTGGGTAAGCTAAGGAAGTCTACAAATGCCTTTTCTCATCTCACAAATTATAATGAAACCGAATGTATGCAGAGAAAACAGAGTGTGAGATGTTTTCAAACACATACTACTAGTGCAAACACTCAATTATCCTTGTGATCTTTTTGACTTTGCTGCAGCCTGTAGAATGGGATAGGCTAGATATTTGGGTCATGGCTGGATGTTGGTGATATGCCGTCAAATTCAGAGTCATTTGCACAGCTAGCATTATCGTGGTATGGTTCAGTCAACATGTCACGGGTGCTGCTTACATCTTACTATCTTGAACATCACGGTTCAAGGAAAGATTGTGAAATAGTTGGAAAAAATCTGCTTGTAGAGTTAAAAATATCTGAGTCGCTTATTAGGTTGTAATGGCGTTTTCTTCACATAAACATGTATGAGAAGATGACATCTGATCCAATGCACCACAAACTGAACAGGCAATTTCCTGCTTTGTAACAAATGCAAAATCTGATCTTGCCATGAAATGAATCCACAGCAAAATTAAATTATTTACCTTAATTTGTGCTGATGGTTGTATACTAATACTTTTCTGCCAATTTACCAAGCACACCATCTACTGTCCATGCTAAATTATCACATAATTTAAAATTAGTTCTTACGTGTTTGCTCCAAAACCACAGTAGACACCTGTGGAGTTTCGTGGATAGACCACCTGTCGAGGGTCTCCATACAGCCAGGCTAGAGAAAAAAAAGAAAAACAATTCAAGAAAAAGTCACAGATAGCTTCTCATGACATTCTGCTTTGACTGACACCAGCTTTTAGCCAGCGTATAATCAGCTTCTTACACACCTAATAAAAATGGTTTCCAATGAGTCTGAATGCTTACCAAGAATTCCCACCACGATATACCCAAGGATAAATACCATGAAAAGGATGCAGCAGATAATGTCTGTGCAGCTCCTAAGGGGGAAAACAATATGGCTTAAACCTCATAATTATGTATTACATACCATCATTAAACATAAGATACCAGTAGAGACTGGTTGATATTTGAACTGAATTTCAAAAATTATTTATGATTATCCAATGTTAAATTGTTTTTTAAGTTTTCTTGTACTAGCTCTTAAATTTTTCCTTTAATCATAGAAATAGAGGTAATGTACTATAAAAGTACAGATACCATGTTATACGTAAACATTTAAGAATTTACTTATCAGTTTATTAAACAGCCCTTGTCATTTGTGACTGAGAATGGCTCACATACCTGTTGTGGATCGGTCCGTTGAAGGAAGGATCATATTTGGCTGGCTCACCTATAAATGGGCAAAAGAGGGGGTCTGAATGAGCAGCTCTCTTCACATGCATGGTTTAAACTTGCAATACATTTATTGTTCTTTATCATCATGTTTAAAACGCAATTTCAAAACCCTCCAACATCCCAGATCTTCTCTCACTGAAAAAAAATACTGCAGATAAACATGTTAGTTTATATGAATGAAACAAACAATCTGTCCTTCATACTGACTTCACCTTCCATAGAACCGACAGACCCGTTAATCACCAATCATCCAAACCAATGGAAACCCTAACAATGGATAAAACTGATTACTTGCATCAAAGAATAAGTGAGTGGCTGTTCCGTTCGCCATCTGCTTTTATTTCAACTTTGTTACTGTAGTCAAGCTGGAAATAAAATGGGCTGCATTCCATTTCTAAAACCAATGTGGAAACTGAAAACAGTAGAGAACTGTGGAGTTACTGTATACCAGAAAAGTAGATGAGTGTCAAACTTGTTTGAGCTGAAAAGAAATAACGAAAAGTATAAGGGAAGCTTGCCCTAGAACATGTGTGCATGCTACTTCTGAGGACTGAGGAAAACTGTCTACTTTTTTCTGTTATCAATAGCCTAATAACTACGCTATGCTTTCTTCCTCTCTGGCATGCTTCAGAGAATGACTGCGCTACTATCAGAGCATTTTGCAAAACACAGGCCTAAAAACTGCTGCTCTTCATTAAAGGAACTAACAGACTGCACATTTTAACAAAAACCTTAGCAGTTTCTGCATAGTCAGATCAGATCCAACTCTCATTGAAACCTAGCACTCCACAGACAGACATCAGGCTACAAATATCATTAAATAAGGCAAGAGAACCCCCTTTAATATAATTCTCTTTGTTCTCTTGCTTAATAGAATACTGTAAAGTGGTCTGCTAGGGTAAGCTGCTGCAAAACTCTGGAAGTTGCCAAAGGAAACATTTTTTTTTGTTAGGTGCTTGCAGAACCAAACAAGCTATATGTGGCACCCAGTTTAATTCTTGGTTCATGAGCGCTGACAGAAAAAGGTAAAGAAGGAACAAAGACGACTGAAGAAAAATTACTTGTCAATGTTCATGACTTTTGAGGAAAATAAAAACACAAAAAAGGTAGTACCTGAATCAATTGTAAAAGGAAATTAATAAATATTTTAAAAAAGGACTCTCCAGTCTCCATAATACATCACCTCATTGTGTCTTGTCTGGTTTACAAAGTCACAAACTTAGCATAAAAGAAAAGTCAGATCAACAAGCTGAGAACATGAGAATAGAGAAAAAAAAAACGAGAATATAAAAATTCTAGAAAAAAAACAAAGGAATTTTAAGAACAAACAATTTAGATAAAAACAGCAGCAACATTCTGTTAATTTGATTGATTGGAAAGTAAGCTAGCATAGTAGACCTGGAATGACAAGTTTGCAGAATGTTATAGAAAATGACAGTTTATGTCTGGAATATTTAGGCATCATTCATATTGCCTAGTGGAAGATGACTTCTTAGAAAGAGCTGAAATACCCAACAAGCAAGCACTTTATAAGTATTAATGCCAGGACTAAATACATATAAAAGAATAAATTTAGAATGACAAGGTTTTCAAAGGGAAAATACAGTCATGGTGTTCAGCAACACCTGTTTTGGTATGTGTCAAAACATCAGAAGGTTCACGTTTACTATAAGAGACATTCAGCAAACTGGACTGTATATATGCTAGTTCAGAGGACACATGTCCCTTTTCGTTTGCTTTCTTTGTAAATCAAACCTTTTAAATATATGCTGTTAGAGTCTGAATCCGTTCAGAGGAAAAAAACCTGACTCTGTAGTTCCTGGAAAACCAACTCTGTGCTACTAGGAGATGCTTGGCAATTTCTCTATTTGGATCATGCAAAAACTGTTAATAGCTTTCCAAAGTTTTGCAATAACAAATTACCTAAGCAGAAAGGCTGGGGTTGAATTATAAACCGAGGATCAGACAAGTTTTAGGGTTGTAGCAGCAGTATTGGACATGAAGGCTAAACAAATCAGATACCCCCTCCATCTTCTTTAGATGCCCAGGAGACACAGTGCATGATTAATCCGAAAAGGTGCCACCATACAATTACTTATGATTAAATGTTTTAGCTGCATATAGGTCAGGTCAGGTCAAGGAACATGTACTGGTACAGTGTATTTCCACAGCCACCAAACAACGAAACAGCTTGGAATCCTAGTTGCCAAAAGGCAGACAAGCGGTCTAGTCCCACCCCCAAGAAATCACCATCAATCTGCCGCAGCCAGGTGCTACGTGGGTGTCCTCTTGGTCTGGTCCAGCCGCTCGGGTCATCAACAATGAAGATCCTGTGAGCCGGATCACTCTTGGGGAATCGCACCACACGCGCTGTGGTGCCGTAACTACCGCACCCTCATTCGGGACTCTGTGAGCAACCACTTGACACAAAGTTAAACCAGTATTTCACAAAAATTCTCAGAAGAGACATACTACCAAAGGAGTCCAGGCTTCATCTCAGGTCACTGGATAGCGTCCATGTTTCGCAACCATATAGCAAAACAGGAAGAACCAGGACTCTAAAGACTTTGACCTTCATCCTTTTGCAAAGATATTTCGGGAGCGCCACACACTCCTTTACAGTAAGTTCATGGCCGCCCCACCCCATGCTCTCCTAATCCCAATAAGTAAACCCCTCGACAAGGTCGATGCTCTCTCCGCAGACAGAAACACTACTGATGGCTGTGCCCAAAAGGTCATTAAAGGCCTGGATCTTGGTTTTTATCCAGGACACTCGTAAGCCGAGGCACGCAAACTCCTTACTCAGTCTCTTAAGAGGTCCAATCAGAGCCTCCATTGACTTGGCTAATGATGATGTGATCTTCGCAAAGTCAAGATCAGTGAATCTTTCTTCACCAACAGATGCCCCACAGCCACTAAACCCCATGACCCTGCCCAACAACCAATCCATGGAAGCACTGAACAGAGTAGGAGCAAGAACACATCCCTGACTAACCCCAGAATCAACCTGGAAAAATGCAGAGGTTCTGCCTCCACTCTGCACAGCACTCACAGTACCAGTGTACAGGTTGGCCATGATATCCAGCAACCTTGGGGGGGATCCCACAAAGTCTCAGGATATCCCACAGGGCAGCTCAATCAACCGAGTCAAATTCAGTTCAGGCTGCAAAAAAAAAAAACTCTTCCCATATTTGTGTTTGTGTTCCATTCTTCTTAGGTATAAAACCAGACTGCTCTGGTCGCTGGTAGGTGGGCAAGTGATCACTGATCTCTGAAGATGACCCTAGCAAGGTCTTTACCTGACACAGAGAGCAACGTTGCTCACAGATTCCACTAACAAACGTATCATTATCTACACTCAGAGCCCTCGCAGCCTTCCTTCTCAGTTCCCAGTACAGACCAGAGTTGCCATCAAGCCATGCGCTGCGACTCCTCTTGATGATATCTAGGATGCCCTGCAAGATGAAACGTGCCCTTCTGGGAACACCAACACAACCCTCAGCACCCTTCAGGGTCTTGTCATGGAAGGTCACCCACATCATATCAGGATTAGAGTCATACCCAAGTCACATAAACTATGTGCAGACTCATTAGAAACAGCCTGATCTTGAAGTCTGGCCAGGTCCAGACTCATTCTCTTAGTCAGTGCCTAGTAGCCAAGCCTACTGGACCCAAGGCAGATCTTCAGAGTAACCACAAAAAGCCTGTGGTCAGAATTCACAAACTGGGCACTTCTGTAGTCACTGCAGTTTTGTAAGAGCCTCCAGCATCTGCCCAAAAGGATGTGATTGATCTCCTTCATCACACCACCAGCACTGGAGTACCAAGTCCAACAATGCAGCTCAGGATGCTGGAACCAGGATCCAGCTATTCACACAGCCCCTAACCTGTTGAAAAGTCAAGAATAAAATGTCTCCCTTACCAAGACATCACTCACTGTGGTCGGAGCATACACTGAGACAACAGATAAGGCACCAGAGAGTGCCTTAACCCAAGTCTCATAATATGCTTGTTGAAAGTAGTGACATCAGATACCATCGGAAGGACCAGATCTGCCACAGTAACACCTACTCCCCGAGTGTGACAGTCATCAGAGTGACCAGACCAATAAAAAGTGTACCCACCTACAGAGATCTGGACAGTCCAAGGTCTGTGCACCTCAGAGAGTGCCGCTAATGAAATGTTGAGTTTCCGAAGCTCCTCAGACAGCAGACAAGATGTTCCATGCGCCTACCTGAATGGGTCGCCTCAAATTGGGACTGGAGTGCTTACAGTGGCTGAAGTGCCAATCCTGCCACTAACCCCCATGTTTTCCTAGCAAGTTGGAGGACCATTTGCAGGGTGCATGCGGTTTCATGTCATACTCAGGACACATACACATAATACATTTTTTCTAAAGGCTGTATATCAGGTTTTTGCTGAAATCCATGACGACTTATTTTAAATGTACTGCCTAAATTACATGACTATTTGTAATGAGGCATGTCAAATTTGCCGATCTCAGTCGTCAATCTCACTGCTGCACCATATCAAACTACATGACTGAAAATTGTGACGTATATCACTTTTACCAACTGGATGGGGCACCTGCTCATTGCAAGGTGAATACAAGCACACACATACATTAGCATCCTTTTAGCAACCCCAAACCTGCTTGTCCTTGGAAGGAAACTGGAGCACACTAAGGAAACCCACCAGGAAAACATGCAAAATTCAGACAGGGAACACCAAGGACGTCACTAAACACGAGGCAGCAGCACTACCGCTCTGCCACCGTGCCGCAACTACAAGTGTAATTATTAACTGTATTAATTATTTATATTAACATTTTACCTGTAAAAATTAACATACATAATTTAGCACATTTCATCATGAAAGTGATATCAAGTATAAATCTAAGGATTCTAAAAGTGCAGAGAACAGGAATATCAAATTTAATGTGTTCTGTGTGGCAATCACTGCCTGCCAATGTGGTCAGTGCAGGAGAAAGCCCCCAGACGTACATAGCAATTAACAACTGGGTCATTTTTAAGAGGATGTTTATGACGTTCTACTTTAATGACAAAATAAACTATAGGATTAAAGTTGAAATTTCCACTTTAGTGACGAAATAGACTTTTTTCTTTTCTTCACTGTGTCCCCAATTTTTTTTTTTCCCCTCTGTGGCTCAAATACACTTCCCTACATTTTGATACTGTTGCAAAGGTGCAAAAAAAATAAAATAAAATAAAATAAGGTACAGAAGATGGTATGCGAGACCTTTAAATTGTACTGCACATTATGATGGGGAAAATACATTTGTATTGACTATGCAAGAAACAGATGAAGAAAAGCACCATTAATACATTTGTATGTCAGCATTTAAATCTGATGATTTGCTTCACTAAATCGTACCATTCATCAAACATGGGAGCACATACCACAAGCCGCTTTGATTGTGTTGGATCTGTAAAGCGGCTTGCTGTCACACGTTGATAGTAAACAGAGACTCTGACGTCGGCTGAGATTGGCTCCAGCAGACCCCCGTGACCCTGTGTTCGGATTCAGCGGGTTGGAAAATGGATGGACTCTGACGTCACATTCCAATTTGAACAAACTGCACCCCCTGATTTTTTGCTGATACTGAAACTTGCACAGACGCTGCATTAATTTCTGACAACATGCTCAGAGAATGCATCAAATGAACACTGGGAATGTGTGGCAGCCATGAAGTGTACAAGTTCTGAGTGTGAAGTATAAACCGGCCTTAAGGGCTCATACACATTTGCATTAAAAATATATGAAGGCTTATGAGTGTTCTGACATACAAACTGATACACACAATTAGAATATTCTAAGTTCCTAAGGTTATGCCAGTGTTACAGCACAATCACCAAAAAACACCACCAATTCACCCACAAACTCAGTTCTGAAATCCATTTTATCCAGTTATATAACTTTAGCATGTCATTTATTAATATTAGATTAAATGCTATGTTCGCTAGAATCATAAGGACCAAGGTGCAAGCATCGAATTTAGTTTGATTAATTTTCTTCTACATTGAGAATACTACATTTAGATTTACATAAGGACATGTGCAAAACAAAAAGAACCAAAATCTATTCAGAGATTTTCAAAAATGTATTCTGGATGTGTATTCACTGCATAGTGGGGAAATTCCTAAAAACTGGAATTTAGCCAATATAACCCTGTTAAGACCACTAAGCTTAATATATAATATGGATAAATAGAATAACTTAAATAGAATAGAAATAGAAGAATAGAAGGAGAGAATCAAGCATCACAACAATTGATATAATTGATCCTCCCGGTTTTAACTTGTGATTCACCAATATGCTGGAATTCCATGCCAAAGCAACAAAGGCTTGAGATTATATCAATAAATATTTATATTGATTTTCATAAACTGCAGTGGGTTGGCGCCCTGCCCGGGATTGGTTCCTGCCTTGTGCCCTGTGTTGGCTGGGATTGGCTCCAGCAGACCCCCGTGACCCTGTGTTCGGATTCAGCGGGTTAGAAAATGGATGGATGGATGGATTTTCATAAACATTTTGATAAGGTTCCAGATAAGAAAAAGAGAAATGAAAATTTCAGTTTGCAGTATGTAGATTGGTACAAAATTAACTTAAAAACACCAGACATGTTTAGGGTATAAGTATCTTTTTCAGAATTAGGCAATTTTAGAAGATCTTGATAAAGAACATAAAAACAAGCTAGTTAGGTTTGCAGATAATAGTAAACAAGGTGGAATAACAGATAATGCAGAATTGGCTAAATCATTACAAAGGTACTTGGACAAAATACAAGCTTGGGCAGATTTCTAGCATATGAAATTTAATGTAAATAAATGTATTCCATGTAGGAAATAAAAATGTTAGATCGGAGTTCACAATGGGAGATTTTAAAATTGAAAGTAGACGTTATAAGAAAGACCTGTTTTTTGTAGTGGCTTTTTCACTATGCACATCTAGACAGCGTACAGAATCAATGGTTTACAACACACTTACAATATGATAATTCATCTCAAGTACTTTGTGAAGTTTTGGTCTCTAAGTTATTTAAAAAAAAAAAAAACAAAAAAAAAAACAATAGTGCTATTGAAAGTACAAGAAAGAGCAATCAGGGAAGACTAAAAAGAATAACATATTTAGTTTACACAAATAATGATTTGGGCATGACATGACTGAATTGTTCTAAATTATCAATGGAGTTAGTACAGTGCATACACATTTTACTTTAAAATTAATTCCTCAAGAAGAAAACAAGAACAAATATGGAAACCTGTTAAGGGCTGACTTCACATAGACAACCACAGACACATGAACTAAATATCCAAGTACTGTGGTAGATAGTAGCACTTTGGGGGTCTTCCAAATTTTAATCAGTTATCTTTGAGAAAAGAAGTGAACAGGATTGCTGAGCTTTGTAGGGTTATATTGACTTTTCTAATCAAAATTGTCCTAATGCTGTAACATGTCTTTTAAGTAGAGCATTTAAGACTTAATTTACCAGGTGAGGTTGAGGAGACCCTGGGAGGTGCAGATATGCTCTAGAGAGGACAGGAATGAAGGTCAGTAAGAACAAGACAGAATACATGTGCGTAAATGAGAGGGAGGTCAGTGTAATGGTGAGGATGCAAGGAGTAGAGTTGGTGAAGATGGAGGAGTTTAAATACTTGGGATCAACAGTACAGAGTAAGGGGGATTGTGGAAGAGAGGTGGAAAAGAGAGTGCATGCAGGGTGGAATGGGTGGAGAAGAGTGACAGGAGTAATTTCTGACAGAAGGTTATCAGCAAGAGTGAAAGGGAAGATCTACAGGACGGCAGTGAGACCAGCTTTGTTATATGAGTTGGAGACGGTGGCACCGACTAGAAAGCAGGAAAAAGAGCTGGAGGTGGCAGAGTTAAAGATGCTAAGATTTGCATTGGGTGTGACGAGGAAGGACAGGATTAGAAATGAATACATTAGGGGGTCAGCTCAGGTTGGACAGTTGAGAGACAAAGTCAGACAGGCGAGATTGCATTGGTTTGGACATGTGCAGAGGAGAGATGCTGGGTAAATTGGGAAAAGGATGTTAAAGATAGAGCTGCCAGGCAAGAGGAAAAGGTGGAAGGCCTAAGAGAATGTTTATGGATGTGGTGAGAGAGGACAAAAAAGTGATGTGTGACAGAGCCAGATGTAATCGGACAGGAATATATGGAAGAAGATGATCTGCTGTGGCAACCCCTAACAGGAGCAGCCGAAAGAAGAAAAATGGGATTTTTTTTGCTGTTTTCTCAATATGACATGAAATCCACACTGTGAAATTAAAAAAATTACTGCTGTAATCACAGTATTATTGACAAGTACACAAAGTCTTTGGATAAGTTTATGTTTCATTCTGAATGACTTCTCTAATAACCAGTGGAAAGATGAACAAAAAGTAATGCAGTAATATCCCATAAAAACACATGCAGCATTTTGGAAGCAACTAACAAAGACTACACATAAAAGTCTGGGCTTTCATTATTAAATGCAATAAATATGTGAAATATATACTGTACTTTGCTACTTTCTTTCTCATAGTTGCTTTTTTGGCAAAGTAGGAAGTTTCCTACCCCTGTTCTCTGCAATCCTACTTTAAAAACAATATTCAGAGAGCCAATGCATTAATTGGGAGCAGAGTTTATCAGTAAACAATCTTGACCTTGCACCTACACAAACATATGCAAACACTCTGGTAATTGTTTAACAGTTACTCTTTTGTGAATGTTTTCTTTGAGTCCAGAGGAGTGCACCACCTTTTACTAACATAAAAACTACCAAGAAGCAATATTAAGAAATGAAGTACAGCCTTCTTATACAGGAAAAAACAACTTACGGGGGGGAAACACTGCATTTCATTAGTAACAAATATTTTGGACCCATCAAAATGATATTCGGCTTTAGTGAAATAAAACTGTGGATGAGTGTAAATTTTCCTAAATGATGTTGTTATCTTGTTATTGCAATGGCTGAAAATTCTGAAAATGGCGAGACAATTCCAATGTCAAAAATTCTTAATTGGATAAGAATTAACAAACATCAGAAATGATCTTAAGTATGTTTGTAACATGTAGTCACCATATTTCTACACTATTTAAAATGTGCCATCTCAAGTTTTGAAATAGAAACAAAATAATTCATACAATTTATAAATATGTGGGATAAAGAAATCTACTTGACCAGACATACAGGTCTGGGAACAGAGATGACTATTGATCTGCAAGGCGGCAATCTAATAAAGCTCCGAGAGCTGAAAAAGCCAGTTACAAAGATCAACTGGGGAAAGGCTTTAGTAGTAACAGCCAGGCAGTGTGGCATTATCTGAAAAAATTTTGAAATTACAGGCAGAAGCGCTCCCAAGCCTTATCCTCCCCCATTATGGCTAATCAGCTAAATTAGTTTTTTTGCCAATTTGAGAAGGACATGAGCCCCTGCTTGGACTCTGACCCTCTGCCTTCTACAGTCCCATTCTCTCCCTCTCACAACCATTTCAGTGTCACCATCCTCCCTTCATTGAAGTCTAATTCACCCTCTTCAACTTCCCTTCCACCCACTCATTGCTCTCCCCTCCACTCTATACTTTCTGTGAAGCAAGAGGAGGTACAAAAACTTTTCAGGAAACAGAATATTAGGAAAGTAGCTGGCCCTGGTCTCACCTGGTACTCGTAGATATTGTGCAGGCCAGTTAGCACCTTTCTTCTCCGACATACTCAACACCTCCCTGCAGTTGGGCAAAGTCCTGGACTACTTTAGGGTAGCCACTATCATTCCAGTTCCCAAGAAGGATAAATTCTCTGAACTTAAGGAGTATAGGCCATTTGCTTTGATCTTGGTGGTTATGAAAATATTCAAGCATTTTATGATCCACTTCAGTTCACATGTAGGGCAAATTATTCAGTGGAGGATACAGTTAATATATATATATACTCTTCAGCATCTGGACTTGCCTAACACCTATGTGAGGGTCTGGTTTTGGATTTCTGCTCAGCTTTCAATACCATTGCTCTAGAGTTTCTTTTGCATAAACTATTTGAATTATGTGTCCCCTATGGTGCCTGCCAGTGGATTACGAGTTTCTTGTCAGGTAGGAAGCAGTATGCGAGACTGGGCTCTTATACATATGTCAGATCCAATGTCAGTTAGCATAGGTTTCCCCCAAAGGTTGTGTTCTTTCACCACTCCAGTTTTCACTGTACAGAAATGAATGTAGATCCATGGACAAATCCGCAAAAATCCTAAAGTCTGCAGTAGACACAACCGTAGTGGGTATCATTTCCAATAATGACGTGTCTTCCTATCAAAGAGATGTGGGTCATCTTATAGAATGATGTTCTTATAATAGAGTTCAACACTATTAAGACAGTGAAAATGAGGATTGATTTCCGCTGACAAGTCACTAACTGTCCACCCTTGGAAATTTATTTCCAGACTAAATTCCTGGGGACTGCTATCACTAATACATTAAAATGGTACAAGAAAATCACCTCCATCATCAAGAAAGCCAGGCAGAAATTGTTCGTTCTTCACCAGTTTAAGAACCTTGCCATATCAAGGCATATATTGTTAAAGTTTTCCTCAGCCATAATTGAGTACTGTGACATCCTCCATCATAGTTTGTTTTCTTTCCTTCTACTTCCTCTCTTTCTAAGACTCGGTTGCTGTGGGTGATTGATCAGCTGAGAAAATCATTGGCTGTTGTCTCCCAACATTAAAAGATCTGAGAGCAAGAAAGATTGCAGCTGACTCCATCCACCCCAGCAGCCATCTGTTCATTAAATTGTCATCACGGAGGAGTTAAAGGTCTATTGCAAATACAAGCCATACTCTGCAGCTTCTTTCCTCAAAATATTCAGATCCTCAATAAACTTGCAAACTATTTTTGCAACATATAAATGGTAACCATAAAGCCAGGGCTGCCCTTTGTCACCGATTCTGTTCATGACTTTTATGGACAGAATTTCTAGGCGCAGCCAGGGTGTTGAGGGGGTCCGGTTTGGTGGACTCAGGATTGGGTCACTGTTTTTTGCAGATGATGTTGTCCTGTTTGCTTCATCAGGCCATGATCTTCAGCTCTCTCTGGATTGGATCGCAGCTGAGTTTGAAGTGGCTGGGATGGGAATCAGCACCTCCAAATCCAAGACCATGGTCCTCAGCCGGAAAAGGCTGGAGTGCCCTCTCAGGGTGGGAGGCGAGATCCTGCCCCAAGTGGAGGAGTTCAAGTATCTCGGGGTCTAGTTCACAAGTGAGGGAAGAATGGAGCGTGAGATTGACAGGCCGATCGGTGCGGCATCCGCAGTGATGCATGCTCTGCATCGGTCTGTCGTGGTGAAAAAGGAGCTGAGCCATAAGGCAAAGCTCTCAATTTGCCAGTCGATCTATGTTCCTACCCTCACCTATGGTCATGAACTATGGGTAAGTGACCGAAAGAATGAGATCGCGAATACAAGTGGCTGAAATGAGTTTCCTCCGCAGGGTGTCTGGGCTCTCCCTTAAAGATAGGGTGAGAAGCTCAGTCATCCGGGAGGGGCTCAGAGTAGAGCCGCTGCTCCTCCGCATCGAGAGGAGTCAGATGAGGTGGCTCGGGCATCTGATCAGGATGCCTCCTGGACGCCTCCCTGGTGAGGTGTTCCGGGCACGTCCAACCAGGAGGAGGCCCCGGGGAAGACCCAGGACACGTTGGAGGGAATATGTCTCCCGGCTGGCCTGGGAATGCCTCGGGATTCTCCTGGAAGAGCTAGAAGAAGTGGCCGGGGAGAGGGAAGTCTGGGCATCTATGCTCAAGCTGCTGCCCCCGCGACCCGACCTCGGATAAGCGGAAGAGGATGGATGGATGGATGGATAAATGGTAACCATGCTGATTGTCTATTCATAAATGCTTCATACTTGCTCAACTTATACTACTTGATATCTATATTATTTATATAATTTGTATAGTTTTTCTATTAATTTGAATTATTGAAGATTGTAAATGTTTTGTTCAGGAAATTGTTGTATTTGTATAGCAGTTTGCAGAGTGTCGGGTTAATGGTCGGTTGAAATTGTATTGTCTAGAGTTGGTAATGTCTTGTATTCCAAATTTTGCACATAACCAAAGTCCAGTATGTTTCACATGCTAGCAATAAAATGTGTCCGATTATTTGAATTAAGAAAATGTATTGTCAGGCAGTTCAAATAATTCAGTTTCTATGCTGCATTAAATGCAAAACATGGATGCTCATTTAAAAATATGCAACACCCAATAAAGAAAATTACTAAAGATCTATGAACATAAACAGGGGTGGGGGCTGGGGCTGGGTTAAGGAAGAGATTTGAAAAAATACACTGAAAGTAAATTAGGAGTTGCTCCCGAGACATTGCCAAACCCAAATTGGCACCAAAGAGGCCACAGGTATAGAAGAGAGAGATAGTGAATTATCAATGTAAAATCATAGGAAAACACAAAATAAAACAGGAATTTTAATATTCCCTACTTATCTCCCTAAAACACCTTCTCTTCAGCCTAGCCTCTCTTTTTCCCAACTTGTTAAGCCCTTGCCAAAAATGCATATCTTAACTCCAAATGTGACATCCCTAAAAGCCAGAAGAGGTTTTTAAGACATGGTCCACAAATTTTCCAGTAAACCCTTGGCACAATTTCCATGGTCCTGGTGTTATAAAGAAACCCTGACCACACCAACAGCTTTAGTGGAATCCAAGCATACTCACCTCCAAAAACAAGAGATTCTCAATAAACTTATTCAGTGCTCTCAACTGCCTCCTGTTTTCCACTTTAAGGATTTGTATGGTCCTTTGTTCATCTGTTGGTTTATTTGATATAACCTGGTGGCTATAAACTGGGCAATAATCTGCATTTCTTGCAGACTATACTAGAAAAAATCTGATTTATACAAATTTCACCTACCTAAATTTCATACACTTGAAGCTGTACTGTAACACTTGATCAGGCAGGGAAAAATATATATAAATACATACACACACACACACACACACACACACACAACTAATATCTCTATCTTTCTCTCTCTCACTGGTCACACAAAGTAGCCCAAATAATATTCCAGCACACAGCTTGGAATTTTGTAGGATACTCAAGGACAAAGCAACTGGCAGATTGTAGTGCCCTGCCAAAGCTGTTCAGTTATGCAGACAATTCTATATTTGCATGTTTTTAGTAAACAGTATCTTTCTGAAACCCCATCTAAATCTAATTTTATAATTAACAGAGAAACAATTTTAATAGGTCCATTGAAATCCACATGCACAGTCTGGTACTGGGTCAAAAGAGAAAGCAATCAGGCCGTTAAGGAAGTCCTTTGACAAACTGTATAACATGGTAGAGCTATTCATTCAAGCATTTGCATATATTTTTTGCTTCCTGATTGGAATTTGACCCACATTAAAGTAAAGTAAGTACACACATTAGATCATTGGAAGTTATTCAATGTCTACTGCAGTGTTGTTATTTAATACTTTATACCAAGTGCATGCAACGTATAAAAAAAAAAAATTACATTAAAAAAAAATGAAATTTCATTAAGGCTTTACATATATACAGTATGCTAATTTAAGATTTTTGCCTCTGCGAAGAAACCACTGATGTCGTTGGGAACTCCACTTAGACAGCCCTGGGTACTTCGTAGGCAACCTCTAGAGAATATCAAGAGGGATAACTTAGACTACAGATTACATGGAGACATGTAACTAAAAACTGGTATCAGCACTGTAAGCTGATGACAAAGTGGGAAAAAATTCAGACAACCAGGCATTGAAACTGGGTATGAACAGTGTTGACACACCTAGACAGGTCAATACACCCTCATTAACTAGCCTTTTAACTTCCTATGCATAACACCTTACATTTACTTAAATTACACTGCTTCTGCCACAGATCTGACCAAGCTGGTTTTCTACCCAGGTCCCCCTGTACTGATCCAGCAAGTTTGACATTCGCTGCATTGCCCGTAGATTAATATCTTCTGTAAACTCAACCAGCTGGGTGTTTATATTTTTTAATTTAGATCATGTATGTATATTAAAAAAAAAAAAAAAGAGCAGTGACCCCAGCACTGATCCATGACAGGCACCACTTTTAATATCTCCTAATTTTATAAAAATTCCTCATGTTATAACCTTTTGTTCTGGATGTTTAAATTTTTGTACCCAACTAAACAGTGCCATAATTCCCCCCTACCTTTAGTTAGTTTAACATCTCATGTAGTATTTTTTAAAAAGGCTTCTGAAAAATATCAAGGTAAATAATAATAGATATACTTCTTTTCTTGCTTCCTCATAGAATTAACATATTACGGTAGTTAAATGCCATCTCTCCCCTCAGAACCCTTGTTGAGTACATTCTAACACTCATTTTATTGACAAGTGATAATCTGTCTTTACCTTAATGTTTACTTCCATTAATTTATTCATGATGCATGTTAAATATATTGGCCTATACTGTAGCTACTTGGATCACACTGAAAACTCTATTTAAATAGATAAAAAGAATTTTATATTTAGTTCAAAAGGAAAAAAGGATTAAAATGTGCCCCTTATTTAATCTATAATATATTGAAGGAAATTATGAGTATGTTGCACTTTTCCCCCCACAAAGCATTGCAAGAAACTGGAACAAGCACTTGGTAAACGTACTTCAACTCAAGACCATAATGGCTTTTAAAAGATGAACGGATGAGATCTTTTAAATTTTGCACAATTTACTCTATGCCATACACTTACATCATGGCAAGGTGGTGTGTTCATGCTCTATTTAAAAAGTCCAAATTCAAAATTAGAGGTGAAAGAATATTTTAGACACAGGATTTAGTGTATCAGTTACCATTTATACAACCATCAGGTGGCTAAATCAGGTATGTTTAGGAGAATTAATCCATCCATCCATCCATCCATCCATAATCCAACCCGCTATATCCTAACTCTCTAATGCAAAATCTTTAAGGAGAAATCAACCGACACCCCTTACAGACACACCTCATGTGACTTCTTTAAACAGCTGCATTAGTTGTTTTGACAACATACCAAGAAATTTTTGTTTCAAGGCCATGCATGGATATCGCAGCATATGATGTAAGCAAACAGCAATAAAATATTATATTCACTTTGTCTTTTGTTACTCAATGACTCCATAAAAGTTTCTCTTGTGATACAGCAACATGTGCTAGTGATAAAGCCAAATTAAAAAGAAAATTTTAAAAAAAATTAAAAAGCAAAATCTTATGAAGCATATTTTAACAATGACTTTATTTGAAGCCTCAAGTATCTTAACAAATCAAAAAAAAAAAAGTTCAAGAAACAATAGAACTTCATTCATATTACACAGTTCTTCAGGCCGTCAGAGTATGAAAACTTTGTTTCATATGGCAGGAATAGAATGAATATGTTTATCACACAAACTTTTCTTTTATTAAGAAATTTTTTCAAGTGTGCTTAATAGGAAACTGGTACAGTAAGATTTAAGGCTAAATAAACATGCCTGCGGTTATTTTTGTTTTCACTAAACAACAATACTGACAGCAGACTTTTTTTTTTTAATATACTTTATTTCCTTGTACTGAAGCTTTAACTAGGAACTAAAAATAAAACGAGTGATCAGGCAGGCAATGTGGTGTAATGGGTAAGATTTTGGACTTCAAATCCTGAGGGTCAGGTCAGGAAGTATGCACTGTTACCATCTATTAGCTGCTGCCAGGGCCCTCAACAATGAGGATCCTGTGAGCTGGATGACGTTAGAGGAATCGTGTCTCATGGCTATAGTGCCGTAACTAACGCCACATAACAGTGCAGGCAATATACTTCATTCTGGACTCCGTGACACAAAATCGAACCAATGGTGACGAAGGATTCTCCTAAGAGACACTGAACCAAATGACTTCATTCTTTGTCTCAGGTCACTTGATAGTGTCCATTTCTCTCAACCATCCAGCAAAACAGGAAGCACCAGAACTCTAATGATTTGGACCTTCGTCCTTTTGCAAACATAATCGGAAGAGCCACACACCCCTTTCCAGCGATCTCATGACACCTCATGTTCTCCCAATCCATCTACTGACTTCATAGGAAGTCACACCAAGAGGCATGAATGTCGCTGCCAAGGTAAATAAACCACTCAACAAGGTTGACACTCTCTCCGCAGATAGACACATTGCTGATGGCTATGGCCAAGAGGTCATTAAAGGCCTGGATCTTGGTTTTTATCCAGGACACTTGCAGCCTAGACACTCATACTCCTCTCAGTCTCTCGAGAACCCCAATCAGAGTCTCCATTGACTCTGGCCCAACACCCAGTCCATGCAAGCATTGAACAGATTGGGAGCAAGTACACAACCTGACAAATCCCAGAATCAACTGGAAAAAAACACACAGGTTCTGCATCCACTCTGCATAGCACTCACAGTACTAGTGTACAGGTCGGCCATGATATCCAGCAACTTTGGAGGATCCCACAGCGCACCTCAATCAAGTCAAACGTTTTACGAAAAATCACCAAAGGCTGCAAAGAAACTGCCAATATTTGTGTTTGCTCTCCATGAGAACACTCAGTGACAGGATTGTGGTCGATGGTAGATTTCTTAGGCATAAAACCAGACTGCTCTGGTTGCTGGTAGGTGAGCAATTGACCACGGATCCTTTGAGGATAACCCTAGCAAGGACTTTACCTGGCACCAAGAGCAACGTTAATCCCAACCCGTTGTTGCAGTAATCTAGGTGATCATCCTTCCCTTTCCAGATTGGGGCAAGAAGTCCAGATTTCCAGTTAGATATGATGATGCCCGTCTCCCAGATGGAAGCAAAGATTGCTTGCAATGCAAGGAGGACAGCCTTGTCACCAGCCTGTAGAGGTTCACCCTGGATACCGCAGATCCTTGTAGTTGTGGGTTCAAATCTTTCTACTGACACTGTGTGACCATGAAAAAAGTCACTTGACCTGCCTGTGCTTCAATTGAAAAACTAAAATTAATGTAACCAATTGTATCATAAATGTTGTAAGTCACCTTGGATAAAGGCGACAACCAAATAAGTAAATGTAAATTTAGACTTGCCGCACAGATTTGTAAATAACAGCAACAAACAATTATGGTATAGTCAGTCTGTCATTTTCCAACCTGCTACATCCTAACACAGGGTCACAGGGGTCTGCTGGAGCCAATCCCAGCACACACAGGGCACAAGGCAGGAACAAATCCCCGAGCAGGGCGCCAACCCACCGCAAGGCACACATACCAAGCACACACTACGGAAAATGTAGGATGGCCAATGCACCTAAGCCTAAAAACCAACATCTACCAAATGCCTAAGACTTGGTTACATGAAGGAACTCCATTAAAAGTAAAATAATTTCCTTATCAAATGCAGCCTTTTACAAAATCCATTAAACAAAATCAAATGTTGAAAACTGATGAGTTAAAAATGTGATCAATGCCAGACTGTTTTAAAAAGCAAGATTTCTTTATAACTTCTTTCTTTGCTGGCGCCTAGAAGCTTGTTTGGAAACCAGTCTGGTTAGAAGGTAAAACCATCAACCCCTTATATGCAAAAGTTTGGAGTGGATTTGTTGTCTGAATTCCCTGGCATGGCAGAATGTTAGAGTTCACATACTGCGATACCTGACCTGGGAGGAGTGTGAATGTGTCACTGAAAGACACACCCGGATTACAAATGAAAAAAAAAAAAAAAAAAAGAAAAAAAGAGTACCGGTAACTTGATCAGGCAGTAACTATGGCAGCAGGAACTCTAAAGTACCATATCTAAAAAGAAGGCCTCTTGTTAACCAGTTTAAAATGATTTTCCAGATTTGATCATTTAATTGTGTTCTCCATGTAACTCAGGTCCTATGTAAGCTGCATATAATATTTAACTGTAAACCACAATGGAACCATACATTTGTCTAGGAGAGCACAATACTTAAAGATGGTCCTAGCAACCTTTAATTCAAATAATTTCCATTATCACTTTGCTGGAAATATTTGTTTCTGTAAACAGCAGATTATATTTTAGACTTTTAGCTTTAATATTAGCTTTGATGGAGTCATAGATTTATGACAACTGGCTATAGACCCGTTTTCACATGGTGTGGACGTTAGTGTGAATTATTTTATATAAAGCTTTTAGTAATATCAAATGACTATCCATACAATAAACTGAACTATTTCAAAATGTGTGTCACCAACTCTAAAAAATTCAATCTATTCATGTAATAAACAGAAAGCCTTAAATATCTGGGTGCCACAGAGAGCAAGATCCAAACCTAGCAACATTTGGCAAAAGGCAACCACAGACAGCGTTGAAATTCAGTACTGGGCATGCTCACTCATAAAAATCATACAAGCCCTATTTACTAACTATATATCTCTTTGGGTTGTGAGAGAAATAGGGAACTATTTCAACACAGGAAGAACATGCAATCCACCTACAGAAAGGGAGTGTGCTGGGATTTATACACAAGTCTCTTGAAGCAGAGAGCATTCAAGTTTTTTTTTATTTCAAAAAATATGTATTACATGTAGTTATCAATTTTTCTTTGCAGTTTGAATTCTTCTAATTCAAAAACCAACAACAAACTGTAAAAATAAAGCACCTTTTCATTGATACAAGCACAGTCTTGGCAAACAGTATCCTGTTTTATTGTGGTCTGCAAGAAAGCTTGTGGTCTGCAAGAAAGCCAGGTATGTAAAGTTGGCATGAGCCTGACTGCTGCATAATATGAAATCTACTAAAGTATGGCAGAAAAAAAAAGGTCATTGCATGAAATGTACATACACAAATATATCAGTCATAAGCAATATTGGTATGTTTTCTTTTTCTGACCCTTTATTAAGGGCTCAAACAAATTTGCAAAAACCTCAAGTAAACTTTTTTCACGTTGTCATTATGGGGTGTTGTGTGTAGAATTCTGAGGAAAAAAATTAATTTAATCCATTTTGGAATAAGGCTGTAATATAACAAAATGTGGAAAAAGTGATGCGCTGTGAATACTTTCCGGATGCACTGTACTTCTCCCTCTGCATAAATGCCTTTTTAGATTTCGAACTGTGTTTTAGGTATTGTCTTGTTGGAATATCCAACCCCTGTGTAACTTCAACTTTGTGACTGATGCTTGAACATTATCCTGAAGAATTTGTTGATACTGGGTTGAATTCATCTGACCCTCGACTTTAACAAGGGCCCCAGTCCCTGAACTAGCCACACAGCATGATGGAACCTCCACCAAATTTGACAGTAGGTAGCAGGTGTTTTTCTTGGAATGCGGTGTTCTTCTACTATGCAAAGGGTTTTTTGTTATGACCAAATAACTCAATTTTTGTCTCATCAGTCCAAAGCATAAAATGAATCTGGCTTGTCTAAATGAGCATTTGCATACAACAAGCGACTCTGTTTGTGGCGTGAGTGTAGAAAGGGCTTCTTTCTCATTTCCATGCCATACAGATGTTCTTTGTGCAAATTGCGCTGAATTGTAGAACGATGTACAGATACACCATCTGCAGCAAGATGTTCTTGCAGGTCTTTGGAGGTGATCTGTGGGTTGTCTGTAACCATTCTCACAATCCTGTGCATATGCCACTCCTGTATTTTTCTTGGCCTGCCAGACCAGGGGCCTCATATATAAACGGTGCGTACACACAAAAATGTTGCATAAGAACATTTCCACATTCAAATCGCGATGTATAAAACCTAAACTTGGCACAAAGCCACGCACATTTCCACGGTAGCTCATACCCTGTCGTATGCAAGTTCTGTGCTTGGTTTTGCGGACTGGCGGCATCCAGCGTCAAAGCAGTGCTGCTGTTCCTGTGTAGTTTCCCTTTCTTTTTTAGAGCCACATCCCCGATGCGGCTTTATAAATATACTGAAATTAACCGCATATTGTTTATTAGTTTAATGCATCTGATTGTAATTAACCTGTAACAATATAATGTTCCAGGGAATAGCCAAAGTATTCCAAATACCATAGCTGCTTTAGCATTGTTACTCTCACTGCACCTCCTTCTTTCAGCTGCTCCCGTTAGGGGTTTCCACATCGGATCATCTTTTTCCATATTACTCTCACTGCACCACTCAGAGTATTTATTTCACTGTATCTGAGTGTGAATCACAGCTGTACAGCAGCTGATCTAAAAGAATTATTGGTATACAGCATCAAGCACACGTTGCCTCAGCCATTCGCTATTTGAACTTCTCCCATTCTGCAAACGCTTCAGAGCCTTTCCTGTAGGGACCTTGCGATTCACAAACAGTTTCATCCCAAGAAATATAAACACACTCAATCAGCCATCAAGTGGTCCTTGTAGAACTGTTTGTACTTATAAGTACAATTACCTCACTGTAAACTTGAAATACAGTTATTATATTGCACAACCTGAGCCACTTTATAAAGCGCGTATTTACATATGATGATGATATCATTTTTAAGATGAAATGCAGCAAAATATGTTTATTATATTATACAGATAAAACTAACTATATGGTGCCGTAGCGCTAGCGAGAAGCTGGAGCTTCGTTCATGGATTGTTCCTGCCTCGTGCTGTATTCTAGCTGGGGTGACACTGGAAGGATAGATGGATAGAATAATTAAACATGTACTAACAAGATATTTCAATGTTCTTTAAAAGTTTTGAAGACTCTGCGCTCTAAGCTTACAGATGGCTTAATGTCTATTACAGAGCTGATTGTGTGGCGATTGGGTATTTGTAGAAAGAAAAGTAAGGACAGGAATTAGGAGTTAGTACTGCTACAATAAAGTATTTCATCGAAGGTCGAGCATGGCGCAGCAAGCATCTTGCGTGAGACATGAACAATCACTGCGCCACCGTGTTCCCATGTTTAATAACATGCTTTAACTCCTATCATCATTAAAATGATATCACGTATACTTCTCAGTATTTTAATTATTCAGAGAGCTGTAATATTATGAACGTAATGGATTCTGTGTCCTGTCTGAGGAAGAGAAAGCCCGGAAGCACATACTGATTCACGCATATAGAGCACATAGAAAACCAAATACAAAACAAAGCATTTAACGTGCTATTTTAGTTATGATGGGATTTGAGAAACTAGTAAATTAAACGATTTTAAGATCAAGTTTATGATGTTCTACATTAATGACAAAATAAACTACGTGATTAAAGTGGAAATTTCGAGATTAAAGTTGACATTTCGTGCTTTGAGGATCCCATGCTGTCACTCTTCAGAGGAGAGCCAAAGGGAAGCACAACTTGCAATTGAGCACCTTAAATACCTTTTCTCATGATTGGACATACCTGTCTATGAAGTTCAAGGCTTAATGAGCAAATCCAACCAATTTGGTGTTGCAAGTAATCAGTATTGAGGAGTTACATGCATTCACATCAGCAAAATTACAAGGGGACCAAAACTGGTGCACAGCCAGTTTTTCACATTTGATTTAATTTCATACAACTAAATACTGCTTCACTAAAAATCTTTGTTCGAACAACACCCCAGTACTCAGATGTTCCTAGGAAATGAAAGACATACCACTTAACTTTTTTGTTGAAAGTAGAGTCAATTATTTTCAGGCTTTTAGGGGTTCCCAAACTTTTTCATATGACTGTACACTATGTATTACTGTTACATGCTATTTTAACAGTAATGATTCACAATTTGCTGAAACATTGTTTCAGGAACTGAAAATAAATCACTCATTTTTTTTGTCTGTTCAGGTCAGAAAAGAAGAATGCTTTTGCTGAAGTTTTAGTATATTTAATATTCGCATTATCTTGACCTCTTCCAAGCTCATGAGTGCAGCTACAGTTATCACTCAAGTTATATTTTTTGTCCACAGAATTAATTATGCCCAATCAAATGAAATGGTTGCTTAACAACAAAAAGAAGGAAACTGTTTAGAATATATTCAATGACTGGTTTTCACTTTAAAAAAAATAAACAAACACTTTTTGGACATCATAGAAGTGGGCCTCAACTTAATCTCTACTTATAGACTCATTTTATTACTTGATTTTAGGGCCCTCAAAGAACTAGAACTTCTCTCTAATAAACATTCCACTCTAGTTATGATTCTTTGACCCTTTAAGTCTGGGGATTAAAACCATATACATACATATACACATACATATAGCAGCTAAAACAGTCAGTTTAAGAAATATGATATATCTCACCACCTTTATAGTGGGTATAGAAAAGAATCACTACCTATGAAAATATGAAAGCACATACAAAAATATTTTTTCAGCTTTATTTACTCAATGCAACCTATATCATCCAAGTCAAAAGATATATAAGCAACAGTTCAGAAAAATAATTTGAAATTTCAAAGTTTGAATTGATAAAGGATCACCCCCCACCCCTATCCATATCAGTACTTTTTGGAACTACCATTTTGCTTCAATTACAGCCTCGAGTCTGTTTGGATACTTTTGAACCAACTTTGCACATCTGGACTGAGCAATATTTGCCCACTCGTCTTTATAGAACTGATCAAGCTTAGTCAAAGAGGATGTTGACCGTTGGTGGACTGCAAACTTAAATCATTCCATTGACTTTCAACAGGTCTTAAGTCCGGGCTCTGACTAGGCCACTAAGGACATTCACGTTTCTCTCCTTCAGACACAATGTGGTCAATTTTGCTGTGTGCTTCAGATCATTATGTTGAAAGGTGTACCTTCTTCTCATCACAAATTCTATCTAAAGCACTCAATAAACATTCAGTCCCCAATCTCAGAGCTATAGGAAACCACAGCTTATCCCTGCTATATACGTTGAGTAAAGCAGGAATTTAGTTTGGATGAGACATCTAAGAGTTTATATCCATTTTCACTCACAAGATGACAAATTACAGTCACATCTTTGCTTTATCTGTGCATCTTTGGGAGAATGCTATAGTTTTCTCTGCACCGACAACACAATTCCCAGTCACATGCTGGGGTCACAAGTCTAGGTCCCTGAAGTTGTGAGACAGTAGTCGTAACAACTGCCTCACTGTGCTACCTTCAAATTAAATATTACATTTGAAAACAAGGAAATAACATTTAAATAACCTACAGTAAGTCAAACAAAATTAATTATTGCCGCTTAATTAGCTAGTTACTTTCAGTTTTCAATACAGATAAACAAAAATATCTGGTTTGAAAAAACAGAGCAGCATTAGTGGTCCTTGAGAACAGAATGCTAATGTACTGCCTTATGGCATATTAAAGGATAAGGACAAGGGCAAGATTTTGGAGCAAGAAGTATTTAGTGATGGGCGGCACGGTGGCGCAGTGGGTAGCGCTGCTGCCTCGCAGTTGGGAGACCTGGGGACCCGGGTTCGCTTCCCGGGTCCTCCCTGCGTGGAGTTTGCATGTTCTCCCCGTGTCTGCGTGGGTTTCCTCCGGGCACTCCGGTTTCCTCCCACAGTCCAAAGACATGCTGGTTAGGTGGATTGGCGATTCTAAATTGTCCCTAGTGTGTGCTTGGTGTGTGGGTGTGTTTGTGTGTGTTCTGCGGTGGGTTGGCACCCTGCCCGGGATTGGTTCCTGCCTTGTGCCCTGTGTTGGCTGGGATTGGCTCCAGCAGACCCCCGGGACCCAGTGTTCGGATTCAGCGGGTTGGAAAATGGATGGATGGAAGTATTTAGTGATACATATGTCTTTGCAAAGGTGATTTAAAAAAAAATGCAGCATCAGAAAATATGAAAAAAGAGTTCAATAAAGTTAAACTAATTCAGAATTTTAAACGTGTGTATATATAATTGATTACTCTGCAGATTAATATATAAAATATTAATATTTGTAAAAAAGTTAAGGATACATTTTAGAGTTGTATATAATATTCATTGCCCAGCTTATAATTACTTCTCTTTCTAAATATTTTGATTGTGGAATTTATATAATAGAAACTCTCCATGAAGTCCTTTTAATCCAGAAATTATTTTATTAAATAATTGATGATCTGCGGTGGGTTGGCACCCTGCCCGGGATTGGTTCCCTGCCTTGTGCCCTGTGTTGGCTGGGATTGGCTCCAGCAGACCCCCGTGACCCTGTGTTCGGATTCAGCGGGTTGGAAAATGGATGGATGGATGGATGGATAATTGATGATCACCAATAAAAATCAATTTCCATATAGTCAAAAAGTAACAGTTCATTGCTGTCAATGACTGTTTATGCCTAAGGGAATTCATTGTGATGTTAAAAAAAAAAGAATAAAAGCAGAAGTGTACTAGTATAAAATTAGTTAAGACACCCCAATTTCTAGTAAGACAAATAGTTTAGGTCTTAGGCGGGAAATGGACTATTTTTTCTTTTACCTCTATGCAGTGTCACTATTTTGAGGCACACAGTACACATGTACAGTATACTTAAAACAATCAGCTGTTTTCTGTTATGTATTTACAGGGCTTATTTATAAACACTAACCACTAGAGTAAAAAGGACACCCAATTAAGGCACTGACAGTAAGCTACAGTAATCACAAAAAAGTGGAGTTTCTTACACTTTGAACAATATGGCATAAAGCAGAAGACACTTAAAAAATGTTATGTGATAACTTTTTTGTTATTATTTAAAGGGCAGGCAAATTACGTATATCCAAAACCCATTCTGCTTGAGAGATGTAGGAATTTTAAACACTATTAACTGTTTGTATGCGGATGTATACCTCAAGTACGTCTTGCTTACTCCTCCCAGGTTGTTGGCTGCTAAACAGGTTAAATGAGTTGGCCCCTCAGCTTGGATTTGAATGTTGAAATTTAATAGAGTCACACAGAACATTGGGAATAAACAGCAGAGAATGGTACCACTATGACAAGTGCTAAATTGAAGACTGGCATTGTATGGCTTCAGAAGACTCCTTTTCTTGTACTGGATTACAGAGACAAAGAATCATATAAGGGTACTCCCCTAAGGTTGCTTAATTTCATAGCTTTGTAGTTAAAAATCTAAAGAGGCTTATAAAGGGGAAAAGGAAATTCAGTATCACTGGGCCAGATGAGCACGTTTATGATGGTGTAACGCAGTGGAAATTTTTACTGGATGAACCTCCATGTAACATTTGCATGGGCACTGTACAGAAATCTGGGCAAGGGTGACTAAACTTCAAGCATGTTAAGATCCAATACCAAGACAACTGTTAAAAGAAATTTGAGGTTATACCAGTGATTGACCATGGTAAATCAAACTATTAATTCTAAATTTTGACATTCCAAATTTGCAGTTTAATTTACTGAGAGACAGAATAAAAAAAAAAACTCACACACACACACAAAAAACACATTGCCAGTAAAATAAGAATCAAAATTAACTGCTGATAATTCTAAATATGGAATGAAAATTGAAAGACAATTTGACCTTTGAGGCCCAATAAAGCCTGGCGCCTGTTTTTAACCTATTTTCATTTTCAAAGTATTAACTTCTTCAGACAAGAAAACACACAAAGTAAAAAATATCAAAAAATACTTCATAGAAAAGAAAGCATATGCGAGTTAAAACCTACTGTATGCAGCAAATTAACAGAAGCATTTCCTTTGTGAAAAACCAAATGTAACAGAATGAAATTTAACCCAAGTACAAAAGAATGTGTCAAAACTGGAAAGGGTTTAGTGTCTCTTTTGAAAAGTGAGGTTGCTAAAACTTTGAAAAGCTGCTATTATAAGAATACAATGGTGTCTTTGGGGCTTGTTTTGCTTCATTGTTTGTCTCACTTCCTAGAATGTAACAAACATTTGAATAAGAGGGTATTCAGTAAAGAGCACAACGCCTTCTACTGCTCTGTGGCAGACACCAAGTGATTGCAGTGTTCAACTTCAGAGGAGGATTTTAGAAAAAAAGACCAGCACAAACAGAAGCAATGAAAATCTAATGGAGCTGGATTATTCAACAAACTGTTCCATATTGTTAGGCAAAGAGTTGGCATAAAGATGAGCACAGCCATTAAAAAATAAACGAGTGGGTAGATGGAGTATTACATCCTTCCTTAATAGGTTTTGATTCAAATTCAAAAAATCATCAGTACTGTAGCATTTAATTCCCCTTAATCTATGGCTTTGACTTACATACAGTATTGCAGACAAGAGTGACAAAATGTTCTTTTTTTGGTCAAACTGTTTCGGAAATTCATTTTGCAGTAATTCTCAGAACATACACAGTGAGTATTTTTTCTCACCATCTTTTTTTCTTGGGTATTTCCTCTTTTCAAAAAATATGTTCCAAGATTATTAACAATAACATTTTTTCATTTTATAAAACATATATTAGGACAAGCACTCTTAATGTATGCAGAAGTTAATACAGAATTATTAAATTAATACTTGAATGAACAGCAAGAGCCCTTCCAATAAACAATACAGAAATCACCACTGGACGATACAGCAATCAATCACTCACACACACCAACTCATACAGATTTAAAGCATTGTCACTGTTCAGGGTTTGCAGTAGTTCTAAACTTAAAACAGAAACAATACTCTTTTTAACAGAACTTTAAAAAAAAAAAAAAGTGTTGCATCGATTAAAAAAAAAAATATATGCTCACTTTGTCATGATTTGTTGATTTAACTGCAAGGTGAAAGGTCATCTCAAATACTATCCAAAACTAGCATAGTCTTCACTGGTATGATAGACATACTTCTATTAATTCTATTTTCTCTCCCCTTTTGGCCTTATTGCATCAGATTAATTAAAAGTGCATTGTGTAACAAATATTAGTTTAATCCAACTAAATCAGTAACTACTTATTTTAGCAAGTCTCAGTGGACTTTCTTTTATTCAGTGTAATTGTTTTATAGTGCAAGAAACATTAAACAATGTAATACTCTCAAAGAAGAGCAGCTACACATATTTGTAGTAGTCTGATGCTTTAATCGGCTGGACTATAACAGGTTCAGAATTTTGCATACTCACAAAAATTGTGACCATGTTACAATGGGCTCCTGTCTAAAATCGTATCATTTTCAGATCCCTGCTACTTTGTTTACCCTAGGAGTCCTCATACTATATACATTTTTCAACAGTTTAGATCTTCTGATGTTGGCCAATTTACTATTTCAAAACCATTTTGCCCAACTCTCAAACATTCATTCAACTTTGTGGTTCCTACACTACAGAATGCTCTTCCTAAGTCTGTTCTTCTTTAAGCTCATTTAAACCCTGACAGATATCCCACCTGATCCATCCATTTTTTTTAAAATTGCTGTCTCTTTTATATGGGGGTTTTCAACTGTCCTTTTTATTTAAAGTAATTATTCTGTCACAACCACCCGGCATAGTTTGATAATTTTCACAAAGCTATGAAAGATAGCAGATTAAAAGTTTGCTTATATGGTTTTACTGATTTGTTCCCTGCTTTATAGTTATACACCATAGCACTGCTCAACTAAACTCATTTCTGATTTTTATACATTCTTTTGTTTAATCTAACACTGCAATGTTGTTCTACCCACATATGGGAACAGCCTCTCACCCGATGTTCCAGGAAAGACGCTGGCCTCACACTGATAAGGCCGGGTTTATAATACACACAATGTGATATGTGCACCTGTAGACGTTACTGCTACTTATACTTGCTTGCATACTTTACTTTAAGTACAAGTATGCTACATATACTTGCTCGCGTACTTTACGAATCTGGAGGTTTCCACCGGGTAGCAGTGTGAGATATTATCATGGTGAGAAAACAATGTTTGGCTTCGCTGTGTTGCAAATTGCCCAAAACAGCCAATGAATTCCCAGGACACCTTGCCACAGTATCTCTGAAAGGGATGAATGTTTAATGATTACATCCATCAATCCAGGGATGCACCCTTTCCAGCAAGCTTCAGGCGCAAAGCTGAAACAATCCCTGGATGGGACATTAGTTCATTGCAAGATGAAGACAAGCACACACATACACTAATGTCATTTTAGCATCACCAAATCTGCAAACCAGCATGTTCTTGGAATGAAACCGGAGCACACTGTGGAAACTCGTCAGGAAAACATGCAAACTCCAGGCAGGGAACACCAGGGACAAGAGTCCCTGTGAGGCAGCAGCACCATCATCATGCCACTCCTACATGTGTAATTACTAACAGTATTTAAATGAAGTTAACATTTTATCTGTAAAATGTAACATACAAGCTTTAGCACATTTCATCATGAAAGGGATATCAAGTATAAATCTAAGGATTCTAAATATGCAGAGCTGGAATATCATAAATGTAATGTGTTCTGTGTGTCAATCACTGCTGTCAGTGCAGGAGGAAGTCTCAGAAACACATAGAAATTAACAACTGGGTCAGTTTAAGATAATACTTACGACGTTCTACTTTAATGACATAATAAACTACGGGATTAAAATTGAAATTTCCACTTTAATGATGAAATAGATCTTTTTTCTTCACTAACTTTTTTCTCTGTGGCTCAAATACACTTCCATACATTCTGATGCTGTTACGAAAGAGAAAACAAAAGGCACAGAAGATGGTATGTATCACGTCATTACGATGGGAAATATACAACGCTTGTATTGGCTATGAGAGAAATAGATGAAGAAAAGCACCATGAATATACTTGCATGGCAGTATTTAAGTTTGATAATTTTCTTCATGGTATCTAACCATTCATCACATCTCGAAGCACGCACATTGATCCTGTAGGATCCGCAAAGCAGCTTGCGGTCACACGTTGATAGTAAACAGAAACTCTGACATCACGTTCCAACTTGAGAAAACTGGGCCCTCTGATGTTTTGCTGGTATTGCAGCTCACGTTAATTTCTGAGGATGTGCTCAGAGGACGTGTCAAATGAACAGCGCGAACGCGTAGCAACCATGATGCGTGCTCATATTCGTTCCGAGCATCAAGCTTAAACTGGCCCTAAGAATGCTTGATAATTAGTAAATGAAATGCCACAACAACACCTACACTAACGTCTTACACTGTAGCATAATTTTATACATTTCATTTTCCTACTTGCCGATTAATTATGCAGGGTATACTTTCAAGCTCCTGGTATCTGCTTATGTTGATTTCTTTCAGGCTCCACTGTAAATTTGTTTGCCCAATGAGAGAAAACACTGCGATTCGTCAGACACCTTTACCCAAGGATACTTACCAAAACTATTTTAATCACTCAAATGTGTTGTAATTACAAAGTTTACAAGCAAAATGGAAAAAAAAATTAAGAGCAGGGCACAAGTCGATGAACGGCTCAATGACAAAATCAAGCAACACAAAAAAGTGAGACAAATGTACGCAGCAACTAATGAGTGAAGCTAGTGGTCTGTGGCTTCCACCTGGTGTAGCTGCTGATCTCTGCATGTTAAAATTTTATTAGATTCACATTTTGTGCCCTATGATGACCTGCCCACTGCTTTAGAAGAGCTTGTGAATACCTTTAAACATACAACAGGTTATGTGACAAAACATGAAAATATGGGCATGTAAAAGGAAACTGGAAATGAGATATCAGTGTAGTAATGCCTTTTAAGGTAATGTTTTGTTTGTGATTTGTGTGTAGTAAGTGTGCCTACCCCTTAAAGAACATTGCGCTTGTAAAAAGGAAACAGAGAACGTGTCTTATATCTGTATATTAATATCTTAAAGAAAAGTTCTTTGTGTATGGATTTGAACATGGACTACGACTAATAAGTGGGCCTATCCCGTTAAGGATAATGGCCCAGACTGTTGTATGGTAAACATGTTTGGTAAGTGTAGGCTGGCTCCAAACCCACTTCTCTGTATTGGATAAAACACATTTGACGATGTTTAAAGATCTTATTAAAATGATTTGAAGCAGGATCAGATAAAACGCTTCCTATCGACTTGATTTGAGCCCCAGAGCGGTAAAACATTTCAGTGGGTAAAGAGGTGCACCTGTATACAACAATTAATAATTTGTTAATAAATAGCGTCAGTCTTAAAAGGCTATACAAATACACTATGACATTATCTACTGAAACCTTCAAAATTCTAATTATAAGCTTATATGGATTTTTGGCCATATTACTCACTCCTACATCCCAATTAACATATCCAGTTTACTTTCCACCTGTCACTGTTAATACAGACAATTGGATGGATACCACTTTTAGACTTGTTGTGAATCACTACATACTATGTGTCAAATTGCACAATACAGTAACCCTTTATGTGGTTTTGTAAAGCCTCTGTATTTGAGTTGTGTACATAGTTACTTATATAGTGTATATGGTTAAGAAAATAACCATATTGAATGTGCTCTTTTCCTTTCAGTTAACAAGTTTTTGACACCCATTTATTCACCCATCCACTCATTTTAAACATGCTTAATCAACAGTACTTCAAAGATGATGGGGACCAGAGCTTATGCCAGCAATAAAGGACAAGTCTGGAATCAGCCTGATTAAGGGAAAAAAAATTAACACAAGATTAACAGAGCTACAGGTGATGGCTTCACACAATACAGGCAAATTGTATGTTGTTAGAATGCAATCTAACATGGTAAATGGTAAGCCGGCACCATTTAGAAGCAAAAGGAAGCTCATTTACTTTAATTACATTCGATTAAAATACCTTAATCTAAGTCTATGCATTGTTTGATTGTGCTTGAAAGGTGGCATATACTTTGACAATCTCTCTCTAAGAAAGATATTGTAAGTTTTATATTAAGCATAACAGCTAGGTCCCACCTTCCACTTATGTCCAAAGTGTCTTCTCCAGTTCTTTCGTTTTCTCCCATATGTACATGGATTTCCCCCCAGGAAACTAAAATTCAATCCATATTGTAAACACAACCAAAAACAAGGACTAATCTCTGAACTGAATTTGTGTTTGAATTATCCAATGATGAACATGTTAGAATATGGGGTCCTGTGTTCATCTTGGAAAATAATAAAAATGGAATTGGATAGCTGCAGGATGTCTTTCTGCCCCATGTAGTGTATGCTACTACAAATGTCAAGAAAATTACTTTATAAAACACATATACAGCTAGAGTCCTTCAGACAAACATTGCACATCCAATAGAATTAACTAAGGAAACAGACTGCTTCCAGTGATGGAACAGAAGAACTTTGGTATTAAGGGAGTCAATCAAGCATGCAATATTAGCTTTCCTGTGTGCTTGCATTGTTTCATACTTTGTGAAGTGTGTCCCTTGAAGGCCGTTGTCTCAGAACAACACTCCCTTATTGTTTGTAGAAACAGTAACCCAATTACCCCTTAACTACAACAGAAACTATGAAACTCATAGCAACACATAAGGCTGGTTGAATGAAGTCAAGTTATTTCATAGTACCTTTTTTCCTTTAAAGCATTTTTCTGACACAGATTCATGATAAATAAAAGGAATATACATAGGTCTAAATCTATCATTAGTGAATCGGTGCTTTCCATTTTGGCAAGATAGATTTTGAGAGTATTAATATCACATTTGAAAATTTCTATAGTAAATGGGGGGTTACTGCCCAAAATTAGGAATGTACATAAATACTAAATCAACAGCAGCAAAAAAAATAAAATGAAAAAATATTTTTAGATTCATATGAAAGCTAGGTGACAATCATAACAGAAAAGAAAAAGCACAAGGTTGAAGTTTATACAGTGCCATAGTTTACTGTATATATACACTGTATTTACAGAAACTTACTATCATAATGTTGCTGGTAGCCATCTCTCTATAGGTGACTTAAGATCTGTGTAAAGCATCATGATTTTTTAAAATTATTTGCTGGTTTTGGATAAATAATGTATTGATCACATGATCCTTCTGCCTTCTTTTACCTATTCGACTTGCTTTGAAGAGCCTGCATATACACAATTCTCGTAAGTGTTTAGGCTTAATTATTGTGAAACCATATTACATACACACACACACACACACACATATACACAAACACACATTATATTATATATATATATATATATATATATATATATATATATATATATATATATATATATATATATATATACACACACACACACACACACACACTTAATATAATAATAATCATAATATTTTGCTTTGAAAGGAGTGATTGAACATGCCCTGATCTCCATCAGTACAGTGAAAAATTGCACTTTTAACATATTTGCATGAAATAGTATGTAAAATACTGTACCTTTTCAAATGTTAACCACAAAGGCTACACACACTGTACCACTACACAAACTGAACATAGTGTGCATCATATGAATACTGACTTCCATCAAAGCAAAATATCACTTTAAATCAGGAAAAAGGGGAAAAAAAAATCAGAAAATGTTACACAAGGTCATATTTCAATGCTGTTGTGACTCACTCAGCAATGCAAAAGAATAAAAATATAAAAGATAATTCTAGGTATAATGGACAAATAAAACACATAGAACATACGGTATATAAATGATAATAAATATTCTAATGTATCAATGCAAGATGATGCATACTGTATTACATAGGTACAGTACAAAACAATAGTTTTAGTTTAAAGATTTCTCTTTATCAGATGGATAATATCACAGACTTTCTCAACCCTTTATTCACACATTACAGTCAGCAGCCTCAGGTTCTCCATAGAATTTAACTGCCTTTAAAATTAGCTTGACTTTGTTTCAGAGATATGATGATTACTGTGTATATCTGATAAGCTCCATATCATTGTCCCTACATATTTGTAGCAAGAAAGCATGATATGGTTATATTAAGGCATCAGTTATCTCAATAGCTTGGCATCTCACATACCTTCTCTGCATATTCCAGCCGTCACCAAAGCTCCACTGTGAAATGCATAGCTCTCATATTGAGCGCTGCCCCTTTTCTGATTAAGGGCTAGTCTAGACTTTGATAAAACATAGCATTAGTCCTAAGAATTCTCTAACATTGTAATCTCTTCAAAACACCCTGGGTTGTCTTTTACCAAACTTTCCCTGGTTCTCCTTCTGTGGAAGAAGTCCCAGAGGAATGCTTACTACATGCCTAAACCTCAATTGGATCTGCTTCTTCTGACAGGGCACCTGATCCAGTCAAAGCTCTTATTGAACAGCTGATATCCTCTCACTGTTATTGGAAACTGACGTTAATATCCTCCTCTTTGGCCTACTGAGCCACAATCTTGTTTTTTCAAATATCACTTAAAGCTTGAGGCTGTATGCAAAGACAGGACTTTTAATTTTAGTGATCACTCTTTGTCTAAAGATTTACCAATACTGACTAAACAAAATACCTGCAGCATTATAGCCACTGAATAAATATATTGATCAATTTCACCATCATCTCTACTCTTACTTGTAAGCAATATGCAAAATAATTAACCATTTTGAGGCACCCATTTCCCATTCACTTTTCAGAACAGGAACCTCAGGAGTTGCCAGATTCCAACTAAGCTGTTTTTCACTCTGCTGTGTGTCCTGAAAATCACATTTAAAGTAGATACCACCATCTTCCAATCAGCTCACAGAATCTCAAATTGGACACTCTCCAATCACAGTTGCACTATAACATGTAAATCATAACTAGGAAAGAAAACAAAGTGCACCCTTGGCAGTGTCCTAAGTCCACTTACAATGGATGTGCTCTAATGAAATGTATTTGAATGCAACTCTTACTCCACAAATACACTGAATGAAATGGGACCCCATTTGTCAGCCACAAGGCACATATTCATAAATCATCCCCCAAATCAAAACACAAATAAACAAGATTGCCACCCTATGACATCATCAATACCCATGTAACCAAAAAAAAAAAAAAAATCTTGTTTCAAACATAAGGATGGAGTTTACCTCCAAACCCTGTTATTTGCTATTTGTCTGGAGTCTTAGTTTCAGTATTTATGTGTAATCAGTCTATAAAAACAGTAAATCTTTTGGCCCAGTTACAAAAAAAAATAAAAAAGTAGCTTCTGCGAGACTGGCCGACTGGAATGAACTACCACCCCTGCCTTTCAGTTAATACTGAAGAGGCATCCCATAATAGCCAGTGCTTTCAAAATTTCTGACAATGACACATTTACCACTGTAGCACTGCCACTAAGGATGTTTTCACCTACATATCTATTTACACGTTCAAAAGGGTTCCTTCCCCCTCTTGACAATATACCACTTTGAAACAAACATATACTTATATTTACCACACACGGCTTTTTCTTTTTTTTTTAATCTTACCAATCCTTTGAGCTGTAGAATGATTTGCGATTACATTCCAAAACTGAACTCCTGACAGATTTATTGGCAGAGGGCCCAGATCAAACATTTCACAAACATGATTCATAGGAAATCAAAGCAAATTCCACATGCAACATGGATACTGCGAGCAATAGCTGGGAGGAGAGAAACACACGGTGTTCACTAGTTCTGCTCGGCCAAAATGAGCTACATCAAACCACATACAGTAATCTCACATTGGTACGACCAATACAGTAATTTAGTTGCAGTATCAGTAGGCTGAGAAGATGTGTGGGACACTTGATCACTGAAAGGTAAATTAACTCTTGGAAAGTGAAAAATAACATAATAGGCAGTGAAGGAGCAAGAACAAAGGAGGAAAGCTGAAAAAGGGCAGCAGGATTAAGACTAGACTTTAAATATAGCAATGTCTAGAGCATGGTCAGCCTCTTTCAGTCTGTAGCTTACCAACAGAAGAGACCACAGACTGATATTGAGAGAGCCATCTGCTTCCTACAAAGTTGTGCATACAACTGAAGTTTGTTCCTATGGACATGGCCTTTATTTCAATATAGGACCAACTATTCCTGCAACAGGATCCAAAGAAAAACTTTAAAAGGAGCTACAAAATGGGATGTTGGCAGTTCTTATCTGGCTGCAGACAAGGGAGGAACTCAACTCTATACCAAGTGCAACATTTGCTTGTTATGGGATCAAGCTCAAACAAAAGGAGTGAAATTTCAGTTTAAAATGAGACTCTTAATTTCTCTACAAGGGTCTTAAGACACTCTAAAAGAGCCATATTAATGGTTAATAACTAAATAAACACATTTTTTATGTTGCGTTTATTGAATCATTTCTCTTCCTAGTGGTCACTCCTGTTCAAGATCTCACTACTGAAGGCAGCTACAAAGCGCTAGGATTGAGTAACAGTTGCCAAGAGGCAATAGACATGCAACATTACTGTTACCATCTAGTGACATGATTGATAAAGTTGGGGGTAAATGTATGGCAAAGGGGTACACATCTCAGAAATATAAATGGTTAGTATAAGATTGGTATATTTGTGTTGAGGAAGGTCATTTTTCAATTATTGGATTTACCAGGACTAAATTATTTTCCTTATATTAGTTCCTTAACAGGCAGCACAGGGTTGCAGTAGTTCAAGCTATTGCTCATAGATCCAACAACCTGGGTTAGAATTCTGCTCCTGTTGTTCAAGTGGATTTTGCACAATGTTCGACCGAGTTTTTCCTCTTACATTCTCAAAAACACATAGGATTAATTGTTGCCTCTAAACTCAATAAGTATGAGCGAGTTTGAGTTTGCAAGTGGGTTCTGTGATAGACTGGCACTGTGTCTGCATTGTTACTTGATATGCCAATGGAACAGGCTGTAGCTCCAGTGAACCTGAATTGTATTAAGCAAGTTTGAAAACCTTGTGTCACTTTAATAATGACCATCAAAACATCCTATTGCAACAGCCTTCAAAAGCACAGTGAATTTAGGAGTTAAAGTCTTCAATAACTTACAGAATATGCACTGATACTCTAGGATATGATGATAAAACACTTTTTGCAAAAGCACTTAAACAAACCAAAAAACAACTTTCTGTAACCCCAAAATGGTGCACTATGCTGACTTTTAAAGTGTTTACATTTAATCACTCAAGTTAAAGCCTTTGATTATGTATTGAAGAAATAATCTAATGGTTTAGAACACTAGCATATTCTACATATTCCCGAATCCATCAATTGCTAAATCTGCAGAATTTAGAAAACTGCCAAAAACTGTAATAAGGATGTAAAAGGGGTTTTTGATTTACTTGCTGCCTACTTTGACACGGATTAAAGATTTCACCCCTTTAATTCTCTTACAGTTGAACTAAACATTATGGATACCAAAAATGGCTAAAAATAAATCCATCTAAATGTAGAAAAGTAAAAAAGAAATGTAATGAAACCCTTTTAAAAATACTGGGTTATGAACAAGACATAAATAAATGAAAGGGCATCTGTACAATTTTAAAAAACTACTTCTTTCTAAAAAACTTTTCACAGTTTATATTGCCTATATTATTCTTTTACTACTCGCTACAGACACAGAATAAAACATTTCACCCACAACAGTTTCTGCATGGAACAATACATTTTAAAATCATTCAGCTGAATATTGACACAAATAAAACTCAAAGTTTTTATTGTTCCAAAACTAAGCCCTTTACAAACGATATTAAAATACACTAATTTATAACCGTTGGACCACAAAATTGCACCACCAATGACAGACTTGTGACACTAACGTCTAGTGCTACCACTGTGATCTGCAAGTCTGGTTAAAAAGCTGAACCAAAAAATGGATTAATCAAAACATTCAAATATGTTCAAAAGATTTTTGTCATTTTTATAATAAGCTTTTGTTCACTACCTGACTAATCATATACCTATAATTGGGCATTCTATCCATTAAATAGCTTAAATGCAAGTACACAACTTTTGTTGCAATTTATGTTAATTTTCTATTTATTAATTTACTAAATCCGAGTTTTCATTCTGCTTTGAGGAACCAGTCCTGGATAGGATGACAATCCATTGCCTCCCACAAACCAGGCAGACTTCGAGTCACGCAGTAGAATGTCATTTGGTGCAGGCGCATTCTGAAATACCCGCTGATAAACCCATGAAAATACAATAAGAACATGCAGACTGCAAGTAGGCAATGACTGAATCGAAAGTCGAATCTGGACTCGTTGACCTGTGCGACTGTGGTGGTAACAGTAGCGCCAAAAAACACCGATCAAAATTAAAATGATGTATTTAAGAAAATTTTTACATTTAAAAAAAATCTCAAAATGCATTTTCATTTTTAAAATGGACACACCGCGCAATAATGGTGTTTATAAGGCCCCTCGAGAAATATTTTGGCATAAATATATATGGAAGGGGTTCACTCCTTTAAAATCAGGTAGTTGCCTAACAATCTGCGGAACATCTGATCGGCGATTGTCACGCATTTGCTTGTCAAAATGAACAGGCGTTACACTTCTTCCTTGAACGTCACAATGTAGTTGGCGTGATTTCAGAAAGATCGGATTTTGTCAGGTGGCTGCTGTTCCTGGAAATGTATCACACTACACCCTGCTGTGCTGGTTGGAAATGTTGCTCCTAGCGAGGCATAACCCCACTCCCGCTCGTGATTACGTAGTAAGAATGGGCGGGACTGTAAATTATCTTTGTTTTAGTCTAATCTTGCAATTTTGGGAAAGTTTCGCCGCTCTATCGTTTTATATTGTAAACGGAGGAGCAATGGGATTTTGAACCCCAGATCTTAAAGCGATCACGATTACATCAGCTGTACATTTTAAATGATTTTTTTAAACGTACGGCTTAATGAACATTATTTCAAGTAATGTGGAGGAGTCCCTTAGAAAGGTAAACGTAAATTATGTCCTTGTTTCCATAATCGGGCTTGGCGATTTTTAGCGAGTGAATAGGTCCCTCCGTGCTACACAAACCCGACTCTTCAACAGACATTTAATACAAAGTTACAAATTGAAGCATTACAGTCGCAGATACAAATGTAAAGTATCATTATAAAGTTCTTCGGACTCAAGTTTCAGAGTACCCCTAACAGTCAGAGGACAGACGTACAATGGAGAAAAGTAGGTTTACAATCCATAAGGTAATTTGTGCATTCACATGTATTTTTTTAAACAAAATCCCCTATAATGTAAACACCGTACGTGTAATGCAAGGATGCCAAAGGAAATAATTTAAATAAAGCCTCTCATGGACGAGGCCAAACTACCACAAATACAGAATTTACATTTTCACATGCAAGACTGCACAGGTTGTTATGATTAAGAAAGGATAAACAAAAGACGCGCTTCGATGGTGTACAATTCCAGACGACACTTTAACAAGTCAGTGCTCCGAGATAATGGAGAATACACTTCTATTATAATGCCTTGACAACAGCGAGCTCAGTCCGAAGCGCAAATCCACAACACAGGTGTCCGCGCTTTCGTGTTAACAGAAACACCCTCTTAAATATTTCCTTACCATACGGATTGGACGTGTCGTTTTCCTTCTTCTTTCCCATTTCTCTACTAGCAAATGTACTATTGAGGAGCCAGAAACCTTAGGGTATAAACTTGCACCTTCAAATCTTAGTCCGAATGCTTTCAATCAGCCCGTCTGACGTCAGTGCTACACCTGTGGGAAAGCCTGGCTGCACCTGAGCGCGCGCGCGTTCTCCGCCCTTCTTGTGAAGACGACCACGCCCACAAAGAGAGCGTCTGTCCTCGAGTTTAAAGACATTCGTGTACAGGAAGCCTGCCGAAGATTTACGTGCCTGTCCGAGCATTACAGAGTAATGTAGAAATTATTATAAAATGGGCATAGGTTTGGACTATTGCAGCTAAAAGTATAGGTAATCATACAAAAGAATGACATCAATCCGTTTATTTTATAAACCCGCTTAATCCAATCCAGTATTGACGCGTTCCAGTGTTTGCCTAGCAGTTTAGGGTCACCAGTTCATCACAGGAGACGCATACTTCGTATCTGTATGATCATATAACGAAGCAGTGGCCTTGGAAAAATAACAATAAGTGCATGCAAAGTCCTTAAAGGATTCTGTAACGGGGTTCAAATTCAATGATTAGCAACGCTTCCTTGTCGAGCCACTCTGCTAACTCTCGCATCCTAATATGTGTTACTTTCGGGAATAACTATAAAATCTATTTCCTCCTAAACACAGATTTCTTTAATCACAGGATTACCTCGAACCGTGTTAATTATTAACACAATAAACGTAAAGAGTGAATTTTAACACAGACTTGTCGAGCGATTTGTTATTTATGTCTTTGTATCTTTGAGCCAAGACTGCGTAATAGGGAAGTGTGGTCAACCATTTGCGCATAAATGACATATAGTTGCTGGAAGTGTCCTTATACGTTAAAACAGTAACATTTTTCAAAAACGTTACTCCAATGTGTCTGGATCATCTTTATTTTCCCTAAAAGAATGACCCTTTGCGAGGACTAGAGTTTTAACAATCAATCATCATTATTTTATTGTAAAAAAACATGAAACATCTTAACAGCAATTTTAATTTTTACAGTGGCACCTAAAATCCTAGCATAGACACCTTAAGCTTAAAGCTATAGATGAAGTCTGTGTTGGAGGCTAAAACATGTCGGCTTGATCTCAGTAAACATATTTCAGATACTCACCAGCCTGGTATGTTAAACTCCCAATTTAGGGGTTTGTTGGAATGAAGATTTTATTTCTATAGGAACAAAAGGTTAAACTTTATTTTTATTTCCATTCTAAAAAGGAAAGAAGGTTAAAGACAGAACATTTCATCTGTATAGCATCAAGTGTGCAACTAAAAAGAGTAGGTAACATGAGGGATCCATGGGCAGATGAAAGGAGACAAAGCTGCCTATGGAGAAAGAGATTAAAAAGTTAGTTGGTCATTAAGACCTGTTGAAATGTAATCACAGCCTGACAGTAAGCTTAGCTTCTTCTGCCTTTTTTTTGACAAATGTCTTTGAAACTCTGTGAAAGAACACAAACAGAGAGATCAGTATGGCTATGTTCAAAAGATGTGAAGTGTTCTACCATACAATACAAAAGAATACAATACTATTTCTTTTACAAACATACATCCTACATTTATGTTATCTTGTCTCAGGTGTGGTGTGCTGTTGTTTCACAGCTTCTGAGTCCTGGGCAATGTCTGAACAGATTGTGCATGTTTTTCCTGTCATCTGCGTAGATTTTCTAAGATCATTTTAACACCACAAATGCTAAGGTAATTGGTAATTTTAAACTGAACCCAATGTAAGTGCAGATGTTTACATGATGTTCCCTCCAATGGCCTTGCACCCAATGACCTGACTCCTGCCATACCATTCCCTCATTTCTAAACTTAACAAAGTGGATTCACAAAATGGGTGGGTAGACTTATACCCCTTGCAACCCTTGTAAGGTTATTTATTAGCTGACCAGAGCTCATAAGAATCCACTTAGTAGATTAATCATAAACCTACATATTAATTAAGTAGGTGAGACGTTTGTGGAGAAGGCAGTTTACTTTTGTTGAGTAAAACAATTTCTTTTTTCTGATCATGTACAGTGGTGTGAAAAACTATTTGCCCCCTTCCTGATTTCTTATTCTTTTGCATGTTTGTCACACAAAATGTTTCTGATCATCAAAAACATTTAACCATTAGTCAAATATAACACAAGTAAACACAAAATGCAGTTTTTAAATGATGGTTTTTATTATTTAGGGAGAAAAAAAATCCAAACCTACATGGCCCTGTGTGAAAAAGTAATTGCCCCCTTGTTAAAAAATAACCTAACTGTGGTGTATCACACCTGAGTTCAATTTCTGTAGCCACCCCCAGGCCTGATTACTGCCACACCTGTTTCAATCAAGAAATCACTTAAATAGGAGCTGCCTGACACAGAGAAGTAGACCAAAAGCACCTCAAAAGCTAGACATCATGCCAAGATCCAAAGAAATTCAGGAACAAATGAGAACAGAAGTAATTGAGATCTATCAGTCTGGTAAAGGTTATAAAGCCATTTCTAAAGCTTTGGGACTCCAGCGAACCACAGTGAGAGCCATTATCCACAAATGGCAAAAACATGGAACAGTGGTGAACCTTCCCAGGAGTGGCCGGCCGACCAAAATTACCCCAAGAGCGCAGAGACGACTCATCCGAGAGGTCACAAAAGACCCCAGGACAACGTCTAAAGAACTGCAGGCCTCACTTGCCTCAATTAAGGTCAGTGTTCACGACTCCACCATAAGAAAGAGACTGGGCAAAAACGGCCTGCATGGCAGATTTCCAAGACGCAAACCACTGTTAAGCAAAAAGAACATTAGGGCTCGTCTCAATTTTGCTAAGAAACATCTCAATGATTGCCAAGACTTTTGGGAAAATACCTTGTGGACTGATGAGACAAAAGTTGAACTTTTTGGAAGGCAAATGTCCCGTTACATCTGGCGTAAAAGGAACACAGCATTTCAGAAAAAGAACATCATACCAACAGTAAAATATGGTGGTGGTAGTGTGATGGTCTGGGGTTGTTTTGCTGCTTCAGGACCTGGAAGACTTGCTGTGATAGATGGAACCATGAATTCTACTGTCTACCAAAAAATCCTGAAGGAGAATGTCCGGCCATCTGTTCGTCAACTCAAGCTGAAGCGATCTTGGGTGCTGCAACAGGACAATGACCCAAAACACACCAGCAAATCCACCTCTGAATGGCTGAAGAAAAACAAAATGAAGACTTTGGAGTGGCCTAGTCAAAGTCCTGACCTGAATCCAATTGAGATGCTATGGCATGACCTTAAAAAGGCGGTTCATGCTAGAAAACCCTCAAATAAAGCTGAATTACAACAATTTTGCAAAGATGAGTGGGCCAAAATTCCTCCAGAGCGCTGTAAAAGACTCATTGCAAGTTATCGCAAACGCTTGATTGCAGTTATTGCTGCTAAGGGTGGCCCAACCAGTTATTAGGTTCAGGGGGCAATTACTTTTTCACACAGGGCCATGTAGGTTTGGATTTTTTTTTCTCCCTAAATAATAAAAACCACCATTTACAAACTGCATTTTGTGTTTACTTGTATTATATTTGACTAATGGTTAAATGTGTTTGATGATCAGAAACATTTTGTGTGACAAACATGCAAAAGAATAAGAAATCAGGAAGGGGGCAAATAGTTTTTCACACCACTGTATGTTGATGTATGGAGTAGGGTGCATTGCGCCGTTCACTTTGGTATAGGATCTTTGATACTGAATGTGGAGTATTTGGAGTCCAAGGGCTTTTATAAACTTTAAGATGTGGATAAAGATTTAGAAGGATGGGATGAGTTACAAGAGAAAAATGTGGAAATTTGCAATGCAATACAATACAGGAGGGAAAGGGTCATTGAGGTTTTCATTTTGAGAGTATATAAAGTGATGTCAAAGAAAGCAAAACATGAAAAAAGCATGGAGATACCAAGTAATCCTTGGAATACAATAAGGTAAGAAATGTTTCTTTTCAGTTGTGTAAAAACAGAGCAACAAAGCAAGGTAATAAGAGTGGGAACATGGAAAAAATATATGGTGAAGAAAAGAGAGAGAAAGGTTAGGAGCATGCACTGATACAGTGCATTGCCGCACTCACCACACAACAAACCAACTCCTGATCCCAGATTAGGACCCGAGTGCAGCCATGCAATGGGTGACACCTCAGCACCACACTAGTTCAGATGGAGTGGAACAGTGTGAGTTTTTTTATGGTGGCTGGAGTGCCAATTCCACCACCAACCCCCAAGTTTTCCCTGCAGATTGGAGGACCTACATGCAGGGCTGGATGCAGATTAACGTCATACCCAGGACGGCACAATTGCAGGTTAAGGGCCTTGCTCATGGGCCCAACAGAGCAGAGTCCCTTTTGGCATTTACAGGATTCGAACTGGCCTCAGAGCCACCATTCCGCTTGCACGTGAAGAAAAGGAGAAACAAAAATTTAAAGAGTAGTCTTGTGAAAAAATGATTCTATTTTTTATGAATTTGAGAAACAATTTTTTTAGGTGTTAGGTAGAATCATGCGATGAGCTGATAGGGAAAGATTGTAAAATGAGGAAATAAAGGAATACGCTAATGTGAATGGGGGCTTTATACATTGTGGAGGTGAGATTGTCTTCTATTTGTGAGGTCCAGAACACCAACATCCTGTATTTCTCATCACTGCATTATATGAAAATTTACTTCCAGATAAATATTACTTGGTTGTTAGTTGTCATGATCACAGAGTAACTGAAGACCAAATCAAACCTGTTTAACATTTTGTTTTTGGAGCAAATGACAGACTAGTTGTATTGAGTTTCTGGGAGTGTCATTATACATGATTGACTTCATGAGAGCGAACCACCAACTGTTTCCAACTCGTTAAAATCATATAAATAATAGCTATGACTGAATATCATTGGAAAAGTCATCTACTATAATGTGACATTGCCTTTTGATTCATCTCTGGAAAAGTCATGTAATGTGGCATTTGTCTTTTCCAGCAATTCCAGCATTTTTTAGGTGCAGTCTTCATAGATAATAAATGAATGCTTATCCCGAAGTACAATTCATATAATGCAGTGACAAGGAATATGGAAAGCAGGTATTTTGGACCTCACAAACAGAAGAGAATCTTATCTGTTAATGACACATGTTTTATGTACTACAACAGAATGAAAAAAGAAAGAAAGGGCAGAGTCTACATATGAACTCACCATACCTTTTATCCTTTTGTGCAGCACTGGCTCTGTCAAGCAGTATGTTATTGGCTGTCAGAAAAAGGGGCAAGCATGACTGTCATAGAAGGTTGGCACTCATTTGGCAAATGTGACATAGCCTGTGATTTCCAGTCATTTAAATTGACACAATTTAGCGACGAGATCAGCAACTGCAGTTGCAGTCTGACATACCCTTCCACAACTTGAACTCACGTAATGTGACTTCAGCTTAATGTGAAGAAATGAAATGGTGTGGTTTGGAATCTTGTCACACTATGCAGATGACATGGCATTGTTCATTACCAAAGAGGAAGAGGTGAAGTTAGGAGATCTTTGGAAATGTGTAGAAGCACAGGGTCTAGTGTAAACCAGGAGTAAAGGTAATATAGAATTTTGGGAAACGGGCAACAGAGGAAGGCAACTTTGTATTATGTAAAGGTGACTAAAGAGAACATTAGTATAAAAGGGTTAATTTTATTTACAAAAGACAGCAGGTTGAGACACTGGGAAGAAAGCACTCAGAAGGTTTAGGTAAAACCCTTGAAATGGAGGCTATCCTGCCCTAGAAAGTAGCAGTGAGACATTATTTCCAGATTATTTAATATAATAATTTTTAGTTAAATGTGAATCTCTGTAGGAACATGAGAAAGAATAGAGTGAGATGACCACAAACCAGACAATAGGGGACTAATTTTAAAATTAGCAGTTGCAGTGGTGTTAAATTAACTTAACAAATGTCCAAACATTCTTATGGTAGCATAACCAAACAGCACATGCTTCATCTTCATTACTATTAAACTTAACTTTGTGTTGATTTCTGCATACCAGCTCACTTCATGGTGCTGCAGTCCTTGTAGAACATGAATCTCATCAGCAATCATCAGTCATTCCCATCTCTGTCTCTTAACCTAAATCTCCTCATTCTTATCCTCCCAATGTCTTCCTTGCTGTCTTAAGGCCATTTCATCCTTGATCTTCCTCTATTTCATAGCGGTATATATTTATTTCCAAGACTTAACTCTTTGACGTCCTTTCCACTAGGCCAAACCACTCGAGTCTCACTTTCTTGATAAATGCGGTATTTTCCAAATCTTGCACGAGGTATCAAACCTGCACATTTGCTCTAATGTACCATTGTCCAATCTAGTAGACAGGCCTGAAAATTGTTCTTAAAACTTTCCTTTACCAGCCTCCCCTGAATTTTTTTTCATTTTATTGTGTTAAGACCCATTTTTCAGAGGCATATGCAACTACTGGTTGAATTATTGTCTTGTACTATTGTCTGGTAATTCTTGTGACCAAATCCTAAATTGCAGTGTCTTCATCAGTCAACAATTTCATGCTGCTATTCTTGCCTTAATTGTTGCTATCACTTCATTTTTCTCTGTTAAAGGTGTACCCAGGTACTAAAAGACTTTGACAGTCATCAGCTGTCGATGCTTTTGTCTCTCATCCCTTGGTTTCACGTAGTCAACATACATTTCATCTTTCCTTCATTTATAAAATTTCACCATTTTAGTTAAGTGGTGACCACTGTAAAAACCATCTGGACTGATATTTGTATGAGTCAGTACTTTGAATGTTCTAGTCGCCAAGGTCTAAGTTGTCTAAACCATCCTGAAAAGCCTATTAATGGATTATTAGGCTGGTTTGGGAGTATAACCTTCATTCCTTTAATATTCTGGATTGGAAGGTGATTTTTAAGAATAGTACTTTAGCACTGGAGAACCCATATCACCATCACACGGCTCAGAGAAAGTGGCCATTTTAATAAATAAATAATTGGTTGTGCTCACGCTGGGGATTGGAGCAGGTACGAGTGGTCTTCTGTGAAAACGCCCTGTCTCCAGGTTGGTTGTACAGTTGGCGGACCATGCATTGCCTATCTGACACCTGTGGGCGGTCTGATTGTCTCAATATCAGCCCAGGGCGGCAATCAGGTGATTACACCTGCAACTGCTCTCCAGCATATAAAAAGGGCAGTGCAAGATCAGAAAAAAAGTAAAAAGCAAGGAAATGAACAAGAAACAAATGGAAATTAAAGTAGAGAGTATGAAGCAGATAGGAAACAGGAAAGAGCCAGTGCAGGAATGAGGAGGCAGTCAGCCTGGAGGACAGTGTGCGGCCAACACTTGGGGTTGCAGCTGAACGATTTAAGGGAGTGGGAGTGACCAGGAGGAATGCAGCTCTGTGTAAGTCCGGGGATGCAGTGGCAGTTAGCGACAGAGGCTTGGATGGTGTGCCTTTTCATGGTCCGTGTGAGGGAAGGACCTGAGCCTAGGTCTGGATTGGGAGCCCTACTGTGGGGCCATGGAAGCAGCAGGGACCCGGACCTGTAGATTGCAGGAGAAAGATGACTGTGTCTGTTGGGTAGGCACCTCCTTAGCTGCAAGGTCCGTAAGGATAAGCTGGGGAGACAGTGATTTTAATGGACTGCACTACGGCACGTGTTTCACAGGACAGTTTCCTGCACTGTTGGTTTTAACCTCAGGTTTTTAAAGGAATATTTATTTGTTTGGATTTTGACCTCCACAGAGACACCTTCTTTTATTTGGAATATTTATTTATTGAACATTTCACACTGCACTATTTGGACACTTGTTTTAGTTGATTTTTAATAAAAGTACTGAGCACTGTTTCACCATCCCTTTGCTTGGTGTGTTTGTTCTCATCTGCTTAGCTCATCCAGAACATGACTATTGGCGGTGGCGGGTTGAAGAGGTTCCCAGTAGGACCTGGTAGCATGGGACCAACCTGCACCGCCACAGCATTGCCTAAATTTAATTCCCCACAGATGCTCCTCTATACGTTTTTCGGATGATTCCTTGCTCCTAAGTACCTTTCTACTCATATTCTAAGAACATCCTCTGGTTATAGTTTTCTGACAAACTGTCTGAAAGTTTTTTTTTTTTTTATGTATTCTTTCCTACAAAATCTCTTTCTTCACTCAAAATGTTCTTTTTTTAAAACTTTTTACAGTTTCTCTTTCTTCCTTCCCATAAAGACTATTATCTATGGGAACATTTGCTATTAAATTGTCTTTAGCCTTCTACTGTACTGAGAATTCCACAGTTTACTTTAATTTCTCACAAGCCTCCTTTTTAAATTTTGTATTATTAGAATTATACATGTCACAGATCAATAGGGCATCCAGCTGCTATATTTTAAATTGGCCGTCTCCTGCTAGGGTGAGTTGCAATACGGGTCAAGGAGTTGGTCACCTTGGATCAGGTGTTTTATTGTCCTAAAATAATGCACTTTATTATTGTTTGTTATGATTGTTTGTAGTTTTCCGTTCACTAATTAACAGCTGATCACAAAAAAAAACAGTGTTTACGATAGGACACATTTGGCAACCACTCCTACACTGCATTTAAATTGAACTCACTGGACTTTGTCATTCTTTCTCTAATTTGCACAAGTGTGATATGTTGGTATCTGCATACTTGACTGAGTGGGAATACAAACACACAAATCAAACGTTATTTTATAGAGCACCTTTCAATAGTAAACACTATCCCATCCCTTGACTGTTTCAAAGTACAGATCCATGGTAATAATGTTCACATAATTTTTTTTTTTTTTTACAGTTGGAGCCCATGCACTTCAAATTACATGCTCCATGTCTGGAATTGACCTAGCAGTTTTGTGGTTTACAGTCCATTATCCATTAGTCTGCACAGCTATATAAGCCTAATTCCCCAATAGAAGCAGTAACAGTATAGTCATGAGAGCAAAATTACAAATTCTTGGTAGCACCCAGTGGACAGATTGGAATATTTCTGGCACCATTCCACTGCTTTTTCCGTGATGTCCCTTGACTAGTAGTTCCCAAATTCAGTTCTGAGGTCCCCTGTGGCTATGGATTTTTATTCTGAACAGTTTCACAGTCATGCTTTTAATTGATCACATTGTTTACTGAGTTGTCTGTTTTTGATTCTCTTATTCTAAGAAATTATGAAATATCTGTATTTTTGTTGAAACTTTAAATGTTTGTTTCTTTTGATATTTTCTATTTAAGTCGCCCTTTCTATAGAGTTTGCCCCCTGAATTGTATACCAATGCTGGAAATGCTGACTGCTACATGGGAGTACAGTGATCCCCCACCTATCGCGGAAGTTACGTTCCAGACCCACCTGCGATAGGTGAAAATCCGGGATATAGAAAGACCACATTTTTTTTATAGTTTAAGCCTTAAAATACCCCTCCCACATGCTTTAAACACATGTAAACTTCTTAAAACACACTTTGGATACACATATGATACACGGATGTCGGGCTAAAGATATGAGTAACATAATAATCATCATCATCAGTTTCACCTTCTCCTGTATTGTCAAGTTGTTCCTCTGGCGCTTAGGCTCACTGCTACCAGAAGGCTTACAAGATGCAGGACGCTCGGGAGCCATCGTAGGTCTTAAAACAAACAAAAAGCTCACAAAATTTTGCTCACAAAAGTCGGACCACAAGCAAGGTACATGATACGCGATTTGTCAGGGACCCACGCTCGCTGTTCTTGCGAGATTACACCAAGTTAGCAGCAGCTAACCAGAGCCCTAGAGAATCAAATCCGCTCTGATTGGTTGAGTCTCCTCTTTCAGCCAATAACGGGCTTTGTAAGAAATCATCTGGGTGCTGTAATGTGAAACTCTTTGTCTACTGAAAACAGTATGCTTTGTTATGAAATGTCTGCAAAGTACACTACAGGTAGGATGTACTTATTGAATTTTTCCGCGATAAAGTGGGGGCGCGATAGCTGAACCGCGATAGAGTGGGGGATTACTGTAATAACTTTTGTGCCATATTTGCTTGCCTGTTCATTTTTAAGAAATGTTTTCATAATGAGCAGACAAGAGAAAATGGCAGTGAAAGTTTTCTTCTAGGAAGTGTCCACCATCTGCATAGGTGAAGTGGTTAGCAGACTGTTTTAGAGAGCACCTTTGAGTTGTTCACATCAAAGACCTCACAAAGTCTATTGTAGAACTCCTTACGTCCTTTCATCATAGCCACAAAGATCTCTCTGAGTTCTTTCACATGGCTTCAAAGACACTTATTAAAGAAAAACTGACAGAGCTAAGCTCATTCTAACCATGGGTTCACATATGTCTCAATGACCATCTACCTTTTTTAATCTCTCCCTTCATTTTTCTCACCTATTCTTCTTTTAACTTCCCTGACTTAGTTCCTGCTCTCTCCTCCTCAGTTCCACCCCTGATGAAGGCTATACAGCTAAAATGTTTTGTCTTTTATCATCTTTTCTTTTCAGTTTAGAAATAACCTTTAACGCTGCGGTGGGTTGGCATGCTGCCCGGGATTGGTTCCTGCCTTGTGCCCTGTGTTGGCTGGGATTGGCTCCAGCAGACCCCCGTGACCCTGTGTTCGGATTCAGCGGGTTGGAAAATGGATGGATGGATGAATAACCTTTAACACTTTTTTTTTCTCTTTGCAGCGCAAGGCTTACACTAACTCCTTACAAAAATGAATGAATTTCCTAGAAATATTTGTAAGCCAGATAACTAAAAATAAGAAATTAAAAGTAAGGAGAACACACTAACTGGGAAGTTGGTTGAGACTGAATTTGAAACCCAACTCCTGCACTTAACAATTATCTGCTTGGTCACCATTTATTTATAGATTTCAAACAGGAAATTGATAGCATCAGCAGAAATGAGCTTTGGGGAGCTATGCAGACATTAAGCATACTGGATAAACTGGTTAGGCTAGTTAAGATGACTATTTGTGGTTTTCAATGACTCTGAAAGAGATAAAATGTAAGGTCGAAAAACACCTTTTCAGAGAAATTCAGCTTGACCTGCAGTCTCGGGGACATCTGCTTTTGCCTCCAATCATTGGTCTTGGCTAGAGTGGGTAAAGAGGACCATAAGGACAAACTTTAATAGCACACTTTATAATAGAATGACCCAAAACATGGGATATACAAAGGACATTTTTATATCAGCAAGGACTAATGTAGCTCTGTTTGCTTGAAGGATCAGTGAAGGAAATAGTCTTTGGTGTAAAATGTCGGCATATATTTAGGTTTAATTCTAGTATAAATCTGGTTTTAGCACCAGCTTATGACATGGGGTAAATAAGCATACTTATTAATACTTTATAGTTTTGTGTCAAGGTACTTTTTGTTATTTTTATTGCCAGCTGAAGGCCGGCTCAGGACACAGTTGGCTTTTTAAACTTAATTATAAACATGTACACATGCTTCCAGATATGAACATTTCAGATGGAAGACCCATTTCATTAAATAGAGAGAAATAAGACTATTGGACAAAGTCCAGAATAACCAAAAGTATTAGCACCAAAAGTTGTAAAATACATTTTTTAAAACACGTGTTATGTAGAGGAGGAAGAAGTAAATACGAATCCCTTCTAGGATTTAGGCCAAGGCATAGTATAAGGGCATGTGTGCCTCCATCATCCTTAGAGGTGTGTTTCCTGAAGTGGGTAGTGTTTCCATCAAAAAAGATCATACGAGGTGGGATCAAACAAAGAAAAATCTATAATTGACCATTATGAATAGATAGATAGATAGATAGATAGATAGATAGATAGATAGATAGATAGATAGATAGATAGATAGATAGATAGATAGATAGATAGATAGATAGATAGATTCAAAATAAATGAAAATATCCTTGCCTGGAAACTGGACACCAGGGCCCACTTGTGCAGACAGACAAGGCAGAGCACAGGCTCAGCTAGGAAATAAATTATATAGTCACAAGGTTATCATGATTTTGGGAGTTGCTTGAAACAAAATCCAAAAACGAGGCCTCCAGTGTCACTGGGAAGCAGGCCCTCAAAATGGATAAATGGCCGATATACACTATAGAAAAATGGCTCACAGGAGGAAGGGTCACTATCAACCTTTTGGATTGTATAACAAAAATGAAAAATGTAAAATCTTTATTAATTAAAACATTTAATTTTTTTAATCCAGAAGGAGTTGCCTTTTCAAAATAGGCAATCTAATAATTTTGGTATTTAGTACACTCTATTAATCCCTGAGGGGAAATTCCTTTTCACTTGACCTTTGGGGGTCAGAGTGCAACATCAGCCATTGTATAGTGCCCCTGGAGCAATTTTCTTGCTCAAGAGCCCAACAGAGTAGAATTCCATCTTGCAGTAATTGGATCTGAACCAGCAATTTTCCAGAAATCTCAAAAGCACAAATTCAATGTTATGCCAGCAAACTGACAAAGACAAAGAAAATTTTAGAGAGAACCGAGAGAGGCACAATCAGACAGAAAAGGGTCAGAATTGGGAGACCAAAAGAAAAACAACAAAACTAGAGGGCAAGACAATATCAAGGTCAAGAATTGAAGCAAGAAGTCTGTACCAATGAGCAATAAACTAGAAATTATTTTGGCAAAAGGATTGTGTCGATCTTCAATGGGTCATGACCTCTTAGGTTACACGCCTGACAATGTAGGATGTGGGCCTAACTATTACTTAGAAAAACAGTGGCAATCATTAAGAATTCAAAATGGTGGACAACAGGATCCAAAAAATTTTAAAAACTCCTAACACATAAGGAGAGTCAAAAACAAATTGAATTTTCTGACTTGGAAAACCTACCTCTAAAACGAACCCAAGAATAACTATGCACAAAAAAAATCATAAACATTTTTTACAAAATCCAAATCATAACATCGAAAAAGAGGTAAAAAACTAACCAACGGAGGTTTAAAAAATCCAGTAAATCAAACAACACTCACCAACACCCAGCCATACAATGTACTGTAAGGGACTGTATGTTCTCTCAGCCTTTATAGGGATGAAGGCAGTACCTTGACATTGATGGACAGGTGGCCCCGCCTCTTGGAGGACCACCCACAAAATACAGGGAACATGGAAGAAACATGGACACATACAAATTAAATGATACACAAAACTAATAAATAAAAATACACAGAATAACACAAGTAATAAACATAAATTACAATATTAACATCAACACAAGAATCAAACATGAACAATAAATACATAAAAAAGGAATGTGAACACAAGTCAGTAGAGAAGCCCTGGCTGAAACATAACAAACAGTGAGAAGCCACATGAAATGCCATCTGGATGGCAGGTAAAAGTGAATGGACCCAAACACAGTCAAACTGTTGGTATGTAGAATGTTACTTTTCTTTCAGAGACGGAAAAGTAATCTACTCTCTATTTATAAAATCCTAAGCCTAAAAGTGCACCGATTTTATGTGAGATTTTTATGTCACGCTTTAAATCGGGCTTATTTTAAAACCTGCATATATATGTTTGGTATCATTCTTTTCAGAATTTATCGAACTTTAATGTGATATTGGTATTTTCAGATTCTTATTCTGTTTTTAAATTATAAACTAAAAAATATCAAGAACTCCTGTCCCACGAGACGAGACTTAACCAAGACTGCCAAGAGTAGGACAGCTGCTGTACAGGCTTTTAAATGTTCGAAGCGCAGCATGAGATGCAGATCATGCGGCACGGCAGCAGCAGCAAGCCAGCGGTTGATTGAGCAAAGAGGAGGTAAAAAAAACCTGTATTTGTTTCCCATTGTATCACCATGTAAAAGGGGGTTTCAGAGGAGCAACCACATCTCCTTGGGGTGCACTCAGCCCCCCTCTACACAACGCGAGTGGCAGGCTGGTCACAACTGGGGGTTGGGCGCCAAAGGCACCAGGGGGGCTAGCCCCCCCTAGTTGGAGTATAAGATTGGAAAATACTGTCGATTTATAGTTAAACACACTTTACACAGCATTGGTTTTGAAACAAAACAAAACCAATCTTAATCCAGGGTAGTCTCTCTCTTACCCTGGACTTGCTTGCCCTGCAGACCATTTGCTGGGTGCTGTGCAGTATTCTGGCAGATGATATGGTGAGTTGTAGCGATAAAAACTTTGTGTGTTGTTTTCACCAAACAACTGTCAGAGTATTTAACCTTTGTACAGAGGTAAAACTTGCCTGAGCTGAATGCAAGTGCTGTATTGTTGCTAGTTAATGGATTATCAATGATGAACACTACTGATTTTTTTAACTCTAGGTAGCTCACAAATGTAGTTGGTATCAGAGTAGTTTGGGCCAAATATCAATGATTGACTTTAAAGTTGTAAAGTATGTTCTGGACCCACGTGTAAAGTGAGGTTTTGTGGTGAGCTGACACAGTTGCATGAAATGTTCCAAGTGTGCACATCCATTTTCCAGGTCTATCCAGTGGAGAACAAGCATCTGCTGGAAACAACTTCAGCTTCCACAACTGGAGCTTCTTTTGCATGTTGCGAAAGGTCAAGGACATAAAGTCTGAATGGACCCTGTTCAAGGTCTTAGTATTGGAGACAACTGAAATAAACTGTGGTCAAAAGGCTGCTGGCTTTGGGAAATGTTGGGAGAAGTTTGTGGAACTAGTAAAAAAAAGTGGATACACCTTTCTCAGTGGTGGCAGTGCTAGAAGCATTGGTTGAGTTGGGTTTGGTTCATTTCTGTGACTTCTGTGAGGTTTGTGGTAATTGAAAAGCTCTGATGTGGCAAAGCCACAGGTGTGGATGTGATCCAGGCAGAAATTATTCTGGATACTGTAGGGAGTGTTCTGGCTAACACACTTCTCCAGTTTTGTGTGGAAAGTGGTGATAGTGTCTAAAACTGGAAACCTGGTTTGGCGGTCTTCATATTTACAAAGGACAACAGAGATTAAACTAAGTTGCAAAAAACAGAAATTCAGGAGTAGCACTTTGGACTTTGTCCTGGATATGGAACACTGGACCAATTCTTTGTCCTTTCACAGACACAGGGGGCCAGAAGAGTTTGACAGCTCTGTCTAATTGCTTTGAATGACTGAAACAAGCTTATGACTGTGCCACCGTGGTTTCTTGTTTTAAGGTGCTAGAAGAACTTGGGGTTCCACTGCTGCCTTTAGATGACATGCAGCCCCTGTATTTTTGGATTAAGTGAGGTGTTTCACTGTGGTGTTTGGACTTCACCAAGGGTGTATCTTACTTCTCTTCTGTTCATGATTTTCATGAACTCATGAGGAGAACCGTCCAGAATGTGGCTACTGGACTCAGTCTATGAAACAGAGTGAAGAACTTGGAAATATGTGAGAACTTTGGAGTAGAACCACTGCTTCTCTGAATGAAGAGAAGCCAGTTAAGATAGTTTGGTTCTGTCTCACGTGGGAAATGTAAAAGGAATAGAGAACACCAAGGTTCAAACCCAGCTTATACTGGAGTGAATAAATCTTTCAATTGTCCTGGGTATTTGGATTAATCCATAGTCTAGATGAACCTTTTGGGTATAGGGAGGCTTTGTGAGCCAGGTTCAGTATGTTGGTAGCACAATCCTCACCAAGAAAAGCAGAAAGAAAACAAGGACAATAGAATGAAGTAGAACACTGTACATTGATCAGCCAACATATTCCAAAGAATGGCAGGTGAAGTGAATAATGTTGATTATCTCATTACAATGGCACCTGTCGATTGGTGGGATATTAAGCACCAAGTGAACAGTCAGTTCTTGAATGTGACGTATGGGAAGCAGGAAAAATAGGCAAGTGTACAGATCTGAGTGAATGACAAATACCAAATTGTGAGTCAGAGCATCTCCAAAATGGTGGGTCTTCTGGGGTTGTTCCCGCTATGCATCGTTTAGTACCTACAACAAGTGGTCGAAGGAAGGATAACTGGTTAACTGGCGACAGGGTCATAGGCGCCCATGGTTCATAGATGCATGTGGGGAGCAAAGGCTATCCCTAATGATCTGATCCCACAATAAAGCTCCTGTAACACAAATTGCAGAAAAACTTAATGCTGGCCTTGAGAAAAGGGCATCAGTAAACACAGTGCATCACAGCTTGCAGCATATGGAGTAGCGAAAGCACCTTCAATGGGCACTTGAGCATCAGATCTGGATTATGAAGAAGGTGGCCTGGTCTGATGAATCACATTTTCTTTTAACTCATGTGGGCAGCCAGGTGTTTCTGTGTGTGTGTTGTTTACCTGAGAAAGAGATGGCAGAAGATTGCACTATGGGAAGAAATCAAGCTGGTGGAGGCTAAGTGATGCTCTGGGCAATGTTCTGCTCAGAAACCTTGGATCCTGGCATTGATGTGGATGTTACTTTGAAACATAACACCTACCTAAAGATCGTTGCAGACTATGTACACCGGATATGACAAATGTATTCCCTGGTGTCAGTGGCCTATTTCAGCAGGATAAAGCACACTGCTACACTGCAAAAATTGTTCAGGAACGGTTAGAGGCACATGACAAAGAGTTCAACTTGTTGACTTGGCCTCCAAATTCCCCAGACCTCAATCCAATCAAGCATCTGTGAGATGAACAAGAAAAACAGGTTTGATCCATGGAGGCCCCACCTCACAATTTACAGGACTTAAAGTATCTGCTACTAATGTCTTGGTGCCAGATGACCACAGGACACCTTCAAAGGTCTTTTGGAGTCCATCCCTAGAGCTGTTTTGATGACACAAGGGGGACCTACCCAATATTAAGCAGGTCATTTTAATGCTAGGGCTGATCTGTGTAAATGGTCACATATGGAAGTAAAAACAACATCCATGTTTAAAATTTTAATATAACAGGGAAAAATTTGCTTCAGGAACTGACACTAATAGATTTTTACTAGCAGGGGTGACAAAATCAAAATGAGTTAGTGATATAAATTTAGTATAAAGGTATCAAACTCAGATCCTGAAGGGCTACAGCAGCTTCAGGTTTCATTCCAACCACTCTGTTAATTAACAACCAATTACTGCAGCTGAAGGGAAAAATGTGTTTTGCTTTAACTGATTTTCTTTTTAAGATTCAGAACCCTAATTGTTTTTTTTCCTTAACCAGCCACAAAACAATAATAAGATGCAAAGAATGCCAATAGATGACCAGTTAACTCTGGGTTCTCAAACTCAGTTATTTTCATTCCAACCAATTTCTTAATTAGAAGTCAATTGAATGACACTATTTATTATGTCCTAATAGCAGAGCTGGTCAATCCATTAGGTGACATAGGGAGCTTCCTGAGGTGGCGTTTATGTAACTTATGTTGCATACACTCCAGAACCCCAGCCCCCCTTGCCATGCAATGGGCATTGAGTGGAAAAGGTTCTTGAAGTTTAATAGTACTGAAAGCAGTGTACTATGTCTATTATTTAACTCAAGCTCTATGTGTTCCAGATCTTTCCAAAAGTCAGCCCCCCCCCCAGTGCCTATGCTTTGGACTGCGAGGTGGGAAGGTGCTTGAAGTCTAATAATATTATATGAACGGCTTCCTCCATTTGGTGTCCATAGTGTGCATTCAACTCAAGCAGGGCTTGCTTCATACATTTATGCCCCCCCAATGCCATTGCTATGGACACAGAGGGGCACATGCTTTGGATAACCCTGCCTAGAGCTCCTCATTCTGCCATGCCAGACATCTCTAAAAGTGGTTTATCCTTGGAGCAACATCAAAATGTTTTGTAGACAAAAACAGATAAAATATTTCTCAGATCTTCACTTTTATCCTTTTCAAATATTTTACGGAAAAGTATATTTTATGATGACCCCAGAAGCACCCAAGGTGTTCATTTTACTTCAAATTAGCTGTTCATCTGTTGGCTCACTTTGCATCTCTTTATTGTTTGGCTGCTGATCAAGGAAAATAAACAATTAAGGTTTTCGATTCCTCAAATGTGTCCCATTAGCATTAGTAATTAGTCACTTAATTAAAAAAGTGGATGGAGTGAAAACCTGCAGCTACTGTGGCACTCCAAGATCTGAGGTTGATTTCCCAGCTTTAGCTTGCATATTCCAACACTCATCATATTGGAGAAACTGACTAATAACTGGAAATTTGAAAGTATGACTCCAGCCCAAAAGAAGGGAGACAAAATGGACTTCAGTGGTTATTGTTAAATAAAACTTACCTATAAGCCTGCAGAAGATTGTTTAAACTGCAACCACAAACAAATTAGAAAACTCCATGTTTCAAACGACCTTATACTAAATAACAACCAGCATGAATATATGATGGGAAAATTCTGCAGAACTAAGTAGTTAAAAGAAGTAGCCAAAGTAAAGCATGTAACAGTATTTACTTCACCTTTTATAAAACTAGGGGGCTTTGCCCCCATCTTGCTTCGCTTGCTAACCCCTGGGCCAGCGCTACGCCTTAGCCACTTTATGGTTCTGCCACTTGCATATGGGGATGCGGATGTACAATTTAAACAGATTGTTATTTTCATGGGAATTGTTACAGATGCATAACAGAACTAACTAATGTTGCATTATATGATTTCATTCTGTTTGGCTTTATAATTAACATGCAAATATTTTTTAAACTTAACACTTTTACTGCAAAACTTTTCTTCAATCGCATTAAATTTTGATTCTGTGTTTGGACTTACATCGTGACAACGCAACGTATAACTGCCCGTGAGAGAATTTTGTTTCTTTCTCTCTAATAAATAAAGTGACTTTTTCGAATGTTTGTCTCTGTGATTTAATTGTCTTTGCGAAATCTATTCTAATGGGAAATGGTTAACGTTTTAATACGAATGGCATATCAAGATCTCCTTTGTTGTCTAATGTTATCCACTGGAGATGTATTACATTACCTTTTTTGGAAACATCCTTCTTTCTACAGTAATTCGTGCGGAGGAAGACCAGACGGTGTTAACGGTTGTAGATATTCTACGGGATATTGTAAGTTGATGTTTTCATCTTCCGCACGATCACCACCCACTGTTTCTGCATAGTCTATTGATACGCATTTAACCAATTTCCTGTGTAACCGATCAACAATTTTTACGTTAATTCCTTTGACTTCATCGTTTCTTGGTGCTAGGATTGCCCGTGTACGAATTTCTTCTGTTGATATCCCTTCAGGATGAAATTCATCAAAAAGATTTGGACATAATACGTCTTCTTTAATTGGGAAATTAAAGTGAGAAAAACGTAAAAATTTATAAGAGCTGAGAGAGCAGGAACTGTGTCTGTCAAAAGCATTCACACAAATGAGATGTGAGTGGACCGTGGGCGTGACTTGAAAAAATCTCATGACCAAAGTCTTGTCTTGCAGGACTTAAAATGATCTCTTTCAAAAAGTCTTGTCGTAGGATTTCCTTTTATAATAGAGAGATATTGTATTCTGTTTCATCCATCCATCCACCAAGATTAATTTTAATGCCTGAAGCCATCTGCAAAACCTATGAAACTGTACTTCAGAGTGGTTAATAGGCAGTAAACTGAATACACATGGCAAAAACGTGCTCCACTTCTGAGAAACAGAAGAATAAGAAATACATGAGGATAAAGCCAAAGCGATTAAAATGCTGGAATAACTGTGAAAACTGGGCAAACATCTGGAAAAGAAAGTAATTGAATAGTGCTTCGTATAGGGAAGCAAAAGTTTAATTACAAAAATGATATGGATAGCGTTGACCTAACATGAAGCAAATTCTGAAAATAATTTACGGGAGTGCATATTAGCAAAAAGGACAAACAAAATGGCAGGTTCTGTTGTAAAAACTGTTCAATTAAAAACAAGGAATTTTATGCACACACACACACTGTAATGTGATAAAGATTACTTATTTATTTATTATTATACTGTTACGTTCTTTTCACTTCCAGTGCCATGTTTACATCAGTTCGTTTTATTAAGATATTGTCATATTTGGCACAACCTGTTACTTTTTACATCCTTACATATCATAAACATGTATTGCTTGGCGCTACGTTGTCTTGCTTGTATCATTGTTGGTCTTTGCACAGTTTTGTAATGTTTGCACATACTTGCACACACGCACTTTACGTTGTTATGTGTGCTTTTATTTTTGTAGTATTGTGGCCTAGGTAACACCGTAGTCCTGGAGGAACATTGTTTTGTTTCACTATGTACTCTGTTAACTGTACATGGTTGAAATGACAAAAAAAACTACTTGACTTGACTTGAAATGAGTGTCACCAGTTTAACCCCTGATCTGGAATCTTGTGTGGAGTTTTGGTCATCAATCTACAAAAAAATCATATACAGTCATATGAAAAAGTTTGGGAACTCCTCTCAGCCTGCATAATAATTTACTCAACTTTTAACAAAAAAAAGATAACATCTGAGTACTGGGGTGTTTTCCAAACAAAGATTTTTAGTGAAGTAGCATTTAGTTGTATGAAATTAAATCAAATGTGAAAAACTGGCTGTGCAAAAATGTGGGTCCCCTTGTAATTTTGCAGATTTGAATGCATGTAACTGCTCAATTCTGATTACTTACAACACCAAATTGGTTGGATTAGCTCATTAAGCCTTGAACTTCATAGACAGGTGTGTCCAATCATGAGAAAAGGTATTTAAGGTGGTCAATTGCAAGTTATGCTTCCCTTTGACTCTCCTCTGAAGAGTGACAGCATGGGATCCTCAAAGCAACTCTCAAAAGATCTGAAAACAAAGATTGTTCAGTATCATGGTTCAGGGGAAGGCTACAAAAAGCTATCTCAGAGGTTTAAACTGTCAGGAATGTAATCAGGAAATGGAAGGCCACAGGTACAGTTGCTGTTAAACCCAGCAGGTCTGGCAGGCCAAGAAAAATACAGGAGCGGCACATGCGCAGGATTGTGAGAATGGTTACAGACAACTCACTGATCACCTCCAAAGACCTTCAAGAACATCTTGCTGCAGATGGTGTATCTGTACATCGTTCTACAATTCAACGCAATTTGCACAAAAAACATGTGTATGGCAGGGTGATGAGAAAGAAGCCCTTTCTGCACTCACGCCACAGAGTCACTTGTTGTATGCAAATGCTCACTTAGACAAAAATTGAGTTATTTGGTCATAACTAAAAGCGCTTTGCATGGTGGAAGACGAACACCGCATTCCAAGAAAAACACCGGCTACCTACTGTCAAATTTGGTGGAGGTTCCATCATGCTGTGGGGCTGTGTGGCTAGTTCAGGGACTGGGGTCCTTGTTAAAGTCGTGGGTCGGATGAATTCAACCCAATATCAACCAAATTCTTCAGGATAATGTTCAAGCATTAGTCACAAAGTTGAAGTTATACAGGGGCTGGATATTCCAACAAGACAATGACCCAAAACATAGTTCGATAATCTACAAAGGCATTTGCAGAGGGAGAAGTACAATGTTCTGGAATGGCCATCACAGTCCCCTGACTTGAATATCATCGAAAATCTATGGGATGATTTGAAGCAGGCTGTCCATGCTCGGCAGCCATCAAATTTAACTGAACTGGAGAGATTTTGTATGGAAGAATGGTCAGAAATACCTCCATCCAGAATCCAGACACTCATCAAAGGCTATAGGAGGCGTCTAGAGGCTGTTATATTTGCAAAAGGAGGCTCAACTAAGTATTGATGTAATATCTCTGTTGGGGTGCCCAAATTTATGCACCTGTCTAATTTTGTTATGATGCATATTGCATATTTTCTGTTAATCCAATAAACGTAATGTCACTGCTGAAATACTACTGGGTTCCATAAGGCATGTCATATATTTAAAGGAAGTTGCTACTTTGAACGCTCAGCTAATGATAAGCAAAAATTCAAAGAATTAAGAGGGGTTCCTAAAGTTTTTCATATGATGTATGAAGGACTTGAAGCTGAAATCAGTGCAGCAACCAAGTGTATCCCTAAACAAAGGAAATGTGCAATTCTGATGGGCTTAGTGAATTAAACCGCTTTAGTCTCAATTACAGAAATTTACAGTGGATTCAGAAAGTATTCAGACCCCTTCACTTTCTGCACATTTTATTGTGTTGTAGATTTAAATTTGCCATTTTTTCCCATCAATAACCCATAATGACATGGTTTCATTAAGGTTTGCTAATTTACTAAAAACTCAAACTACAAACTCTCATTCTTAAAAAACAATCTGAACCTTTGTTGTTTGCTTTAATTCTCCTTGAGATGTTTCTAGAACTGGACTGGAGTCCACCTTTAGCAAATTGAATTGATTGGATGTTGTTTAGTAAGAAAACAGGTGTTTATAGAAGTTCTCACAACTCATAGTGCATGTCAGAACAAAAAACCAAGCCATGAAGTTCAAGGAACTCTCTATAGACCTCAACGGGAAAACTGGGTGAGGCATGTTTAAGAGGAAGGGGATAAAACATTTCCAAAGCTTTAAGCGTTCATAGGAACATAGTGACCTCAATAATTGCACTCTTCCTAGAGATGACTGTCTGGCCAAACTAAGCAACCAGGAAAGAAGGGGTTTGGTAAGGGAGGTGACCAAGACCCTTATGGTCACTCCAAGGCCAGGTTTATACCTCACACAATGCGACGCATGCTTCAGCGGATGCTCCTGCTACGCAAACGTTTTACTGTTTATTCTTGCACGCGTACTTTTCGTAAATGTGGAAGAATCCACCAGGTGGCAGTGTGAGATATCACGGTGAGAACAGGTTCGGCTTCGCTGTGTTGTGAATTGCCTGGAACATCCATTAAATTCCGAGGACACCTTACCTCAATATCTCTGAAAATGTAATATACATACTTTAATGCATTTCATCATGAAAGTGAAATCAAGTATAAATCTTAGGATTGTAAATGTGCAGAGAGTTGGAATATCATACATTTAATGTGTTCTGTATGGTGATCTATAGCTGTTTACCACTGTTGTCAGGTCAGGAGGAAGCCACTGAAAAAAAGATGGCGCAAAAGATGGTATGCAAGACTTTTAAAATGTATCGTGTCATTACGATCAGGAATATGAGACGCTTGAATATAAAAACACCACAAATGCATTTGTATGTCAGCATTTTGCTTCACCACATCGAACCATTCATCAAACATCGAAGCGCGCACATCGATCCCGTAGGATCCACATAGCAGCTTTCTGTCACATGTAGATAGTAAACAGAGACTCTGACGTCATGTTCTGACTTTTATCACACTGCACCTCCTGACTTTTTGCTGGTACTGCAACTCGCACACGCGTCGCGTTAATTTCTGAGGACCTGCTCAGAGGATGCGTCAAATGAACGCTGGGCACGTGTGGCAGCCTTGATGCGTGCGCGTACGTGTTCTGAGCATGAAGTATAAACGAGCCCTAACAGAGCCTCAGATGTCACAACAACAGTTGTTAAGTGCAGAGGTAAAGCCCAGACTTAAACCCCATAAAACATCTGTGGAGAGACCTCAAGATGGCAGTTTACAGACATTTCCCATCCTATCAGTTTGAGAGGATTTGCCAGAAACAATGGGATAAACTGCCTACATACAAGTGTGCAAAGCTTGTATGGACTTGCCTAAGATGACTGAAAGTTCTAAACTTCAACAGGGCTTCTGAATACTTACATGAATGACAGACTTCAGTTTTTGATTGGTTACAAATTTCCAATACTTTCTGAAAACATAGGAGTTACTGAGTTTAGACTGATTACCAAAAAAAACCAAAGTTATCCATTTAAAATTAAATCTAGAACCCAATAAAATGTTCAGAAAGTGAAGGGGTTGAAATACTTTCTAAACCAAATGTATGTAGGTGTTTAACATCGACCTACAAAATTCTCAAAGGCTACTTAGTAAGGTAGAGCCAGCATAATTCTTTATACAGTTAATTGTGTGCTTGAGCACACTAGTGGAAAAGTAAGAGGTAAAGCATTGGAAATGGAATCAGGAAGCATTTGTTCATACTTGTTCAAAGCATTGTGGGAATTTATTGTGGCAGATTTTACAAGGTATCTGCCTGAAATATTGGAACCTCTAAATAAGCTTGCTGGACGGAATTTCTTTTTATGTGTAAAATTTGTTATGCTCTTATTTTTTGTTTTGTAAATTAAAAAACTTAAAACCCCAATGTAAATGTTGTCAAAAAAATCCATCTTTTGTTAAAACCTTTCTCACCCCGTTAAACAGTCATGGGCTTGAGGCAGGATAACTTCCTGGATTATTTATTAATCGCCTGAAGATTATAAACATGTTTTTGAGTTTTATTTAGCAGCTTGTTTGGGTCAAAGAGAATGCATTAATTATATAGCAAAATGAAGACTTTGAATTTCGCAAGACATCTCAATAAATGCTGTATGGTTTACCAAATGAAAATATTCAAGCAAACAAACTTTTTCTTAGTTTAATGATTTGATGGCAGGCTATTTCTTACAACAACAATAAAAACATTGACAATCACAGTGTAAAAATTAAACAAAGTACTTTTGGAAAAAAAATCTAAAATGCCATGAGATACAGCAAGATGTGGGTGGGAAAAAAAAACTCCTCAAGCGAGGCCTACGTGGTAGACCAAAGCCTGAAGCCTCAAGAAGTTCCCAGGGCAGGAACCCCAGAATCAGGCACAGTTTCTTGGAAGGCATCCAGACGGGCCAGTCTGCTCTGTTCCTGGGCAATGGCTTCCGCAGAGTGTTTGCATTTTTCTGATCCACACTGACAGGTGAAGTACTTGCTTTTAATGTCCCAAAAACGATCTCCATAGTCAAAGCTGAAATATAATTTAAAGGAACGCCAGTTTTAGCAGATTTGCATAAATGTTTCAAAGCAGCATTGCTCTCTTTAAAACACAACATTATGAACCTGACTTTTAAAAAGGTTTCAAATTAGCATCAATCTAAATGACACACAAAATTAAAGTGGCCGACAGGTCCAATATTTTGCTATTTTACTACCTGTTGCAATAGCAAGAACTGAAATCCACAAATAATGTGTTCACATTCCATCAGAGAGACGGAAAATATGAGTTTCAAAGTTGAATATTCCACGTGAACGCTCTATAAACTCTGTGCTCTGAGTCGGACAATTTGGGGAAAACAAAGCTGAATTTTTACTGTAGTCAATCATATAAAATTAAAAATATAACCGGTTGAGCCAGAAATGCAATTTTTCTGGTTGGATAGCATTTGAAGCAAAGTCACCCACATTTAATACATTTTGTTTACTCTTTATTTTCACAAAAAATCTGTTTATCTTTAATTGCTTATTATGTGTAATTTAATAAAAGAAAGTACTGAACACCCAGCTCAAATTTGTTTTTTTTTTTCAAGATACATTCCCTTCACTTTCACCATCACCACACCTACCCGAGCTCCTGTCCTGCTTGGATGTCACGACTACTGAAGAATGCAATGCGTGGAAACCGTAGGTCTTGGTGCAGCATAAATACACGGACTGGGATGATATTAGGATCACAAAGGTGGTTGATAAAGCGGCTTATATTTCCATAATAACGAGCATCAATACAGTACACCTCTCCATCCTGAAAGATGAAAGGCACAGTTACATTATTGTCACATGTAGTATGACTCGTTAATCAACAATGTCACCTGCCTGTTGAGTGTGGCAGTCCTAGGATGCAAGTTAAGCTAGTGGCGCACAGCAGGGCTTCTAGTCAAACGTGACAACTACAGTTGCTGATCCTGTTGCCTGAGGATGTCAGACTACATGACTAGTAAGTCTGTGAGAACTTTCTAGCACAGTTTCACATTGTTCACAATACTGCTAGCTTGCCCCTTTTTCTGACAGCCTGACTGTCTATGCCGGTGCTATATAAATTTTACAAAATGGCAAGTTCAGCTGCAATCTTGGCTCTTTTTTGCAATGCATAAAACACAACACATCAGACAGACGTACCTCTCTGTTTGAGGGGTCCAAAACATCTGCTTTCCTTATTCCTTGTAGCTACATTACATGCATTATACTTTGTGCATTGCGTGCATTGTACAACTCTTGCACAGTGAGCGCATACTCGTAGAACTTAAGATAAAATCTAACCTGTTTGATTTTGTCGGGGTAAGTCAGACTACTGAGAGTTATGGGCGCGTACTGAGACTGCCTCTGGACCATTAAGATTATTTAAATGTAATATTCCACTGACAATAGCTGGAAAAGTCATATAAAGTGATGGACCTTTATGTGGCTAAGTTACAAAGCTTACCTTGTTATCAAGATCAAAAAGATAAGAGTCATCTTCTCTGACATCTGCTTCTGCATCAGAAATCAGCTCCCCAACATATCTATCACAAAAAGAAATAATCAGTTAAACAAATTAGTTAAAAAAACAAAAAAGCAAAGTATACAAAGGGGAAAAAAAGAAATGAATGCATTAGGGCAGTGGTGGTTGGCCATTCTGTGACTTTACTTCATAAGATCATTGAAATCTTGACACATTTTGACACAAACTAACATCTTATTTGCAATATGAAGATGTACTATCATCACTTCTGAAAAAAAAATGCAAGAATGAGAAATAATTATGTATGTATTCTTTGTCTGAAAATAGTCACTGCCATAGGAATTTAAATATTGCGTTGCCTTTTTGCCCATGTCTTTCTAGCTATTCATAGCAAATTGTAAAGCTAGGCTATAAAGGACAGGTAATCTGCCGAAGTTTCTAAAACAATGACAACAGGACTTTAGGGGATATAAGCTTATTTCTTTTTCATAATTTTGTTTTTGAGGAGTCATTTTATCAGGAATATGATTTTAAATTTACACATTCAGGGTCAAATTTATTATCAGAGGCAATGACAACAACCATATATATAACGTTAGTATGAGTATTAAAAAAAAACAAATTCAATAAATTGTTTCTTAAACCATACAGCTAGGAAAACAGGACTCCACAGTAATGGTACAATTTGTGACAAAGTACAAAGTATATTGTGAATGCACAAACTCTTGAAGTTATACATATATTAACTTGTATATTTCCTAAACATATTAGCATGTCTAAGAGTATAATCTTTCTTTTCTGTTCAGAACAATAGAATTAGATATATTTTAAATGACTAGAGAAACATTATATTCTACAAATAAAAATTAATCTTACTCGCAGATGAAAGTCCCCTGAGGTATGTCCTGAAGTGCTCGTACACCCCAGCCCATCTTGGCAGTACGATAGAGTTGTAGTCGAACCCTACACAAAAGCAAAAAAAAAAGATCTTTTAAATCAAAACATATTATAATGTTAAAATTTGACTATACATATTCATACCCAACCCTCTTCTCCTAACTCTGAAACCTTAGAACAAATTAAACTTAATACATTAGAGTGGTTACAGAATGTTTTGGGATCTTGAGGACACACATTATAATACAGTTATTAATGATTTATGTAAACAAACACACATACATACATACAGTATATATACATATAGTTGTGCTCATAAGTTCACATGCCCTGGCAGACTTTGTGAAATATTGGCTGGTCATTGCTTGGAAAATATAAGTAATCAGGCAGAAAGCTTTCCTTTTAATTAGGGAGTGCGCTCAGGCGACACAACTGATTATCACATAATTGTGTGTGCCCTTTTTAAAATCATACTAACTGAAATCACCCAAATAGGCCTGATCAAAAGTTTGCATACCCTTGAATGTTGGGGATGAAAATATACACACAAGTTGACACACACACACATTCAAATTAAGGGTAATTAAGGGAGAGAGTCTGATTGTAATCAGTGTCTGTGTATAAATAGTCAATTTAATTTCATGTATAGCTGCACTGACTTTGCTGAATACTAAGCCACAGGGAAAGCAAAAGAACTCTCAAAGGACTTGCAAGAAAAGGTTATGGATTTATATACATCAGTAAAAGGATATAAAAATGCCTGTCAGTAGTGTTCAAGCTCTGATAAAAAAGTGGAAAGTTTGGGGATCTGTTGTTACCAAGCCACGGTCAGGTAGACCAACCAAGATTTCAACCACAAATACCAGGATTATTTGTTGGGCTGCCAAGAAAAACCCACAGCTAAGATATAGGCTTCTCTGCAACCAAGTGGTGTTACTGTTTCAAGATGCACAGAACAAAAATGGGGTGCATGGTCGAGTTGCAAGAAAAAGGCCTTTACTGTGCCAAAGACACAAAACGGCCCACTTACAATATGCCAAACAGCATTGAGACAAGCCTCAAACTTCTGAAACAAAGAGTAATGAGACCAAAATTGAACTTTATGGCCACAGCCATTAACGCTATGTTTGGAGAGGATGCAACAAGGCAAATGATGAAAAGTACACCATCCCTGCTGTGAAGTATGGAAATGGATCTCTGATGTTCTGGGGGTGTGTAAGCTCTTGGCTAAGAATGGGCAGCTCAACCACCTGAGAAAATCAAGGGCCTTATCCACAACTATCACAACAGACTACATGCTTTCATTGATGCTAATGGGGGGAATAAATAGGATTACAAAATAATGGTATACTTAGTCTATCTCTTTATTTTTCCTTATTACTATGTTTTGTTTATTGGTTGTGTTGCTCTGTGATGTCTTACAGTATAATCTGGATTCCACTAATAATAAATGAAATATATCTTTTGCCTGACCAGTCATCTCTTCCTTAAAGTATGGTACACATCTACATATTGTGCATACATACACACACACACACACACACACACACACACACACACACACACACACACAGTATTTATTTATTTAAGTCCTAAAATGTCATCACTTTCAAGAGGTAGGAAACAATGATTACTTGATTCCAGCTTGCACCACTCTGTTTTTACAAGTTCGCCAACAGGAGCAGGCTTGATTACACTCAAATATCAGGGGAGGTTCAATTTTGTTGAATTCTTGCAGTAAGCGTCGGTCCTGCAAAGACAGAAACTAAAATTAAAGTGTCAGACAGACAGCAGAGATCAAATACAAAAAGAATTTTCAAATATATTTTAATTTAGTTTCACACTGAAAACGGACATAGAAATTGAAAAGTATGCATCATTCGTTCAAGCATATGTGGTATGATCAAAAAGCAAATATACTATATGCCATATGCATCAAATTACTAAGTATATTGGCTGTTCAGAGCTTTATTCTTAAGTAAAAAAGACAACAGTTAAAAAAAAAGAAAAAAAAAATCCCAAGGGCCAACCCACACTATTTCAAGCATCACAGATAGGCACACTAACCTTGTCATACCAACAGCGAATACTAAGCTGACCACAGAGGCAGTTGCTTGAAGAGCAGTCATCCACACAATTGCAGTGCTGTAAATCAATTAAACTTTACACAGTCAGAGTGTACTATTAGGCAGTTCTCTTTAAATACACTCAATTGCACATGTTCAAGAATCTACTGTAATTTAATAGGTTATGTATGCAGAAGAATTCTGTCCATCCATTTTCTGAACCAGCTTAATCCAATGTTTTATATTATATATATATATATATATATATATATATATATATATATATATATACACACACACACACAGTAATAATAATAATTCTTTAATAATAATAATAATTCTTTGCATTTATATAGCACTTTTCTCACTACTCAACCTGCAGTTGCTGAGTGCTTTAAGGGCCTTGCTCAAGGGCCCAACAAAGCAGAGTCCCTATTGGAATTTACGGGATTCGAACTGGCAACCTTCCGATTGCCAGTGCAGATCCCTAGCCTCAGAGCCACCACTCCGCCTATATACATATATGTATACAGCTGTATTCAAAAAGGATTGTATCTTGCACTAACAGCTGTGTTATTACGTGTAGCACAATTGTTACATAATTGCGCATCTCTTTCTTTTAATGCCAACTTTATTCAGTTTCTTTAATATGAGATATATACCAAATGTCCTTTCACTTTTTTTAAGCGTTACACATTTTGAAGGTTATCCATGACTGTGTTTCCCAAAAAAGATGACAAAATGGAATATAAAAAGAAAATGTTAAAACAGGTTTGCTTATTTCATATTTAACCTTTTTAAAATATAATATAGTAAGAAAGTCCTACTACTGTGCATGCTTTTTTTTGTACACTTAAGGGACAAGAACATTTTTTTTTTTATACTTTTATCATCTAATAGACGATTATTTTGTCAACTATTGAGTATTCAGTTTCACTAGTTTCAAATGCAAATTACAAACAAGTTTTTTTACACACATTTTCAAACGTTGTAGTAACGATTCATTTTTTTAATCATTAGGTATACAAGAATGTTGAACTGCTATTTAAACCTTTCTATTACCCCACATACAATTCTGCTGTTAAGTCCAATAGTAACAGAATTAAAGAGTTAAAGAAAAAATCTGATCAACAGTATTGATTGAAATAAAATTAATAAAAAAAGCCTGCAGCCCTTTTAACACTCATGGATAACAAAAAGACAATTACACTTTTAACAGAGAACCTAATCAGAGTAGCTTTTTTATATGTTTAGAATGTAGATGTAAAATTAATGTGCTATGTGTACTGTATATTACCATGTAAAATTGACTGCAGCAATTGGCACAAAGTCAGCCTATCTATGACTGCGCAAGAAATTACTTGGAGCAAACCCTGTGACTGCTACAACTACTCTACAACCAGCTCAAGTACACTGGCTATGGACAGTCAACTCTACCCTTGTGTTTCAATGAAATTACTGTACTTTAATTTTTAGAAATATGATATTAAATTACTATATAGACTATTTGACTTCATGAACTCTACCTGCAAGTGAGTTATATTTCGATCAATGTTCATTGCTGACGTCTCACAGTTTTCAGAGATGTACTTGTAGTCTGTGGGACAGGGTTCTTCATCCACTCCATTCACACAGGGTATAGGGACGTTCTCATAGCCCTGTGCCACATCTCTGTAATTTGAGGTGAAAACAGAAACCATTAGCAGGAATACATACACTAACAGGAAAAAAATAAACACAGAACTTGTAGCTAAAATCCACATTTCTTAAATTTTATTTTGATAGCAAACAATGAGACGCAATAGCAAAAATAAAGCAACTGAAAATGGAAATTCTTTAAACAGTTTTAAAATTGTCAGAAGTACAATGTTAAAATTTAATTTTATTATAACAAAAAGAGTAAATACAAACTTTTTAAATTGAATAATACTAAAATAAATTGCTGGTGTTGTTCAATCAGCACATTACAGTTTAATGTATACACTGTATAAATCAAGGTTATTTAACTTTAGACAGGGTTGTTGCTGGTCACTAATTTTAATGACCATCTCGAATGGACCCCTCACTATCTACAATATTTGCATAAACTAACAAACAGACATTCAGGGATTTAAGGAAATGATTTTTAAAAAAATATCTTTCTATGCACTATATGGCACTATACTTGACTGACCAACACTTATTATCCTCATATAGACTAAACGCATTAAAGAATTCTATACAATTTCAAGGATCAAAATCTATTGGAATAAGCATATTATTTCTAATGGAAAGCTTTTTACATCTGCTTATATTTTATAATTTAACAGTCTTGCAATAGTTAACCTATTTAGAAATTACAATGAGTGAAAGATCTGTTAATGCTTTATTTTACTAACCTGAAGAAAAATGTTACAGAATACATTATTAGTTAGGTAGGTCTTCATCTTAAAATCGCTGGAAAAAGTAAAATTTTTAAAATTGCTGCCCTTACAAAAATTTTGCATCTTTCTCTGTGTATCCCTGCATATATTACCAGATCCTTCTTTGAAAAACTGGCTTAAATTATAACTTTGTTTAGAACGTAAAGAGGCCAAGGGCTAAAAAAACTAAATCTAAAACAGAGCAAGTATGGCACCGACCAATTTACAATATGTCTGGGCATTGAATACACTTAAAATAAGACTATATATATATATATATATATATATATATATATATATATATATATACATACATACACATATATACACATATACATATATATACACATATACATATACATATATATATATACTGTACACATATATATATACATATACATATATATACATATACACAGTCGTTTTTTATTTTTGTTATGATATGGATTTTTCTTATACCGCAACACCGGTTTAAATTGCCTAAACAACTTTTGAAACGTGGTGCAGTGGGAAACTGTTTAAGGGGGGGACCATTTTCACTGCTACACCGCTAAACACGCATGCAACGGAGTACATGCGTTAGTGGAGGTATTGAGCGGTGAAAATGGACAGAGAACATTCTGAAACTGAAGCTGTATCAGACGATAAAGTTGAACATGATGACACAGAAGAACTTTTGCTGAAAAAAAGAGCCGTGTCTGTTGTCTGGAGATACTTTGGTTCTAAAAGGTCGGATGTGGACCAAACAACTATTTACTGCAAATGCTGTCGAGCTAAAGTTGTTGCTGGAGGCGGCAACATAAGCAATTTGCAGCACCATCTTAGCTGCAAACATGCTTTGGAGTACCATGAATGTATGGAACGAAGATTGACACCCAACACGTCCTCAGGTAAAAAACTGAAAAAGCTAGAGGACACTCAAGTCAGATGTCACTTGTAGACGCATTTGCTAGAGGTACTGCCTACGACAAAAAAAAAAAAAAGCGGTGGATCGAGATAACCAACGCCCTTACAATCCATATAGCTAATGTGGGCAGAGATAATTAACATTAACAGAAAGTGTAGTTGGTTTACAAAAAATATTTACTATTTATTCCTTTTCTAAGACATGTTCAGTACAATACAACTTTTGACAAGCACCTCTGGATATTTTACTAAGTCTAAATGCTTCTTTGGATGGTTGAAAATATGTTGTCAAAATTATAGTTTAAGTTGTTTGCAAAATTTGTTCAATAAAAAGGTTCTAAATTTTGACTGCAACTGTCATGCAATGCGATTCCTTCTCTTCATTAGTGCCACCCCCCTGAAAACTATCACATTATGGGGCCATGCAAACCTGTATTAATTCTTGTGTGCACATTAAAATGTTTTTTGTACAATGTACAATTTTTATGACAGTGGAATAGGTTATTCTTAGCCAGTCTACTGCAGTAATTGCAGTGGAAAATGTGGTTAACATCCACTCATGCTTGGGAAAAAAATACCATCGAATACAGTGAAACTGGTACAATATTGAAAAATACTGTGATATAGAATTTTGGTCATACCGCCCAACATTAATATACACACATAACAGCTTCGTTGGCCATTAACAAGAAGCCCTGCACTAACTCCTATCTAATTTTAGTTTTGCTCTGTGCACTATAAGCCATTAATTATTCTCAAATGAGCAGATAAAAAGTGCAACCCATATAGCAGACACTTTAAGACTGAACTGTTAATGTTAACAGTGTAATCATGTGAACAGTTGTACATTAGTATATAACCTTTAATTGACACATTTCTTGTCTCTCTATTATAAAAAATTATATTACAGAAGGTAGCAACGTGAAGATAATCTTTCAGCATTTTTAGACGAGCGTCCGTATCGTCTAGGTGTGCGAACAGCCCCCCTGCTCACACCCCATACGTCAGGATCACAGATAGTCAGCGCAAGAGAGAGAGAGAAAGAAAAGTAAGTTGGGTAGCTTCTCAGCCATCTGCCAATAGCGTCCCTTGTATGAAATCAACTGGGCAAACCAACTGAGGAAGCATGTACCAGAAATTAAAAGACCCATTGTCCTCAGAAATCCGCGAACCAGCAAAAAATCCGCGATATATATTTAAATATGCTTACATATAAAATCCGCGATAGAGTGAAGCCGCAAAAGGCGAAGCGCGATATAGCGAGGGATCACTGTATTATAAAAAAAAATCTTGGGACGAGACAAGACTTTTTATCCTGTGACGAGACGTAATCTTTTGAAGAGAGACACTTTCACGTCCCGCGAGACGGTCAAGTCACATCATACAACCTTTGGAAGAAAGTCCTGCGAGACTGTGACTTTTGCAAGTCACGCCCTACTTTCAAACAAGAAAAGTAGTGTTTCTTCCCAATGAAGAGGCATATCTGCAAGAATTAAAAGGTTTGTTATTTGGTGAAAGTGAAATATGCATACGCTGTCACACTTGGGTCACAGAGTTGCACAGATACACAGGAGATTTGAGAGACAGAAACGTTATTCAAACACTTCAAACAAACATAAGTCTCTTTCAGGAGTGAATCAAGCTCCATATGTAGTCGGAGGGGACAGTTCCGTCTCTCACTGAAAAGAATAGAAACTCTTTCCTCTTCATAGGGGTGCGCCTCCACAGCGGGACCCCCAACAGAAGAAGAGGATGTCGGGGGGAGAAGAGAGTCAAGGCAGTGTGACAAAAGGACAGCTGCTATACAGGCTTTTAAATGTTCAAAGCACCGCGCGAGATGCAGATCATGCACCACAGCAGCAAGCCAGCAGCTGATCGAGCAAAGAGGAGGTGTATATATATATATATATATATATATATATATATATATATATATATATATATATATATATATACACACACACCTATATATATATATATATATATATATAAATAAAAGTATTTGTTTCCCATTGTATCACCGTTTAAGAGGGGGTTTCGAAGGAGCGACCACATCTCCTTGGGGTGCGTTCAGCCCACCTCTTCACAACGCTAGAGCGGCAGAGATGCGAAACGGCTGCCGTGTAGCACAGGCCGGGGGGATGAAACCCCCTAGTCTTATATATAAATGTCTATGTGTGGAAGTGTTTGTGTCTGTCTGTCCGGCCCGGAAGTGACAGGTGGAGTAGGGGTAAGGGCTCCACCACCGAGGATGCACAAGTGAGGCCAGCATGTCTGCAAAACGAAACCTCTGAAGAAAGAGTCACTCACATAGCCGCTAATAGAGAAGTGAGAAGTATCCCTTTTACTTTTCCTCCCGCCACTAATACACAAGTGAGGAGAGCACATCGACAAAATGAAACCTAGAAGAGAGATGCCCATAGTAGTTCCTTTCAATTACCTGACATCTTTACATTTCAAATTTTTTTCTGACGATTTCAATAGTTTCTAGGACCCCATGCTTTTTACAGCACGGGCTTACATAGCTAGTACAATATATTTTGCTACAAATGAACCAAGCCAAGTTTACAAACTTTTCTTGTTTCATCAAAGTGTGCACACCTTAAATCTATGGATATTTTGAGCAAAGGGCTGTTTAATAAAAAAAAAATGCAGATAATAAATGGAAATCAGTACATGCCCTACATGAAAGATCTTTTTGAAGTACATCTTTTAGATAGTTTTGTTTACACAGTAATGCCCTAACCCCCAAACATTATTATCTGCAGTAATACATGATGGGATTTCACTGCCAAATGAACAATGTATAGTGATAAATTATACTTCACTGCGAGCCCATTGCCTTATCTTTCTCAACTGGATGAACCCTAATCCACCTATCATAACATATCCTATTTGACTAAAATTAGGGGGGGTGGGGGGGGGGGGGGGGGGTATTATGGTGGAATCTGATTCTCTCTACAAGTGCCTGTTCAAAGCAGTTTAGAATACAGAAGATTTTATTAATGAGTTTCTTAATTAATTAATTAAAGGAATACTCCACCCAAAAATTTTAAATTATACATCTGTGTTGTTTGCAGTGGCCGATAAAAATTTTTAATCTCATGTTTTTATGGACAACAGAGACAATGTGATATAATGGGCTTTAATGCTGAACAGTATTAAAATGTCCTTGCATAAAATCTAAAGTTACCCATATTGCATAGTCACATGTCAGTGATGTGCCATCTGCTGGAATGACAGAGACACAGCAACTAGATGGATGCACAGGTAAACAGACACTTGTCCTTTCATTATGTTGGACTAGCTGTGCTACCCATCCAAGACAGGTTGAAATCAAAGTAATCACAGTAGACCTCAGTGTTAATGTTTGTGATGCGCCATCTATCGGAATAGCAAATGCAATGCATTTTATTACTGAAAATATTTGAAACAACAGAGACATAGCAAACAGATAAACACAAAGGTACACAAACATCCTTTTATCAAGGTTATTCTGTTTTCTTTTCTGCAGTATGGTAAGCTTGGGAATGGGATTTTGGATCTGACCATAATTAACTACTGTCTGGCTCAATTCTAATTCATCCATTCTGATATAGTTTATAAAGCCAAATTTTCAAAGGTATATTAAACAAGATACACTATTAATTAGAAGATTGATCACAGTTTCCCTGTAAACATTGATTTAATTTGCTGTTGGATTTATACAAGATTTCATTGTCATACTGTACACACGCAAACACACAGAGAAATACTCACCTACAGATAATCCGCTCTGTCCGTACAGACCGATTGGCTATACCCTGATGAAGTCGTTTGTTTAACTGCAATGCGAACCACACAGGTGTGTTGGCCAATGTAAGGTCCAGAGGTGTATCACCTTCTTGGTTTTTAACATTGATGCTAGCTCCTCGTGATAGGAACAAACTTGGAAATAAATAAACACAAAGTATATTCTAAAAATGTTTAAAAGACGCACAATTTTTTTCATATGATAAAAAGAAGCATTTTTAATCCCCACGTTAGTTAAGCAGAGTGAAGAAAATCTCTATGACAGGCATTCATGAATACAAAAACAAAAAAAAGATGCAATGATCTTTTTTGGTGATTGCTGCTAACAAATTAAATTTAAATATCATCACTCCTCACAAGATAGCAAAGATCTAAACTATAAACAAGTATTAAGTGAGTTCAGCAATGCATACTTTTTTTTAACATATGAATAGATAACCATACTGTGATGGTTTTAAAACTTAACAAATTACATTGCAAATCTTGTAGAAAAGGTAATTTGCCCTCTTCTGATAATTACATGAAACAATTCTGATTAGCACCTAATAATATCAGTAGCTTTTGTATGATTCTTAGTTGCATGGTGCAGAGATGATCTGCACAGCCACAGATTAGGAGGAGGAAAAAGTGTAGGATATATGGCACCACCAGGACAATCCAAATATTACAACATTCATCAAAAACTGAGGACCGGGCAAAAATAAAGCTTACCACAGGGTCTGCCGAAAAGCCTGATAAAGGAGAAGCTGAAATTTATTGCCAAAACTGGCTATTCCCTGCATATTAATAACATGTTACACATTCACCAAAACTGGAGGCATGGCTTATGCAAAAAGCCATTAGTGATGAACATAAATATTTTAATTATTTTCCTTGGGATGGATAGTCCATGACTCACCCAACAAAATCTTTAGTCGCAGGGGTGGTCTCTGTGTGCATGAAAGTTGACAACCAATGAATGCTTATATGGAAGTACAATGCATATTGCATATAATATACAGTGTCAAGGAATAAGGAATGCAGGTGTTTTGGATCTCAAAAACAGAAGAGCAACTCTTCTGTACAATGTCTCCTGTTTTACATACCATGACAGAAAGGACAAAAAAGGGCAGAGATTGTGTTTGTACCTGTTAACCCTTTGTACAGCACCAGTTCCACCAGGCAGCATACCATTGGCTATTAGTTAAAGGGGGAAGAAACATTGTGCTGGAAAGTCATTATGTAGTCACAAAACTTGATATACACCGCAATTTTCAGTCAAATCGACATGGTCCAATAACTAGATCAGCAAGTCTGACAAAACATACAGCTAGTAGCCATGTAATGTGACATCGACTTAAGCAGACTTACTTGATATGATCAAACCAAATGTGAACTCAATTTAGGGTTACTGGAGGCTAAAGCCTACTCTTGTATTCCTTGGTACAAAATGGGGAAGCAACCCTAGACACAGCAGTGATCCACTGCAGGCCTATTCACATATACCCCACATTCAAACAGAAAAAATCTGGAATTGTGAATTTGGAGAAAACTGGAGTACCCATAGGAGAACACATTTAGAAACATGGAGAACAGGAAAACTCCATATTGACACTGACTGATTGTGGACTATGAACCCAGAATGCCGGACTGTAGTACTGCACTCTTTTTATATTCATCATTTATCACAACTAAATAAAAATGATGATTAGCACAGAAATTATGCTACATGGTGAACTGAATTTACATTTCATTATCAATAAATTAGAAAATGGTCATACTCAATGTATCTCAATTAAGGTTGTCCCTTGTATCTGTTCCTGTGTAAAATGAAGAAAAACAGCTTTATCAAATCTTCACTTTGCTATTACTTTTAAGAAATAAGCATAAAAAAAAAATCCTGGACGCCGAGTACTTAAACTGGCTACATATTTACATGCATTTTAGATCACACATGTAAAAAACAGACAAGCTTTACACCAAGAGGAGAGTCAGTGCCTTATTTTCCCATTACTCATATCAGCATGTTTTCTTTTGAACTAACCACAGGCTTTATATGTGGCAAAACAGTAAAATGTTTTCTTACGTGGGGACTGAGGGAACAAAAAAAAAAATAAAACCCTACTACCTTAGCTCTATTTCCCCACCTGAAGTACATCTGTTATAGCATGAACAAAACACAAGATACTGGATTTTAAATTCATTCTTTACCTCATTAAGTAAAACATTTGGCAAAACAACGAAAGATTAATGGGGTTCCTAAAGAAATAACAAGAATCCCTGACAAAATCACACGTTTTCTTTAAATCAGCTGTTTTCCAATTTAGCTTTTTAAGATTTATTTGGCTTAAACACATGTTACTTAATATGCAGGTCACCAATATTTATTTACTAAGTATATATCATCTTTTATAATATTTTTCTTAATGCAAGAAAATATACAATAATAAAACAAGAATAATGACCTTAAAAGAAGTTTTCTTTAACAGACCAAAACAAACATCTGGTACTTCACTTAATATTTAATCCAAACCAAAAATACTTATACTCACACAACGCATTCAAGGTAACTTTCACGAGCAGCAATATGGAGTGGAGTGTCTCCATGAAGATTGACTGAGTGTACATCACACTGTGCATTAAGGAGGAGCTCAGCGATGTCTGCACTGCCAGCAAATGAAGCCCAGTGAAGACAAATGTTCCTTTCCTACAGTGAGAGACACCATCTTAATTTAAATAAAGTGATACAGTATAACATCTCCATTTACAAGACAAACAAAACCACATAGCAACACGTGTCTCTTTTTTTTCAGAACCTAAAAGTGAAATTGAAGGACTATCTGTCCATTTAAGCACTTACAATGGCAACTGACAAACACAAAAATGCAAATTTTGAAACATATACATTCAAGAAATAGATTTCATTTTCATGTTGTCTTCATCAGTGAAGGTATCACGTGGCCATTCAGTTTATCTCATCAGCCGAGGTGCTGGAAATCACAAGTTTGCCTGTTAAACTTACTCTGTGACCCAATAGAATTCATTATTCTTGTGAAATAAAAATTAGACTCACACTCTTCATGACGCAAAAGAGCATTTTCAAAACATTACATGTGTTTCCATCTAGAGACACATTTCTTACAACTACCACCAAACTTCAAATTGAACAGAATTTAATTTACACACCTGAAAAACGGAAAAGGCATATTTATCTGAATATTGTTTTTTTTGCACTTTAATTACTTTATTTGTGCCTGCTGAATATTATTATTCTTTCTTTCAAAAATGCAAAGAACACATACATTTCATTTAATACGATAGCTAATATAGTTGTACTGGCTGATTTTTTTTATTGAGCTACTATAGCCAATCACTAAATGTGCAACAAGTACAGAATTATCGAGGAAGAGAAAAGGACAAGTAATAGAGAAAAAAATGGGTATTGAGTAAAGAAGCTGGTTTTAGTAAACAGAAATGCACTTCATGTGACACTGGAGAAACTTTGAACAGTTGACACCTTAATAAAAGCATAAATATCTATGACTCTGTCAGCGCATCATTCCGGTTGCTAAGTCTTTGACATTCCAAAAGATGGCACATCACAAACATTTTTAGTAATAACATGAAGTGCATTTGTCATTAGACCGGATGGCACCTCATAAACATTAACACTGCTTTAAAGAATCCGGTACAAAATGGCATATAACAGAGACATGTGCACTGCATGGTGCAAAGCAAACATTAATGTTGAGGTCTACATTGATTACTTAGATTTCAGCCCATCTTTGAAGGGTAGAAGATTTAGTCTACCTTAATAAAAGGATAAGTGTCTGTGTATTTATGTGTCTGTCCAGTTGCTGTCTCTGTCATTTCAACAGATGGCATATCAAAAACATATTTAATAAAAAAAAAAAAAATAAAATGAATTACCTTTGTCATTTCATCACAAACTTTAATACTGCTTTTACAAATCCCATACCAAGTAACATGTAACAAAAATTATGTATGACCTTTGTCATTTCAACAAATGGCACATCACAAACATCTGAAGTAATATATTTTATTACTACAAATGTATGTGATGTGCCATCTGATGGACTGAAAAAAGCAATGCTTTTTATTACTACATGCATTACAACAGATAGTGTATTACAATTGTTAATGCTGAGGTTTACGTTGATTACTTAGCTTTCTTAGATGAGTACTACAGCTAGTTTGGATTAAAGGTTATCCAATAACTCAAGAAAATACCATTCAGTTCATTTCATTCTTATTTAAATGTACAAAAACCTGTGAGAATTACAAATAAAGTGTAATAAAAAAATGTGGTATTTACAAAGTGATACATCTAATTAAACACAGAAGAAATTTGAATGTTATATTTTAATAGTTTTCTGCTATTACATTTCTGGCCCTACAAGCAGAAATACAGTATATAAAGTTAATTCATAGCAAATGGGAGGAAATTTCTTAATGTTATCAACAGAGCATTTTTAAAATGAAAAAACAACTTTGAACCCTTTATAAAAGTAGATGATGCTTAGAGTTAGACTGAAAGGTGCAATATTTTTTACAGTGCTCCCAGGTGCTTGAAACCGTGTACAAGCCAGTGTCTCTAACTCAGTTCTTGGTTGACTACATTGGATACAGGTTTTTGTTAAAACCTGCATATTGACTAAAAGTCAGCTCTTTTTGTTGATGGAATGTGTTGTTCTTCCTGTTTTCATTCAACTACATCAGATATGTGATAAACTAAAATGGATTAAATATGGCTCAATCCCACAAATGTTCTTCTCTTTACCAAAACTGTATTTATACATGTCCTTTATGAACACACAGAGACACAAATATGGCCAGGTTAGTCTCTCTCCTGAAGACCACCTTGTTTTGTATGGCATATTTCTGATTTGTTAGGAAAAAATAAATTAATGAAGGGATCAATTAAAATAAAAATATGCAGTGCTCAAATACAACTGTATGTTTCAATCATTATACATGTAACATTACTTTTTCAGCACATTTTAATTAAAACGTGCCACTAACCTTGTCTTGAAGGGTGACATCAGCTCCCCTGGCCAAAAGAGCACGTATTACATCAATATGTTTGTGCTCAGCAGCCCAGATTATAGGAGTCCAACCACCATTGTCCTGTCAATATAAAATGAAAACTATTTTATATACAGTAAACATGATTTTTAAACATATAAAAACATGTAAACTTAAAATGATGATGCTCAAACATTTCTGCATTAATTTTTCATATGAAAAAGTTCATGCCTGAGCATTCACTTCCACTTGGCCAGTGGCTAGTAGCAGGTTAACCATTTGCAGATTTCCAAGTTTAGCAGCATGATGAAGACCAGTCGAGCCATCTTCTTCCTAAACAAAAAAAGAATATTCAAACATGTAAGGCTAGTTTCTATTAATACGAAGAGAGTGAACTGCAACATATAGCAAATGTCCTAAAATGACTTACAGCATTGTAGACACATGCTCCATGTTGTACCAGATACTGCACAACCTCCAGGTGGTTGTTGGCAATAGCTTCCAAAAGAGGAGTTTTCAGAGACTTGTCTTTAGCATCAATATTTGCACCTGCCTACAAGAAAATTCTCAAAGTTACGGTTCTGCAGTCAAAAAGTAAAACAGAAAGACAGTTATTACAACATGTGATAGCAGCATTTGTAAGATATAAAGACAAAGTAATGCGTACACGTGAAAGCAATAATAAATGGAGGTGCCTTACCTGCACCAAAATATGACAAACTGCTAAGTAGCCACGTTGTGCTGCAGCATGTAGAGACGTCCTTCTACTATGCTGATCAGTCTGATAACCTGGATCAATGCCATCAACTGGAAAAGCCAAGGAAGAAGTTTATATTTTAAATAAATATAGATTAAACACAACCATTCCAAAACAGCCTTTCCACTCAACTATGTATCATTTCTCTTATTTATACTGAAGACTGGAAGTTTTACATCCAAGTGTAGTTTCTTTTCTCAGTCTAAAATATACCTGCACAATACATAGTATATGCGTAATCAGTTTGAAGCAAAAGGTTATATTAAAAAATTAAACACAAGGGTTACCTAAACGACAGGTTTAATATAAAACATTGATGTAACTGTACAAAAGTGACTAAGCTGTGCAGATGCATGGTAACCAAATTATTCAATTAAATGCAATATAGTGAACCACATGGTTTCCAGTCATTTTTCATTGCTAATGTGCCTCAGGAAGTTAAGGTATGTGTTTAACTCTGTACTACATTAAACTATACAAGTATACACTGATGCAATGATTTCTGTTTTAAGAAAATATTATGTTTCTCTTTCGCTTAAGACATCATATGTATTTTAACTATATTATTAAACGCTAAGGTACATTTAAATAAAAGATGGTATTCAGATGTTTCTTAGTATTACTGCTTTTATGTGTACATTATTTTTGAAGTTAATATCTACAAGTGCACCTAAAATTAATATTCAGTTAATGAATAAATGTACACAATACCACAATAATGTATATGCATGCATGACATATCTGTGCACTTACTCAGCATCAGCAAAACTTTCTGTAGTTCTCCCTGTTTGGCAGCTGGGTAAAGCTGTCTTGGATGAAAACGTAGTTTCTTCCTCCTAAAGGCGTGAAGGCATTAAGAGCTTTCAGAGTGAGGTATTGCAATTGCATTGTACAGTCAACCCCAAGTTTGGTTCTAGACAGAGTGGTTTCATTTTTACAATTTTCATTTCAAGTGTTTAAGAAAGTACTCACTGTGAAGGCTGATTTAAACTAACCATCCAAAATATGCTTTTTTAAAATTACTTAAATTACTTTAAATTACTCACTCAAACAAGCAACAATAACTTAACAGATAGTCATTTACTTCAAAAGCAGTATATAAAAACAAAAAAAACTAACAAAAAAAAAACCCAAAAAACATGTGTTATGTGAAACGTCAAGTGTACATGTTACAAGTGTGAGTCAATGTGTAATCAAATCTGATTATGCCCTACAGCAAAGCAACTGTTTTACTAAATTTTAACCGCTGCTGCTGGAGTTGCATGTGGTTCTTACCAACTGGACCTACCTAACTTGATTATCGTTTCTTATTCTATCAGCAGAGAATTATCTGATAAATTTCTTTTTTATGCTTTATTGTTATAGAATACATTTATGTATTTAATTCAAAGATTCTGAGTTAAAGATGATTACATTTCAGTGGAACAAAACATAAAATGAATACACACACACACACATATATATTATATATTTTATATATACATATATATATATATATACATATATATATATATATATATATATATGTGTGTGTGTGTGTGTGTGTGTGTGTGTGCTTCTGTTCTGTTATATATACACACACCTAAATACATAAAAATAAAACATATAATTTTAAACACCACCAAAAAGTCTTTCCTTGCCATTGTTAATCCCCATTCAGGTCTTACCTTTCTGCTTCCTGAGTGACCAGTGCTCTCTCCAGAGCTATCCTGCTAGGTCCTGGGGGCAGTCCACTGGCTGATAATACTAGAGTTGAAGGGAGTGCGACACTGGGACCTGAGCTATCAATACTGTCAGGAGTAACCAGAGCAGGACCTTTCCGAAGTTCACCACAACCTCGCATCCTAGCACTTTGTAAGAAGCCAAATAAAACATATTAGCGTATCTGAAGTAAAATTTAAAAATGTAACAAAACAAATACCCTATATCACATCTGTAAAGAAAAAAAAAAAAAAGGATGGGTTTATTTAGGTGAAGCTCTGATCCAAAAATCAAAAATGAAAGCAGCATAATAGTTAACAGAGATATTCCACAGCTACAGAAACTAGGGTTTGAAACTGAGTGGTCACCTTCAATGTGAAGTTTGCATATTCTCTGTATATTTGGCATTTGGTACACTGTTTTAGTATGTGCATGAGTTATCTTTGGTTAATCTTAGGTTTCCATTTTTCTTTCTACATTTCAAAGACATGCATGTTACATTTCTTAGAAAATGGTTCCTGTATTAGTTAGTGCGAGTATACGAGTGAGAGAGTGTGCCCTGCGAAGGATCTGAACTCAATCAAAACTTGGTTTCTGCCTTATGTCTGATGTCACTGAGATAGACACCAGCTATTCATACAGTACTTAATACAAAGGGTACAGATAATGAAACAATGAATGAATGTTTGAAAAGTATGGAGGCAGAATTTACATACTGCAAGTGAAACAGAGCTTTGCTCATTTGCGCATTTGTTAATTTATTTTGAAGATTGTCTGAATGTTGTCCTACAGCATAATGCATTAATATGACAGTGATATCAGGTAGTTGTCAATAAGAACATATACACTGAAAATAAAGGAAACATTCTAGCTATGTGTAATAGGAGAGCATAAATAAAAATAAATTAACAGTTATGCTTTCCTGCTGAAAAGTCATTATAAAGGAAATAAAAATGATCACTTGAAATATTAATGTAAATAATGACAGCAATACCACAGTATCACTAAACTATCAACCAAATTAGTACACTAAAGTGGATATTGAGAATCCTTCCATTAGAAAAATTTAACTATGATGTGTCTAAATCTGAACTTACAACAGTTTTCATAAACATAAAACTCATCAAAATGAAGAACATGCTGCTTCACCTTTAAGTTCTCTGATGTGCTGATTTGAAATATAATTTGAAAAATGTAAAATTTGTCCATAGGTTTCACCAAGTGTATTTTTTTTTTTACCAATTATCGTCTTGTGTTGTTTTTATAAATGTCTCACTACAAACTCAGAGGTGCTATGTAAAAAACCTATAATTTATCTAATGTTACCTTTTTTTGTGTTTCAAACAAATAAAAATTAAGTATAGTTTAAAAGTAAGCATAGTGATTCGAGTCTCAGAATGCACATTGATGTACAATTTGTGAATGTAATGAAAGGCTAAAATCTTAAAATTGAAAGTATATTAGTATACAGTTAACTTGTCAACTAACAGCTTTTCAACAGTTTCAACTGTGGAACATGCTTTTGCTGTATGGACATTTCGTGATTCTATTCCAAATGTCCAACTATAGGGCACTGCCTTAAAAAATGCAGAAACTACATAGTTAAAAACTAAAGACAGTACACTAAATAAGGCCAAGTCTGATAACCTAAATATCAAATCCCCAATAATACAAGCCTGCACAAATTCAAAATTTTTTACATCAGACATTTCATAAAAATGACACAGATTATAAATAAAGTGCATCCATAGTTACTTCACACCAAACCATTCCTTTTTTTAAAAAAAAAAGTACTGCAAACTGTACATACATTCTCAGGCTTATGTAATTTATTCTAAAGTTGCTGAATGCTGGATGACATCTTAGCAGCTCTGGTTCTAAGGTGGAAAACAACTTGTAACAATGCATCAAGCCCAGTGCAGGGCATCATCATGCATACCCACATAGATTTTGATTAATCATTAACGTAACTTCCGAGTTGGGGATGGATATTCAAACTCCACACTGATGAATACCAGATGATGAGTTCACAAAGCATGAGCACCCACTACTGTGCCACTGTAAAACATTCTACTGAATAATCAACATCTGCACATGAATTGTGATAATAGGAATATAACAGAGTAAAAGATTCCATCTTTAGTTTAGTTTTTATTTAAGCAACTTAAACACCCGCAAATCTACTGCATTTCTCTACTCTCCAAGGTCTTGGTTATCAAAAGACACATGTTGGTGCTCCTAGAATTAATTTTTTCAGTTGCAGCCTACTCTTTCTTTGTATTTATTTTGTGGATAGTCAAAAAGAGCTAAACTAATTGATGATTCTAAAACTGATATGTCCAATACTCAATTCACTATATAAGGTTATATTTTCATTTGTAAAACACTATTTGCTGTTAGCTTCTTAGAATTTAAAGGGTCACACTGCATAAAATAGTAGTTTGAGTATAGAAAAATCACTTCTCAGTAGGCTGACCTGGTTTGTGTGGAGTCTGGTCGTCCATCCCCTTCTGCCCTGGAAGGAGGTGGAGCACTGATTGCTGTAGCACTAGAGGTATCGGCTTTTGCCACGGTGATTTCTTGAGCCTCGGAGGCATCTTCTCCACAGTGTGGGCAGAAAAGGAGCCCACCAAGTTGGGACACACAGGTGCGGTGAAACCGATGGGTAATGCGGTAGTCTGGATGACACTCTAAGAAAGTTCCCTGTTAAAAAAATTAAATAAAAATGGTTTTACACCTCTTCATTGCTTAGAATTTTTAACATTCTTACTTTGTACTAGATTTTCATTACAGAAAAGAAGTAGGTATTGCCAAGTAACTCAACTCTAGTACTTTCTGTCCTAGAATTATTGCTTTATACTTTTAATATGACGCCACTGACATTTAAGTCCTGTATCAGCTCCCTGACTTTAAACAATACTAAAACATGATAAAAACCTTGTAAAGCAATTGATTATTCATTTGAAGCCATTATAATTAAAAACAAATAACTGCACCTAGGGCTAAATTAAATGGAGAAATAAAGTTGAAATTAAGAAAGTGGTGATGAACAACACACAGATTAAACTCTTAAGTGAAGCCAATACAAATTCACACATACAGAATATCACATTCTGATTTGGATATTAAATTATAAAAAAAAGTGTGTACATCAACAGAATGGAAGAATAATGTCACATTCTGGCAATATTATACTTACAGAAGTACAGAAGTAGCCACAGCCTGGACAACAATGATGTTTGACCATTCTTGCCCGGTGTTGCTCACAGAGAACCATCAGGGCAACTCGGCTAGAAGGACGCATTGTTTCTCTTTTCACAATAGTGTTATTGCAACCACTCAGCTACAGAAGAAATAAAAAACAAATTTTCTGAATTTACTAGTAAACTATTGTCTCATCACCCCCACCAAATTCAGTTACCACAAGCATGGTTTATTTCAGAAAATATAAATTTGCACGATATGGATGGAGTGGTGGCTCTGAGGCTAGGGATCTGTGCCGGCAATCGGAAGGTTGCTAGTTCGAATCCCGTAAACGTCACAAATGACTTTACTCTGTTGGGCCTTTGAGCAAGGCCCTTAACTTGTAATTGCTTCATCCTGGGTATGATGTTAATCTGCATCCAGCCCTAAAAGCAGGTCCTCCAGCTTTAGGGGAAAAACAGGTTGGTGGCAGGACTGGTACCAAAAAAAAAAAAAAAAAAAAAAAAAAATCACTGTAACGCCGGGGTTATACTTCACGTGACGCGACACATGCTGCAGCTGACGCTCCTGCTATGCAAGCGTTGTACTGTTTATACTTGCGCACGTACGTTACGTAACCCTGGAGGAATCCACCAGGTGGCAGTGCGAGATATTATCACGGTGAGAACAGGTTCGGCTTCGCTGTGTCCTGAATTGCCTGGAACACCCATTAAATTCCGATGACACCTTACCGTAATATGTCTGAAAAGGATGTTTAATGATTAAATCCATCAGTCCAGGGATTTGTCCATTTCAGCTAGCATTGGGCACGAGGCTGAAACAATCCCTGGACAAGGCATCAGCAAGGTGAAAACAAGCACTCACATACACTAGCATCATTTTAGTGTAACCAAATCTGCATATCTTTGAAAGGAAACCCAGCAGGAAACCATGTAAACTCCAGGCAGGGAATATCAGCAACGTGACTCCCTGCAAGACAGCAGCGCTAACGCTCTGCCACCGTGTCATGAAATTACCAATTTTATCCGTAAAATGTAACATACTCTGCATACTTGAATGCACTTCATCATGAAAGTGATATCAAGTATAAATCTATAGATCCTTATAGATTTATAATCTATAAATGTGCAGAGAGTTGGAAGATCACACATTTAATGTGCGCAGTGTGGCAATCTATTGCTGGCGATCCGCTGCTGTCAGGACCAGAAGAAGCCCTAGAAAAAAAGATGGCATAGAAGACGGCATGCGAGTCTTTTAAAATGTATCGTGTCATTACGAATTGGGAATATGCAACACTTGAATATAAAAGCACCACGAATACATCTGTATGTCGGCATTTTGCTTCACCACATCGAACCATACATCAAACATCGAAGTGCGCACACCGATCTCGTAGAATCCGCAAAGCGGCTTTCTATCACATGTAGATAGTAAACAGAGACTCTGACGTCACATTCCAACTTTTAGCACACTGCGCCCCCCGACTTTTTGCTGGTACTGCAACTCGCACACGCATCGTGTTAATTTCTGAGGACCTGCTCAGAGGACACATCAAATGAACACTGGGAATGCGTGGCAGCCATGATGCGGGTGCGTACGCGTTCTAAGCATGAAGTATAAACGAGTCCTTACAGTGTGGTGCTGAGATGTCACCTGCTGCACTCAGGCCCCAATCCAGGTGCTTTGTCGTGTGGTGGGTGTGGCAATGCACTATCAGTACATGCTCCCAACCTCTCTCAAGTCAGAAAGTAAGCATAATGGACTGACCTCACCATCAATGCTTTCTGTTGCCATGCATTTGTTCTTGGCCATTTCACTGATACGGTCAATCTTAGGAGCTTCCATTCGGCAGCTGCAAAGAGGCAGTTCCTCCAGTTTGTCTGTTTCCATTGAACTGGCATCATTGGACACGCCTGTCAAAAAAAAAAAAAAGGCCAAACCAGATGAGTTTACCAAATGAGGTCCCAGCAGTAACTACTGGAGGAGAAGCAGTAAACTAGTAAAGAATCCATTTGCAATATAAGTTACAAATGTAGGGCAGGCAAAAAAAAAGTCTAAGGCAGTGGTCACTCCTGGGGTTCCCATGTGGCTGTAGGTTTTCGTTTCAATCAATTTCTGCTTTGGGACTCTTAGCAAAAGCAAGCTGTTATTTCCCAATTTCAGGTTAATGCAGAAAATGCAGAAATCAATACACTAAATTTAGTACATTTTTATTATAATGCACAACACATTAATGTATGCTACATGGGGATAATTTTGTTTGTTTCTGTGGTTTTTAGGACTTTCATCATCATGATTTTCATTTTTTTTTATCCTGGCGTTCAAGTTATTTAATGTATTATTTACTACCGAGCACCTTAGTGCATCTGATGCCAAAATAATTGTAGCCTTTCAAGAATTGTCTGTTGGGGTGTCTAATTTTCTTGTTGTTAATTGTCATTATTAGGGTGCAATTAAGGGAGCAAACTACACAGAAAAAGGTCAGATTATTAGGAAAACAACAAACAAACAAAAAAAAAGTGAGATTTAAAGCTATATCAAAAATACTAAATATTTGTAAATGACTTATAAATAAAAAAAAAAAAAAATCACACTGCTATGCTTTTATTAATGTAGTATAAGACAGGAGACAAAAAATACCATCTCGTTGAATTAAGAGGTAAAATGACTTGCCGATTGTAAAACTGGTTGGAACAAAAAGCTATAGCCCAATGCGTTTCCCAAAACTGAATCTGAGAAGCAATGGACAAAAAATCTATTACATACAAAACCTACAGCCCTGTATAGATTCTAGGGCTGTGGACCCTTGAATGTTTATTTTTAAAAATAGTATCTCAATAAAACTGTGCTTAACTAGTAGTTAAAATTCTTATTATGCAGCTCTTCTACACAACAGCATTCACAGAAACCACATTTTACAAGGCACATTGTAGTGTTACAGTTGTATAGTGAGTCTAGGTATCACTAAAAGTTGTTTTATGTTGAACATGCAAAGTCCATTATACAAAGTTAAGTGGTAAAGTAGGAAGAGAGTTTCAACATGTGGCATGGAGGCTGATTTTGCAGTTTACTAGCAACTTTAATATTGCATAGTAAAAACATAGTGACATGGTACCCTAAAAGACATGAAGCCAATGATAGAACATTTACTTTAGGCTGATGTAACAAACTGATAGGGAAATGTCCAGAGACTTCCAAAATTCAAACCATACGAGTCAAATGTAATTAATCTATTAATATGGGGTAATAAATGTAAGAGAGTGAGTCTTTAATAAAAGTGTAAAATAAAACCTTATATAAACATAGCAACAAACATTTACCAGGTAATATCCCTTGAAAGAAATGTTTAGTCACATTCAACAGAGTTTGTTTTGAATTATTTAGTTTCCATCTTAGTATACATTCAAAAATTTCTTCTTGACTTAATTAAAAATACTTTCATATTGATTACTGTGTTTTACTTTGTGAGAAAATTAATTGTTAATATTTGTACAAGTAGAATGATAAATGAAATGTGCAATCTAATAAATGAATGAATGTGACTTTAAAAATAATTTGCATTAAGTAAATGTTAGTTGCAAGTCAATGTTCAGGTATGAGTACCAAGGCTTCTATTTCATACTACTTTCCCAACACAATGAAAGAGCATTCATCAAAGCTTTGTGTTACACTCTCTTTTCCCCTCTTTTTCTATTCTATATTTCCTGAAGCATGCAAAAGTGTTAATGGCTTTTATTTACCTATAAAAGTCATTATTATATTAAATGTGATCTGCTGCCTTTTAGATTTCCTACCAATTACAATTCTATGGCCAGAAGTAGTTTTGTCTGCAGTAACTGCCCAAGCTGGATTTAAAAACACATTTTTATACCAGTTATCCACTGATTAAAAAAAAAAGGAAAAATATACATTAATCCTCAAATGAAGCAGTAACTGCCACACTAATGGGTAATTTCTTTGGAAATTAATGTTATAAAAATCGTTAAGCTCAAACATACTAAAAGTAAATGTGCATCCAGTATCAAATAAGAGAATTCTATTTATTTGGGTACTAGTAACTCTAATTGCACAAAACATTAAAGTAGTAAGATTTTTCTGGGTCTGTCTTGTCTAAGAAGGAGCTTATATGTTTTTATAGACTATCTGCAATGACGTAACTTTAAATATATATTGACTTTCACCTGCTCTCCTAGCATTTGTGCTTCACTCCCTAGGTAATCAAGTCCCCAAGGTTGAGATGCCATTTTGCACTCTTTTCTGCTTTCCAGCACCAACATCTCAACTTACACTGTATTTGATTATTAGATTCCAATTCAGGTGGAATTGCACCAGTTGATGTTCTGTTGTTAGTGATTGTAGAGGCTCTGTGTAGTTCAACATTTCTTAAACATTATAGCTGCAACAGAAATGCTGAGTACATACAGTATTTGTTAACTCTGTGCTTAAAGAGTAACACTAACATAATTTGTTTCCTCTTATCAGTTCTAGTTTTTTTTTTTTTACTTTTACGGTTAACTTACCTCAAGTGTCAAAAGAAGTGAGTTGGTGTAGAAGAGTTGTGGCTTGCATACATATAAAATATACAAGTAAATCTGCAACAGTAAACTAATCCTTAACTGAATTTGCACAAAGCAATTCTCAGTTTGAAAACAAGCAAGTTCGCAGATTCACTAATGCTTTTCAACTGGAGATTTTGAAATTCCAAAAATTAGTACATTGCGCTCTATTTGACATATCTCTACAAAAAACTGAGTCATTTCATGCGGTCAGACAGACAAGGAAATGCCAGCTGCAATAAGTGCTTATTGCAATATAAGTGAACACAGTTACAAATAGAGTTGGGGCACAGAGATAATGCATTACTTGCAGCTAGAAAAACTTCTAAACTAGTATTTCGTAATTTTATAATGGCTATAGATAAAAAGTGCTAATTAATTAATTAATGACAATCTGTTAGCATTCTTCCACTCTTGATTCTTTCTTTCTTTTTATGCTAATAAGCTAATGCAGGCTGGTTAATTTTAAGTACATTCTTCATCATCTACACTTTCCACCTTGCAATTTTCTTCTTTCTAATTTGAAAGAAGAAGATATTTTACTCTTTCCTTTAAATGTGAGTTGTCATAAAGGATTACAAACGTATATAACCAGCATTGTGCTTTGAATATGAAGTTTAATTTTTAAACAATTTCAAAATTTTTTTTCGATAAAACCAATCCTTAGTCATGCAGTAGATGCAAGTTCAGCTATCACTGAAAGTATGAAATGGCATCCCCAAACCAGCCAAGTACCTGGATGCTGGGGCGATAGGTGTTCTCCAGGGTGAAGCTCCAGTGACTCTAATGGCACCTCTGTGTACTCACTGGTGACTGGACTTGGTCCATTGGCACCTGACAGTCGTATATATAAAAGAGTGAAGTAAAAAACAACAAAAAAAAAAAAACTGAATACATATGATAGATTTTAGAAGATAAGAAATAAAGCCATACCATTTAACCAACTAGGCAAAGGTTTTGATACTTGAAGTACCGCACTTGCAGTTTATTTTTGTTTAAATTCTGCATTTAATTAATTAATTGCTAATCTTGCTTTTTAATTGAAAGGCTTGCTAATGTTTTATTATTTAGACTTCTTACATTGTTCCCCCCACTTCAGGTTCTGCACTCAGTATGTGGGTTTAAAAAGAGACTGAAAGACTTATTTTGAAAGTGGTACTTTGGGAAACTTTCAGATCTCAACTTTTCTTTGTTAAGAGTCAGCAGAAGAGAGACTGGCAAGCTAAGTTTGGATGAAAGGCCTGTTGTAATTAAAACAGATTTTTACTGCATCTTTTTGTACTCTTTGAAAATAGCTATCCATTGTTTCTCCTATTTAAATACTGCTTTTGACAATAGGGTCCTTTCCAATATATAAATCAGCTCCTATTCAGAATTGACTTTAAAATACTGCTTATGGTTTATAAATCCTTAAATAATCTCTCTCCATCTTATATTTCGGAATGTATGACACCTTACACTCCAAATCGTAACCTTAGATCTTCAAATGAGTGTCTGCTTAGAATTCCAAGAGCTAAACTTAAAAGAAGTGGTGAGGTGGCTTTCTGCTGTTATGCACCTAAAATCTGGAATAGCTTGCCAATAGAAATTCGCCAGGCTAATACAGTGGAGCACTTTAAAACACTGCTGAAAAGACATTACTTTAACATGGCTTTCTTATAACTTCATTTTAGTTTAATCCTGATGCTCTGTATATTCAATTAATTATCATTATTATTCATGGTGGCTCCAAAATCCATACTAACCCCTACTCTCTCTTCTGTTCTTTTTCTGGTTTTCTGTAGTGGCGACCTGCACCCTCCACCACCTAATCAAAGCACCGTGATGTCCCTACATTGATGGATTAAAGAGCAGAAGTCCACGTGACCGTCGTCGTCATCATCAAGTCCTTCCATGAAAACCCTGAATACAATGAGGACTGATTGAGGTCATTTATGTTAGGTAGAATGCCTAGAGGGGACTGGGAGGTCTCGTGGCATGGAACCCCTGCAGATTTTATTTTTTCTCCAGCCGTCTGGAGTTTTTTTGTTTTTTTCTGTCCTCCCTGGCCATCGGACCTTACTTTTATTCTATGTTAATTAGTGTTCTCTTATTTTAATCTTTATTTTGTCTTTTTTTCCTCTTTCTTCATCATGTAAAGCACTTTGAACTACATTATTTGAATGAAAATGTGCTATATAAATAAATGTTGTTGTTGTTATCACTGAGATTCATAAACACCTCAAAGTTTATAAACTATTTTTGAATAAATAAAAATATATCTAATTAAGTGGTTGTGTAACAGTCAATATAGTCCAATATAGGTGAACTTATAATATCAGAACACTCTTTAATGAATTTAACAGAAATAACACAGCAGAATTTTTTATTGATTTGCCCACCAACACACGGAAGCAGGAAAACAAGCAAATTTAAATAAGTAAATGTGAAACATTTTTTTTAATTAAAAAAGAGTGGTTGTAATTAACGTGAGCGGACTAGTTCTACACAAAAATAATCTGACTCCTCCATTTTAAACCCACACACAGAATATGGAAATGGAAACAAGAAGATTGATTGAATTATTTTTAATTAAAAGGTAGGATTAGCCTTTCATTAGAAGTTTGACTGGAACAAAAAAGACAAATATATAGAATTAAAGTTTCAGACTGTATAAAAATCTAAAATAAAAAAATTCTCTTCATAAACGCACACATTTAGTGTTGAAACTCTACACATAAAAAACTTCATTCTCATGCTCAAAAATTCACCTGTGACTACACGGTTTCCTTTCTTCTTTCGTTTACGAGTTGGTTTAATCCAGGGGTTCTCATTTTTCCATTTTTTCTTTGCCTTCTTTCTTACACCTGAACCTGAGCTCTGAAAACAGTGAAGAAAAACAAAACTATATAACGGGGACAATGATTAGCCATAAAATATTAACTTCTTCTCCTTAATAGCAATGCATTTTATCTTTTTTTTTTGCTAAACAATCAGTGGTCTCCAGTTTAAAATAATTTGTACCATTTCTATTCCAGAAAAGTACTTTGTTTTTAAAATGTGTATTTGTTTAGCTGTACAATATTCAACATCCTTGAAAGGAGCTATACCTATAAACAAAAATTGTCCAAGGAATAACAGATACTAAACACCTTTGGCGCCTTCATGAAACAAGTCTGACTTCACTACTATAGAAATATTGTTTCTACACAAACATTCTAGTATTACTGCAACAGTTAGCACTTAGTTTTTAGAAAAAGAAACTGGTTTATCTAGCAGATTGTTTTACATACTCTATCAGAATGGTTCTCTGACTCTTCATCTTCATCTCCTTCTGTAAGCCTGTCTTCTGCTGCACCATCTTCTGTTGACTATAAAAATGTTGGAAGTGGAGGGAAAAAATAATTATCGCTATTTATTCATTACTTTCATAATGTTCCTTTGAACAAGGCATTGAACATTTTAATTTTAAAATTTTTGAATGTAATATTTGATGAAAAGAAATGAAGTGAAAACTTGTGCATTGTAACATCTAATATATTTTACATAGTTAAAAAAAAAAGACCTAAAATGTATCAGGGCTTAAAAGGTAAGCTAAAGTTATAACATATTGCATTTTTCCACATGGGCAAGCAAGAATTTCACTGTATTCAGTACCTGTGATAATAGCGATTTAAATTTCAAATATACAGTGGTGTGAAAAACTATTTGCCCCCTTCCCGATTTCTTATTCTTTTGCATGTTTGTCACACAAAATGTTTCTGATCATCAAACACATTTAACCATTAGTCAAATATAACACAAGTAAACACAAAATGCAGTTTGTAAATGGTGGTTTTTATTATTTAGGGAGAAAAAAAAATCCAAACCTACATGGCCCTGTGTGAAAAAGTAATTGCCCCCCTGAACCTAATAACTGGTTGGGCCACCCTTAGCAGCAATAACTGCAATCAAGCGTTTGCGATAACTTGCAATGAGTCTTTTACAGCGTTCTGGAGGAATTTTGGCCCACTCATCTTTGCAAAATTGTTGTAATTCAGCTTTATTTGAGGGTTTTCTAGCATGAACCGCCTTTTTAAGGTCATGCCATAGCATCTCAATTGGATTCAGGTCAGGACTTTGACTAGGCCACTCCAAAGTCTTCATTTTGTTTTTCTTCAGCCATTCAGAGGTGGATTTGCTGGTGTGTTTTGGGTCATTGTCCTGTTGCAGCACCCAAGATCGCTTCAGCTTGAGTTGACAAACAGATGGCCGGACATTCTCCTTCAGGATTTTTTGGTAGACAGTAGAATTCATGGTTCCATCTATCACAGCAAGCCTTCCAGGTCCTGAAGCAGCAAAACAACCCCAGACCATCACACTACCACCACCATATGTTACTGTTGGTATGATGTTCTTTTTCTGAAATGCTGTGTTCCTTTTACGCCAGATGTAACGGGACATTTGCCTTCCAAAAAGTTCAACTTTTGACTCATCAGTCCACAAGGTATTTTCCCAAAAGTCTTGGCAATCATTGAGATGTTTCTTAGCAAAATTGAGACGAGCCCTAATGTTCTTTTTGCTTAACAGTGGTTTGCGTCTTGGAAATCTGCCATGCAGGCTGTTTTTGCCCAGTCTCTTTCTTATGGTGGAGTCGTGAACACTGAACTTAATTGAGGCAAGTGAGGCCTGCAGTTCTTTAGACATTGTCCTGGGGTCTTTTGTGACCTCTCGGATGAGTCGTCTCTGCGCTCTTGGGGTAATTTTGGTCGGCCGGCCACTCCTGGGAAGGTTCACCACTGTTCCATGTTTTTGCCATTTGTGGATAATGGCTCTCACTGTGGTTCGCTGGAGTCCCAAAGCTTTAGAAATGGCTTTATAACCTTTACCAGACTGATAGATCTCAATTACTTCTGTTCTCATTTGTTCCTGAATTTCTTTGGATCTTGGCATGATGTCTAGCTTTTGAGGTGCTTTTGGTCTACTTCTCTGTGTCAGGCAGCTCCTATTTAAGTGATTTCTTGATTGAAACAGGTGTGGCAGTAATCAGGCCTGGGGGTGGCTACGGAAATTGAACTCAGGTGTGATACACCACAGTTAGGTTATTTTTTAACAAGGGGGCAATTACTTTTTCACACAGGGCCATGTAGGTTTGGATTTTTTTTCTCCCTAAATAATAAACACCATCATTTAAAAACTGCATTTTGTGTTTACTTGTGTTATATTTGACTAATGGTTAAATGTGTTTGATGATCAGAAACATTTTGTGTGACAAACATGCAAAAGAATAAGAAATCAGGAAGGGGGCAAATAGTTTTTCACACCACTGTATGTCTATATGTATGAATTTCTATACTTGATGTACTCAGCTCCACTTAATTCAACTCAGGTTCACCGGGAGCCAAAGCCTATCCCAACAGCAAAGGGCTCAAGGCAGGAAATAGTTAATTCGGCCCAGCCATCATTTAAACATTCTCACACAGTCTATTTTATATCCACAGTCTAAACATTTAAATTTAAATTTACTTCAAGTAAAAACTAGAGGTTTATGCTAGCAATTCTGAGAATACTTTTTGCAAAGAACCTTTCAATTCACAGCTTGCTTAAAATCATTTTTGTCTTCAGAACTTTGAGGCACATAACATTTTTTGCTAAATGTGAAGGTGTAAATGTATAACTATTGCTGCTTTTTCAACAGCTTTGTGATATACAGAAAAATTCCTGAACCATACAGCAGCAGGACCACAAATATGTCTTATTTCTGAGCAATGTTTAAAAGTCTTATGTACCTTATTAATCATTCCATAATAAGGATTTTGGATAGCGGTAACTAATAGCTTCTTTGCTATTGCATTTCACAGTAAACATAATCATAAATACAGATTAAAAAAATTAAGTAGATGTTAATGTTATGAGCACAATATACACACAATTCAAATCATTTTAATAAAACTATCTAGAAGTACAGTAGATAAATGGAACATTACAAGCTTGTCAATTTAAGCAAACCATAACGTATATTGGGGTGGGGGTGGTACGTGTTTTTATTCCAATACAAGGATGTCGGTAAAAAGAGATTATCAGAGCTGCAATGAGTTGAAGGAGGAAATCATCCAGGTTAATCTGTAAGACCAACACAAAGTAAACATACACACACCTATTTACAATTCTATTGGGCCAATGCATACACACGGTACTCAATCTTAAACTGCTCGTATTTAGAATGTGGGCAGTAACCAACTTATTAGAAGAAAAAACATACAGACAAAGGAATATCATGAGAAGATCATTGCATGTGGAAGACAGGAAAAAAATCTGAACTCAAGACTTGGCTCTACTACATCACAACTTTATAAACAACATTGTCACTATGCCACTTAAGTTTAAGTTATTATTACTAAAAAATAGCATTAACTGATGCATTAAGAGTTCTTTAAAATGGAATAAACAAATCAATCTGAAGATTAGGCAAGTAAATTATATCTGATATTGTATGTCACTGATCAAATTTATAATATGTTACAAATATATTTTATTAACCAATTTAATCTTTTTTAATGACTTAATATCAGCAGCAACTATCACAGCTTATACTAAAATAATGCTTTAACCGAAAGGTACCATAAACATTAATTACAGAGTCACCTTAACTGTAATGTCTATAGTCTCAAACACTACACACTTCTCACGAGGGAACATTAAGATAAATGCGCAGTATTTCTGGAGAGCAAAACTCAAGAATTAAAAAATAATCCAAATCATTACACTAATTGTTTAGCTCTGGCATGCTTACATAAACCTCAATGATCTGGCGGAAGAATGCTTAATGTTAGACTTCAGTGACTAAAAATAATGTTTAAGTAAATTTTTTAAAGAACAATTTAAACATTCACAGCTCATAAACTCTGAAATATGGAACGATCTTTCAGAAAGTTGTTGTGAGAACTACTGCAACTTACCATGGTTTAAATGTACTGTACAATAATACTGCCAGAAAATGTTTATACTTGCACACAGTTAACTGCAATGTAGTTTAACTTGAAACTAATGCGGATATATATCCACATTACAAACATGCCATTTAATACAAGTCTCAGAAAAATTATGCTTATTTTGGGATCATCAACTTAGTTTGGGATTTACAAAGGACTGTCTCAATTTGAATTCATCAAATGTATATGTCCTTCTTTTACATGTGCATTGTATTGTGAATCTAAGAAATGTACTGCTTTTGTTGAATGCTCTTCATTTCTGTAATGAACGAAACGTTCAAAGTATTCACTACTGGTTGCTGCATTTATATCACCTATCATATACAACTTACTTTTAACTTTAGTATAATAATCAAAACATGGTGGACAACAACAAACTGAATAATGCAACAAATTAAAACAGCCATTGTTTTTCTCAAAATAAGCTTTAGCAAAATTAGAAAAAGTAGAAAAGTATAAATTGATGAAATACTGTGTTACTTTTCATACACCTTAGCTTGAAAAACACGTGATACAAGATCAGTTTAAACTTGGTATCTAGAATGTGAAGACTCTACTTTTCCTTGCCTTATCCTTCTAACTGATCATCCGATTCAAAATTCATCTGTCCATGAATATGGCTCTCACACAGAAGAAATACCTGAGCTTTTAACATCAATAATTTTGTACTATAATCACAGAAATTTTCATATGCACAACCTTTCACTTCAGCTAACCACTTTCTATACTCTGGATCTTGCTTCCATTCGTCCTTAAAATGACACTTCCTTCCAGTCACTGCTCTACAGCTGACTTGCTTACTTGTCTGAAACAACAAACACAATATTATTTGAATGTTAAATGTCATACATATATATACTGTATATATGTACTAAATGATTATTCTGATTGACAAATCTAAAATAAAAATAAATATGTAATTTTGCAAGTATTTGAATGCTTTTAGAGTACAAGTAAAACATGACACTTTATTGGAAAACAATGCTTTACAAAAACAGAGTATTTTTATAATCTTTGACATGATAAGACTGCAACTTACCTCCCATCAGTTGTTTTACCAGCCTATGTGTTTATCAGCAAAAACACCTGATAGTTATTAGTATACTGTTGCTCCTGGGGACATTTTTAATAAATTTACATATTGCTGACTATTTCCTCAATAACTGTACTTCTGCTTGAGTCCCTTTTAAGCAGTTTTACTTGCAGACATTTAATGTTCTGAGGCTTGATAAGCAGAAATATTCTAACTTAACACACAGTTTGTTCAGAAAGCACATAAGAAAAACCTATCTGCTTTCATGGCATGATGGGCTCAAGAGAAGTCACATAGCTGAATTTATAACCAGCCACTTCAGGTCATTTTTCATGGCAAGGATTGTGGTAGCAACATTAGAAGTTTGATAAACCATTTCATAGCAACTGAGCCCAGATCCTCCCTAAGAATTATTCATTTTCATCATTTAAGAGATATAGTGGCTCCATGTACTCTGATCTGCAGGGACACCCCAGCTATATTGTACATTAATGTGAAACAATAAGTACACCCCATGAAACTTTTTTTTGGCCTTTTTTATATGTTGTATATTTGATCATTATTTCAATAATACTGCTATAAGGTGATGAAATTTATAACATTTTACACTCATTCATATTGATAAAAAAATCAATAGAAATGCAATTTTCCAGTATACTCACTGCCTTTATCATTGTATGAAATGTCGAAAATTAGAATCAGGTCTCCTCAAGCTGGTGCATTTCATTAGAAAGTTTTATTGTAATACATATTACTATGTACGCATGACAGTAATCTTGAACTGAACAATGCAGAAGGCACGTCAAATCAGAGAAACTGATTTCAGTGCCCGCTTTACTAATACTACTACTACTACTACAACAAACGTCTTTTTTTTTTTTTTAACTTTATTAATCCCGAAGGAAATTACTTAGTTTTTCGCATACCCCTTGGGGTCAGAGCGCAGGGTCAGCCATTGTACAGTGCCCCTGGAGCAATTACAGGTTAAGGGTCTTGCTCAAGGGCCCAGAAGAGTAGGATCTCTTTTGGCAGTGATGGGGATTCGAACCGGCAACTTTCTGGATACCAGCACAGATCCTTAGCCTCAGAGCCACCACTCCATCTTTCTAAACATCCTATATAGCATAGTTGGTACACATACAGTGTAAAGACCATCAGAGCAGGTATATTAATACTTCTTTTGTGCACTTTTTTTTTTTTTTTTTTTTTTTTTTTTTTTTTACAATTTTTCATTAAACAAAATATTTCACAATGGTCTTTCTTTCACAGGAAACACTTAAAAGATTAAAATTCCTACCAATATAATACTTTACTCTCCACTCCATTCTTTTCTGTAAGCTGTAAACACTTGATTGCAAGGCAGAATCATTGAAAAAAGAATTACAATGAAACAAAACAAGTGTTTTCCTATAACACACTACCACAGAACCGTACAGTTTTAAGATAACAAATGCAAATAATTTCTTTATTAAGACTAAATACACTATTCTTCAATGTGTGCCACACATGAATTCAGCTCCATACTAATTACAACTTTATGAATTTATCCAGGACTAGATACTACTTGTAAGAGATGCTATTAAGCCTCCTCCTCTTTTTGACTGCAGTGTTTGCTTACATATCAGATACAACTGAAGTTAAAACAAATCCTTATACATTAATAACCTCTTTTGAAATCACAGAGCTCTTAAAAGGTATGTGTGTACAATTTGATTTCCTCGGTTAGTGCAAATTTTGACACTAAATAATATACTTTTAGCCAAAATGTAATATTAGATAAAAATGGTACCAGAGAGAACAAATAGCAGATTTTGCTTTACATAGGACACTTACTGAATAATCAAAGTTATCCAACACCAACTTGTACTGTGCGAAAAAGTAATTTCACCCTAATCAAAATAATAATAAGAATCACTAGATTACAGCCAGCTCTCCTTAATATAACCCTAACTTTTTTGACTCTACATTACAGTGAAGTTACCAGCATAAAAGTTCAATCAAAGGAAATTCCTTAAATCAGAAAAAAATTGTTGATTTCTATTAGCTTCAAAAGGGCAAAGAAGGTTTTTTTTTTTCACGATAGTGTATACTGCATGAAACACCCATGCTTAAAACCATAAACACTATAATGTAAAAGATTTTTATACTAACCAGTGAGCACCAAACTCCCCACCCTCAAAATATTTTGCTTAGCTAGAACTTCCCAGCAAGTCTTATATTTCACAATGAGAGCTGCATACGCAGTACTACATAGAAAGAAAGGAAAAAAAAAACTGACTTTGCATTTTCTAATACATGGCAGGCCTTCATCATTAGGGTCTCTTACCAGCACTATCTAAATGAACAGTAGATCTTTTAATTTGCTTCAGATTTTAGAAGTCCTTAAAAATGTTTCAGCAATTTACATTATTCACTTTGCTTTGTTGCCATTTTCTTTTTTTCTTCTTTATTCTTTGTTAGAGGACAAAAGAAGCAAGACAAGGACTAACACAACATTATTAGGTATACTGTAGTTATTGTAGCTACAATCCATTAGTAGAATATTTTAGTAAAAAGATAAATGTAAAAATATGCCTAATCAATCACAGCCACGTTTTACTCTTATTTATCCATAACTAGTGTCATACACTTGGTCACGTCACCAGTCTTACGAGGCCTGATCATGAAGGGCACCAAGAAAAGACATGGAGGAGCAAGTCAGGCATAAAGGTGAGCAGTGATTCTTAACCTTTTTTGAGTCACAGACCACTGTAAGAATCTGATGAAAGCTATGGACCCCCTTCCCCAGAAATATTCACATAAAGACAACTTTGCGTGCAATTGAATATAATGTGCTTTAATTAATTCAATTGTCTCGTACATATATGATATACACAAAGTATTATTAAACTTTAAAGTAAACAATCAAAAAAAAACACTCCTTTTGTATGCAAAAAGTAATGGCCACTCATTTTATTCAATGCTCTTATGCAAATTACAACAGATCTACTACTACTACTACCACCACCACCACCACCACTACCACTACCTCTACTCTATATCAACAGTACCAGGCTGTACAGTGAATCTAAATGTTAATTTTTAGCTGACCTTCACGGACACCCTGAAACCCAAGTTGAGCATCTTATACCGTGTTTTTCCATCCTCATTTGCCATAAAGCCAAAGTAATTCCAGATGTCACTCCGATTTCCCTCACTGTCAATTAAGTGTGCTGGTAAAGACTCCAAAGCGACTGAAGTTGCCATATTAACACCTGTAAGTGGGTGGAAATCAGGGCAGCAACTCTAGTCATGGTGAACTGGAAGTGCATTTGTAATGCAGACTAGAGAATTGATGCTATGAAAAATAAGAACTTAAGTAATTTTAAAATGTTAAAATTGATACTTGATATTCCAGTACTTTTGACAACTCTACAGCACGGTAGTGAAGTAGTTTAATTCTTCAAAGTACTGTGTTTGTTTTCTAATCCTGTTGCTGTAAGTAGAGAGTTTAAAATGTTCTCCTTGTGGATTTTCACTGCCTGTACTCTGGTTTCCCACCACATTAAAAGGATGTGAAAAGTTAGGATGACTTTTAACTACAGATTAACAAGGCAAGAGTAGGAGTATGTCGTATAATGATGCAGGGTTGAATACTGCCACTTCACTCCTGATCCTAATGAGATAAACTCTGGCTTTCTTAACAAAGTTTTTCTCAGTTATTAAGACTCACATTATCATTAAAAATTGTTTAATGCCTCATATTTTCATTTCAAACAGATGGACAGCTGCAGCCACAAAACCAATGGCTGAAAACTCAAGCAGGATTGAGTGATGCTTAATCTGTGGCAGTTACATATATTATTTTGTGTTTTTTGCTACTTCACAAAAATAGAAAATTATATTATACGTATAACTGTTGTTTTAGTTACTGGGTAAAATAAAGTGTTTTATGCTACTGCTACAACACCCGTAGATGAAGGGGAATGTGCCTCAGGTGTGCACGCAAAGAATAACACATATTTGATTCATTTAAACATTTGCAGTTTCTGACTTTACTATTGAACTGGTTCACTTTATAACCTCTTTTTTTGTGAAATCAACTATGTTTTTCCCAGCACCCATTTCTACTTATGACTTGGTTAAACAGCTGGGTTACTGGGAGAGTTAAAAATTTGTGATTACTACACCCAATTAGAAAGCTCTTTAATGTGTTATAAAAACAAAACAAAAAGCACAGTAAGTTACTGTCCTCATACATGATTTTCGTTAATTCCTAGGAAACATCGCTTGTCATTACATCTTACCATCTCATTTACAATACTAATGGATGCCAAAATAGAAAAACATGCTGTTATTTCCTTTTGGTACAGCATCCTCCAGGTAGAAGGGCACTTTTTATTAAAATCCTGAAAATCAGAAAAAAGTAAATGGGTACAATATTTTTATAATTTGTCATGTATACTATGTATGAACTACCGTATTTTTTGCTCCATAAGATGCACCTGACCATAAGACCCACCTAGGTTTACAGGAGGAAAACAAGAAAAAAAAAATATTCTGAACCAAAATGGTGTACTAATATATTTAATATTAACGCAAAAGTATGCAGACGAAAGAAGAGAAGAAAAAGGCCACTCAGCAAGCGCATCAACCTTTGAGCAAACAAATGCTAAACATACAAAGAGTAGGAAAACTAGGAATGCTCAAGTCAAGTGTATTCGTGCAGTGCACCGTCATTGTCTAAGAATATATAAAATCTAATGTCTGTATGTCTGTCTGCTTTTCATGAGAGAACTACTTAACGGATTTAGATAGGGTTTTTTCTATAACTTGCTTGAACATTCCAGTTGATTTTGCGACTTCTCTCATTTCTCTGTGTATCACAGTTTGCTTGTGGTACCGATTTATCTGTGTGAATCCGGCTGAAGGGAGGGGCCTTACTCACTCACTCGCCAGCTTCGGGGCGTGTTCCTTAACCCCGCTTAGCTAGCGAACGAGAGATTAGCCTCAGCTGATTCGACGGGTCAGCGGTTGTAGCTGGGAGTGTAAGGCAGCGCTCTGCACTCTCACAGGTCCCAGGTGATGGGCAGAGGCTGATGGCAACTGACCAGATGCCCTGGGAGTCAGCAGTAAAGTGGGACATTTAAGCGTCCCCAGGGGTTTCTCGTGGGCCTACCACTTCCTCTTCTAAAAGCTGTCGCAACCGCTGACAGGTCAGGTAATACACATCACGGTCTTTGACGCAATATTGGCTCCATAAGATGCACAGACATTTACACCCACTTTTGGGGGAAAAAAGTGCGTCTTATGGAGCGAAAAATACGATATATGGAATGATCATAAAAGATTATAAATTATAGTACAATTATCTTAAATATATAATCCATAATTATATATTCCATTTTGGCATTAACCCCTGTGAATAGGTGCCTGCCTGACAATAACTTCTCAACACACACATCCTCTCCTTCTTGTTTGCTGTTCAGGGTTCAAGGTGGTTATGAGATATTTTTCATATTACACCCTGTTAAACTCACAATGCTGAACAGACTGACAAGACTAGATTGATTTATTGATTTATTACTCTTTTATCTAGAATGTATTTTATGTAGTTTTTGGGTGTCAGCTGCCATTACGTTACTATTTCACAATACAGTAATCCCTCCTCCATCGCGGGGGTTGCGTTCCAGAGCCACCCGCGAAATAAGAAAATCCGCGAAGTAGAAACCATGTTTATATGGTTATTTTTATATTGTCATGCTTGGGTCACAGATTTGTGCAGAAACACAGGAGGTTGTAGAGAGACAGGAACGTTATTCAAACACTGCAAACAAACATTCGTCTCTTTTTCAAAAGTTTAAACTGTGCTCCATGACAAGACAGAGATGACGGTTCTGTCTCACAATTAAAAGAATGCAAACATATCTTCCTCTTCAAAGGAGCAAACAAATCAATAGGGCTGTTTGGCTTGTAAGTATGCGAAGCACCGCGGCACAAAGCTGTTGAAGGCGGCAGCTCACACCCCCTCCGTCAGGAGCAGAGCGAGAGAGAGAGAGAGAGAGAGAGAGAGAGAGAGAGAGAGAGAGAGCGAGAGAGAGACAGATAAAAAAATCAATACGTGCCCTTTGAGCTTTTAAGTATGCGAAGCACTGTGCAGCATACTTAAAAGCTGCACACAGAAGGTAGCAACGTGAAGATAATCTTTCAGCATTTTTAGACAAGCGTCCATATGGTCTAGGAACACAGATAGTCAGCGCAAGAGAGAGAGAAAGAAAAGTAAGTTGGGTAGCTTCTCAGCCATCTGCCAATAGCGTCCCTTGTGTGAAATCAACTGGGCAAACCAACTGAGGAAGCATGTACCAGAAATTAAAAGACCCATTGTCCTCAGAAACCCGCGAAGCAGCGAAAAATCCGCGATATATATTTAAATATGCTTACATATAAAATCTGCGATGGAGTGAAGCCGCGAAAGGCGAAGCGCGATATAGCGAGGGATTACTGTAATCATCTATAAATCTAAGAGTGCATAGTCCAGTTTCACCAAGGATATAAAGAATGGTTAATGATTTGCAGTTAATATAAAGTCCAGTAAATAACAACTCTGTTTTAATTTCTTTTATATTTACTTTATTCAAATGCTAATAAAATTATTTACTACACCTGCACACAGTTATGATCCATAATGTTAACCAGGACTGGATCCCACCTTGTACTTAATGTATCCTTGATAGGCAGTAGCTTCCTGTATCCCTGAACTATTTAGGTGGATTAGAAAATGGATTGATACTTTTAACAGAATACCAAAAGGGTTGTAGAAATTGGTTTCTCTTTGACCATTTTAGGTTAGGAGGAAACAAAAAAAACAAAAAAACATATGCCGTAATTACACTACAATTTCCTATTGTAACACAGTAAACTGGAATATGTCCCACAACATGGAAGGTTTATAAGTACTGTAAGCAGATTACAAATTACCAACTCAGAGTTACCTAAAATAATACTTGACATTTATACATCTTAATAGACTAACCTTGCTGTCTGAATCAGCTCGCTCATCCATTGAATAGTCGTAGAACAGACGAAACTCTTCTCCAACTTCGGTTTCCCAGTCCTCAAAATGATCAGTTTGCTCTTCATCAGGATCATTTTCAGCAGGCTCTGCCCCAAGTGTTTCCATACCAGTTATTGTTGGATCAGGATCCCCCACATTGGGTGAATTATTTTCTGCATCTTCTTCCTCCCTTGGAGAAAGCCCTGATTCCTGTAAGTAAATATTAAAATTGATTAAAGGGGCCTTTTATGATAACATAAAACAATTATTTAAAGAGTACATTTTTTTAAAGTCAATTTTTAAATCAATCAGTCAAAATATGAAATTAATAATGTATACCTATCTAAAGCAATAAATGAAGAACCAAGTAAAATATAAATAACAAAAGAGAATTATCTTAAACTAGCAAAATACCCGCGCTTCACAGCGGCGAAGTACTGCCTTAAAATTTTTATTAAGAAGAAAAGTAAACCTTTTTAAACTGAGGGAAAATATACCAATAATTATTTGTTACGGATCTCTTTGTATACCACGTTGTCAGTTCGGCCCTCCGGTTGTAATATGACCAAGCTGTGCGCTGAGCTTACTCTTGAGCATGCAACATATAGTTGGCCATGTGAAAAGCAATCTTGCCTCAAATCAATGCCAATCTTTTGTAGGGTCTGTCCCTGAGACTTAAGTGTCATTGTGAAACAGAGCCTTACAGGAAATTGGAGGCGTTTGAATTGAAATGGGTTTCATCGATAACTTCGCATCCAGCTTTTGAGAGTTTAAACATTCATAAACATCAAAGTGTCCACTACTCAAATCGTCACCTGTGAATCTAAGATGTTTAAGAGGCATTGGCGGTTGTTCAAAGGTGTAAAATATTTGGCCATTTTGGTACACTTGAAAGCGACAACCGAACAATTCAACAGCAGCCATCAACTCACATGCAGAACCATAGGTGAAGGGCTTAAGCATTTCACTTATAGTGCTCCTGTGTAGTATAATTATCTCCTGTACCGTCATCAGTCCACACCTTGAACCTGTCCCAGTCATTCAATACATAAGACACAATGTTCCTCCGGATATCAAGAGTGAGCCTGATATGGCCGTGGAATATGTAACACAGAGAATGGAAAAGGCAGTCGCCATCTCCGGGCATGGAAACCACTCGGTAAGTGACAGTTCTTTGATTGATGGTGATCACCTCGATAGACATGTTAATGGGGGTACGGTTGGAACGATAAAGGAAATGGGTACCTGAACAATGTAAACTAAGTCCAAAATACCTACACAATAACTATAATCGTAATAAATGAACAATAAAACACCGGAGAAGCCATGGATTAAATAAAAAGGCTGCAGTTATCAGCAGGGAGATGTGAATACCGTGGCGAAGCAAGGAAGGGAATGAAGAGAACGGAGCGACGGACGACCTTATATTGGCAGGCAGCCATCTACGTGGGAGGCGTGGGGATGGGGGACCCAATGCCGCCTCACACAGCGAACGAGCTGCAGGCTATGGACATATATATGTACGTAAGTAGGAGTCAGTTAGCGTTGGGAACCCGCGTACCAAATTTCTTGAAGATGGGCCCATAACTAACAAAGACCGTTGGAAAGTTCAATATGGCGGCCGACAGTGGCGTCATACCACCGAAATAAGTATGTACATCGGTTTCGGTTAGCGCAGGGAAGCCGCCTACCAAATTTCGTGAAGATGGGGCCATAAATAAGAAAGTTTAACATGTTACGTGTAGAATTTCGAAATGAAACCTGCTTAACTTTTGTAAGTAAGCTGTAAGGAATGAGCCTGCCAAATTTCAGCCTTCTACCTACACGGGAAGTTGGAGAATTAGTGATGAGTGAGGCAGTGAGTGCTTTGCCTTTTATTAGTATAGATCAAGGCAAAAACATCAGACACTTGGCTTGTCACTCTAATCTGTATGTAACTGGTACTAGATGTATGACAATTATACATCTACAGAGGTTCCATAACTACTTAGCTCATTAACTGTGCAATATTTAGAAAATCTAGAACTGAGTCATAGAGTGCTAACTATGTTACATTGTAATTATGTGGATTTATCTACCTAATTTAACGCCTGAAAAATACTAAATAGCAAAGAGTTACCCAATGTTAAGCAAATTTGAAACTGACACTTTTCGCACCTTGTCATTACCTAGAAATCAAACTGGTTTACCTCACCTATACTGCCAACTGGTGTGTAGCCTATTGTAGTGACAAATCTGTACTTAATTTAATGTGAAGTTATCAAATGCTGATTCAGTAAATTAACAGAAGGATGGAATAATTAACAGTTATAGGTTAATTTCTGATTTGTGTTACTTCCCATGCTGATAGGTGCACACTTTGGGCTAACCTGCTCAATATTTGTATACAACAACAAATTGAACTACTTCGCAAGTCAGCTTTCTCCAAAGAAATGACAGAAATCGTTTTGCAGACTATTTCAATAGAGGCATGCAGTTCCAAAAAAAAAAAGTATGAACAAGGGAACAGAGGAAAAAAAGATTATGCAGCAAAATAAGAACTTACACAAATCATTGGTGGTGGCTACTATTATGTTTATGTAGTTCTTCAAAGTTACCATTCATCACTATAAGGAACATGCATACAACAATATACAAGACACATTTTCAGAACTGCTTCATATGGTGAAACAGAATTCATACTACAAAACAGGGAAAAATAATGCAAGCAAATCAGAAAAATAAAAGTGATCAGTATTACAGAAATCCTTTATTTGTTTATATCCATATCATAATGAAATAAAACTTCCCTTTCAATATTTTATGCATTTTTTTCTTACATTTATTTAAAGGAAATTATATTTCTCCATTTCCTGCTGCTAACAGGAGTTTGAAGCATTTGTCATTAATCTAGAGGCAAGTCACAGACAGATGGTAACTTTTTAGATCAGTTTGACAGCAGGTATGACTATATACTAATATACACATACACAAACAATTACAATTATTTTAGTTCCTTTTTTATTAGTTTTTTTATTCATATACTATCTTCACCTGTCATGTTCATTTCATTTTCAGTTTAGTTTTAAGAACTTCTGACAATTTCTATTTTAGTTTTTATTTTTGGAAACTTCAACTAGTTTTTGAGAGAAAGAATCACATCAGTTTAGTTTTCATTTTGGCTTAAAAAAAATGAAGATTAAGAAATGCACAGTGTGCCTACATATCAAATGAATTGTAGGACCATGCATATATGCCCATAAAAGTGGGCCTCTTTTTGCTCCAGCTATCTATACAGTGTTATATTTTGAATGTTTTAGAAAATGTGCCCCAGTCATACTGTAACAGATTCCATATTTTGAAGGAGTATATTACTTTGTGAAGACAGGTAATTCACACAACCTTCTATATACTCTATAAATAGAAAAACAGTGCTGAAGGTGCTAAGTACAAACAACTGAGGTGACCAGACAGTAGCTTTCTACAGACACAAATTTTAAGTTTGTTGACCAGTGTAGCCCGTTATTTTACCTACTACTGTATTTCAACATTATCACGGTCCTCAACCTCTTTATAAACATTTTTATTAAAGCTGTTTCTGTGTATTTTTAAATTTGTCAGGCTTTTACCCTTTAATTAAGCTACCCAAACCTGACTGCTATTTCATAAATTATGCACTTTCTACTTTTACTGTCAGGATCATTCTTGAAGTACTCTTAGAACAACCATTTCCATTTACAACCAACTCTTTGCTATGTCTCTATGCTCAAAGAGATTTTCTGCCTTGGTAGATAACAGCCATTATGCTTAGTAGACTACATTGGCATACAGTGAATAGCCAGCTTGTTAAGTGAAAATGGAGGGACATTCTGCAACATTTACTCTAAAGATTGGGTTGGTGTGGGCAGAAAATTTCAGTTATATTACACAGTGAGCATTCCTTACTATTATGCTATATAATTATATATTCGTATGTAATAATCTAAAATTTCTATGCATTATAGAACACACCAGAAAATGTATTTATTAAAGTAGCATGTTTATTTAAACTGTTCAGACACAAACATTTTAATTATTAGTTTAAAAAAGAAAAAAAATATCAACAGCTTCACGATGTATCTTTTCAAAATTTATTACATATAACTAAATTATTAAAAGGTAAGTTTAGTATTTTTCAAGTTGAATTTATTTCTTCACAATCATGGTATATATTCATTTATCACATAAAGTTGTGTCCTAAAATGAAGCTTCTTTTATCAATTTTAAAAATACTTGGTCGTTTCTTGCACTTTATAATACAGCTTATGAAAAGAAGAAAATTGATAAATGATAAATCGTTAAAAGCAATAAATTTAACAAATATGTCCAATTTGAAGTAGCAAAATTTTTGATTTAAGAAAACTTGGCTTCTACATTTATGAAGCATTCTTGCGATAACTAAAGGAAACCTTTTTACCTGTTTTCCTTGAGATAAGAATACATTATCTTTTCGCTCATCTGCTCACAGCCACCATTGTGGGTGGAATTTAGACGTAAATAAGGAAGTTATGAACACAAAATGAAATACATTTCTGAAGTTGCTAAGAGCAGTTTTGTCTTTCGAGAAAATGGTTTGAAATATCCAGGATGTGACCCTACATTTAGAAAGCAAAGCATTTTCATCAACCTCCTCATGGTAACCACGATACCTTAAAGTTATGGCTTGTAGTGCTTAGGTTAGATGACAGTACTCGAATGGAAGACCTACTGAAAGCAGATCTGCAAGTTTCTAGTGCTCATTTCTCTGTGGACAAGTACTTGAAGCCAAGGATGGGAAAAAAGCATTAATGACTACCCAATATTGAAGCTAAATGCAGTTCTAAAAATATTTCAGGTGGGTTTTTTCACACTAGGTCCAACTAAGCATGCTGAAATTTAGAGCTGTAAAATAATAACAATAGCAATGTCTTTCACTAGCAAACTAAATATTGTATACATAAGTAGTTCTTATGTAGGGCAAAGTGGAATAGTCATTACTTGCGCTGCTTCATGTACCTAGCACCATGTGTTTGAATCATGTGTCTGGTTGTTCAAATAAATAACAACAATCTGTATATGGTCACTCAGATCTGTCATGCATCAATGCTAAGTAAGCATTTAACACTGCAAAAAAATAAGATCAATAAGTAAACCTGAAAGCTGTCCATTTGGTCCTTCAGGTTTTGATCATTTCTTTCAATTTAATTTTGGAAAGTGGAAAAATTACTCAAGGACACTGTGATTCATGATAGCTGAAAGTTTTGTCTTATCAAAAGTTTGCCTTAAAACATGGATGTATTTGTTAAGTTTAAGCCTTTTATATGCTTGGATCTTGGTTTCCTAATACCCTTTTTGTGAGGTGCAAGAACGGACAAGGTATTTTTATAATTTATAAAAAAAAGAAATCTTCACTTTACAACACAGAATTTTATGTGGCAAATGAATACATACTATAATTGTGAAGAAATAACTTTGACTTGAAAAATACCAAACTTACGTTTTAAATATCATTCAAAGCTGATTTAGACTGGCTAAAAATCACACTCAGAATAAGGTCTGCTATTCCATATTTCACAAACCAAGGTAATTTCAAAACAAATAACACAAAATGCACGATGTGTGCAAAGGACAAACTTAATTTTCAAAGGATTCACCTATTTCATATTTTACTAAAATGGTTTCAAGGGGGAGGGCTGTAATGCTGACCTTTCTTTGTAAACTTTTGGTGGTGGGGATTTCCTGACTCACCTTTTGTGTAGTACTACTAAAGGTCAGATGCTGAAATTTAAAAGTTGTCCCCACTCGCACACCTCACAGGGAACAATTGTCAGCAAAAAAAAAAAAAAAACACTTATTTTTGCTTGTACCCAACACTGAAATCAAAGGTAAAATAAAGCGAGACAGACAGAATGACAGATAGATAGGATCTCATAATTGAAATCTGAGGAAATATATCAACAAATGGTAAATATATTATTGAAAATTATATGAGAATCGATTATTTTAACAATATTTTAACATGCAGTATTACTTTAAATGAGAAGGAAATACAGTTTGAAAAAGACAACATGAAAACTCCCACCTGCATTAAAGAAGGGTCTGGGCTTCCTTCAACAGTATACTCAACCGTTTCTGCTATAGGTTCTTGGTCTATCACTTGTAGAGTATCTGAAGAAACATCCAGTCTTTGTCTTTTAACAGCCACTAACAAATACAAAGAACATATTAATGTAAAAATTTAATAGAATAAAAAAAGTACACACTATGAAGTTTATAGCTGGAATGCAAGAAAATGTATATACAGTACAATATCATTCTCACATTAGGTTTACAGCATGAATTTGTTTTAAATAAAATGCTCATTTCAAATGCAGTGCATCTGGAAAGTATTCACAGCGCATCACTTTTTCCACATTTTGTTACATTACAGCCTTATTCCAAAATGGATTCAATTCATTTTTTTTCCTCAGAATTCTACACACAACACCCCATAATGACAACGTGAAAAAAGTTTACTTGAGATTTTTGCAAATTTATTAAAAATAAAAAAATTGAGAAAGCACATGTACATAATTATTCACAGCCTTTGCCATGAAGCTCAAAATTGAGCTCAGGTGCATCCTGTTTCCCCTGATCATCCTTGAGATGTTTCTGCAGCTTAATTGGAGTCCACCCGTGGTAAATTCAGTTGATTGGACATGATTTGGAAAGGCACACACTTGTCTATATGGTCCCACAGTTGACAGTTCATGTCAGAGCACAAACCAAGCATGAAGTCAAAGGAATTGTCTGTAGACCTCCGAGACAGTATTGTCTCGAGGCACAAATCTGGGGAAGGTTACAGAAAAATTTCTGCTGCTTTGAAGGTCCCAATGAGCACAGTGGCCTCCATCATCCGTAAGTGGAAGAAGTTCGAAACCACCAGGACTCTTCCTAGGGCCATCTAAACTGAGCGATCAGGGGAGAAGGGCCTTAGTCAGGGAGGTGACCAAGAACCCGATGGTCACTCTGTCAGAGCTCCAGAGGTCCTCTGTGGAGAGAGAAGAACCTTCCAGAAGGACAACCATCTCTGCAGCAATCCACCAATCAGGCCTGTATGGTAGAGTGGCCAGACGGAAGCCACTCCTTAGTAAAAGGCACATGGCAGCCCACCTGGAGTTTGCCAAAAGGCACCTGAAGGACTCTCAGACCATGAGAAAGAAAATTCTCTGGTCTGATGAGACAAAGATTGAACTGTTTGGTGTGAATGCCAGGCGTCACATTTGGGGTAAACCTAGCACCATCCCTACAGTGAAGTATGGTGGTGGTAGCATCATGCTGTGGGGATGTTTTTCAGCAGCAGGAACTCGGAGACTAGTCAGGATACAGGGAAAGATGACTGCAGCAATGTACAGAGACACCCTGGATGAAAACCTGCTCCAGAGCGCTCTTAAACTCAGACTGGGGCGACGGTTCATCTTATAGCAGGACAACTACCCTAAGCACACAGCCAAGATATCAAAGGAGTGACTTCAGGACAACTCTGTGAATGTCCTTGAGTGGCCCAGCCAGAGCCCAGACTTGAATCTGATTGAACATCTCTGGAGAGATCTTAAAATGGCTGTGCACCGACGCTTCCCATCCAACTTGATGGAGCTTGAGAGGTGCTGCAAAGAGGAATGTGCGAAACTGGCTAAGGATAGGTGTGCCAAGCTTGTGGCATCATATTCAAAAAGACTTGAGGCTGCAATTGCTGCCAAAGGTGCATCGAGAAAGTATTGAGCAAAGGCTGTGAATACTTATGTACATGTGATTTCTCAGTTTTTTTTATTTTTAATAAATTTGCAAAAACCTCAAATAAACTTTTTTTCATGTTGTCATTATGGGGTGTTGTGTGTAGAATTCTGAGGAAAAAAATGAATTTAATCCATTTTGGAATAAGGCTGTAACATAACAAAATGTGGAAAAAGTGATGAGCTGTGAATACCTTCCAGATGCACTGTATGTAAAAATATTTCAAAGGTAGGTACAAATGTATATGTTAATAATGTGTGAATGAGAAATCTTTTTTTTTTTTTTGTTATTAAACACTTAAGGTCAAGGGGTTTACATTTTCATACAAGGGCATTCTTAATGAAAAGATCAATAAATACATCTGCCTATGTCCTGCCAAGAGAAAGCTAAACTTCACCACTGCTTTGTGCAAGACATGAATAACAATATTTTTAGATTTGTTAAAAATCTATTCTCATAGAACTTCAAACATAAGCATCTAAAATCTGTGAAAAATAGACTAAAGCGCACACTACAAGACATGTCAGAGTAGTTCTTCAACAGTATCAGAGAAACTACTCTAGTAAAAACAAAGACTCATTACTCTAAACACCGATTCAACAAATAATTATTTTCTTGGCAGAACCCATTATCCAAAGTGACTCTACAAAATCAGTGCATACTGCAAATGCTTAAATCAGAGCAAAGACTGATTAAAATGACTTGTCCAGGGTCACACTGCATCAAAGATGAGGACTAAAACACTACCCTTACAGTGTAAAGCCTAACATCCTCAAATTCAATCAGAGGTATTCATAGGAGTGATTTCATTTCTCACAGATACTATAGGAGGTCTCACATGCAGAAGCATTATTTTCCTTGCGGAGACAAAGCAGGTGATTATGTGTAAGAAAAGGGTTTAACTAATTAATCTTTCTCAGATTTCCTCTTCATCTCTTTTTACAAAAGACTTGGAGAAAGAAAGACTGATTTTTTTCCCCTGTAGAATATTCTTTCTCCCCTTTAATTCGTTAAATCTTTTAATATACAGTATACTGGTAGAAAACTCACAATTTTCTGAAATGAGAAAACTACAGTAAGAGCTTGTGTACCTTCATAAAAACATGTCAGTTTAGTTTTAGCCTTTGAAAAAGCAGTACACCTCCTACAGTGAAGCATTGTTATCCGCCAAAAGCAAAACAATTCATTAGATAGATAGATAGATACTTAGTCGCACTTTTATCTAGTAAGGTCCAGGTGGATCAATTGCTGATCAAGTTACCATTAAAAAGACTAACTCAGAATGACAAATGCCACAGTTGGTTAGTTTTAAGTATATTCCATAATGCCTCAAATATCACAATTAGGTAGGGCATATCATATACCAGCTTTGCCGAAGACTACTGATTATACCATTCCCCTGTGCCCAACTGCAGGAAAGGTTTCAGTAGACCAGCACAAGAGGTGCTCGTCCATGATCATCCACAGAGCAGGAATGACAAATAAGCCTTGTCCATCTCAAAGATCATTTCAGATCTGCCTTCTATACTGCTGCTGAAACTGCCATCTGATATAATGCCAGCTTTAGTGTGAGGACAGTGAAGGACAGGAACCATGCTGCTTGTCTTAAAGCAAGGCAATCTGTTAGAGGCCCTCTGCTCGCAAGTCCTGACTCTACAGTATGATATTTACAGGCCACACTGAGCTAATGTAGTCACTACTATCCTCGGTAAAGAATGCTGGTGTGTGGGTGCAGCCTTGTCCTCCCTAACATCATGGCCTTCAACCCCACAGGGCACTTGAAATGCCATGGATCACAACATCCAGACAAATCTGCCCACCAATGGTCAGCTGGTTTGTCAGGCCCTTCTGCAAAAATGGGTTAACATCTCAAAATTGCAGATTTAACAGAGGTTTATTAGCTCTGTGTGCCATTAGTGTCAAGCAATGGTGGCAGCAAGACACAAGATATTGAAGGACTGTAAAATGACTTTTGTTAATGCTCATAGGCATTATGGTTTTCCTGTTTTATTTGTGGTGCGGTTTTATTTTATTCTTATTTGTTTATTTTTATTTCTGCAATAAAGGATACAATTTCAGAACGTATATTTTGTTCTTTGTCTTTAAATTAGCATCCTGATTCAGATACTATGCATGCATTGTGGATTGCCTAAAAGGTTCCAACCTACTTTTAAAAGGGCAATGCTACAAGAGACAGTCAAAGACATTTGAAAATAAAATCAAAAGTAATGTGTGTGTAGTTTTTAAATTCAGTAGGAAGACAGCTTTAGGTTTTGAATTTATGCAGCCCACTCACAATTAGCTTCAGACATACTGCTGACAGCAAAGAAACAATGTTTCATTTATATAGTAGCATTCAAGAGGGTGCTTTACAATTTTTTTCACCATGAAAAAATAAATCAATTAACAAATTTTTATATAGAGCATATTTTTAGTATTTTTGAAGAAAAGACTTTACTGTTTAGTTAGCCAAGAGTTTTTCTCTTTAAGGCCAGATGCAGTTTTTTCAGAAGACGCTGCTTCGCCCATTTCTGCAACATGATAGATATCATTGAGAAGTTTGTGGATGGCCTTTAAAAGAATTCACAGTTTCTGGTGTAGAAAACAGTCATTCATTTAAAATTAACTGGTAATTGTTGCATTAGGTAGTTGATTACTACAATATTTTTGTTAATAAGTAATTTGACTAACAGTTACCAGTATATATCCCTAGTAGAAGCAGTAACATAAACATCAAGGTAGAAGATTGTTAAGATCAGGAAAAATGAATGCATACAGTACACTGCAAAAAACTACAGAGCAAAATAGAATTTGTTAATGAAAATGAAAAGCAAAAAAATGTCAAAACGTATTAAAAGACTAACTTGCTGATTAATTATATATATAAAAAAAACCAACAATATCTAATAGTTAAAAATGAATTGGTAGCACAGTGGCACTTGCACCTCACTGCAATTGAACAGATTTGAACACATTTTGAGTTACCTATGAGTGTGAGTTTGCACGCAAGTGTGAATGTGTTTTTAGGCCTTGTCCACATGAATGCATTTTAATTTCAAAATGGATACATTTGTCTAAGTTTTCAAATTTCACCCATACTAACCTGTCATTTTTAAACCCTGGAAACAAACACTTTTAAAAACGCCCTCTAGAGCTATATGCTTCTGAAAACATAGTGTCAGCATTTTGGCATGGATGAATGTAAACAAGGTTTTCTGAAAACAAGACTCTAACTGCGGTTTGATTGGTTTATCCTTTCCTTGCCCTTTCCCGATTGGATCCTGCTCATTATAACAGCTAATTCCATTACTGGCCACCCTTCATGGAAGAAAAACATTTTCGAAGAAAGTATCTGTAAGAGAGTTGCTTTCCACAGCCTGTATTTTGCTCCTTACCTATATGCATCTAAATTGCTAAACTGCATTTTGCAAAGTTTGAATGCCACACTCATAAAAAGCAAATTACAAGTCGCTAAAGTTTTGTGATAAATCCCATGGTAGGTGATATAACCATTATCGTGAAAAATTCAGAGACCTGTGAAAATCAGATTGTAAATGACTCAGTTGAAAGCTTCTAATAAACTTTTATTACTTAAACATTACTCTTGTAGGGCCAGATGCGATTGTCAAATGAGAAGAAACATCTGGGGACAACCCATTAAAAAATGTGTACTGAATAGCGGCACAATCCTGCCCTGCAAAGGCTACACCTACAGGGCTTCTTCCTAAAACACAAGCCCCCAAGACTTCATGAAGACAGGAAAAGATACTGAAGAAAAGACTTGACTCTGAGGGAAAACAAAAAGATAAAAGTTCTGTTATCCATTCAGGAGCTCAGAAGCACAAGGTAATTGAAGCTTAATAATTAATTTGCACGTTGAAATGAGCACTGCAACAGTGGAGACGGGCAGACAGACACACACACACACACACACACACACACACACACACACACACACACACCACTGCAGCTACTGGGCTCCACAAGTTTCAAAAGTGCCTCTTTCTGCTACAATATCTATCTGTCATTTTAACTATTGCATCACTATAAGGCATAACAGCGGCAAAGAGAATTTAGATAAGCATTGTGGTCTATGGATATACAACATGCTAAAACACCGTCTATTTTGTCATGGCATGTTTGCATTTCCAATTAGTCAGTAGCATTAAGTTTATTTAGTTATTCATTCATTCCCCTCCTTTAACCGCCACCTTATCGTGGTGGAGGGGTTTGCGTGTCCCAATGATCCTAGGAGCTCTGTTGTCCGGGGCTTTATGCCCCTGGTAGGGCCACCCAAGGCAAACTGGTCCTAGGTGAGGGATGAGACAAAGTGCGGTTAAACAAAACCTCCTATGATGAAAAACAATTTTGGATGGCGTTTTCCCTTGCTCGGACGCGGGTCACCGGGGCCCCACTCTGGAGCCAGGCCTGGAGGTGGGGCTCGATGGCGAGCGCCTGGTGGCCGGGCCTGCACCCATGGGGCTCGGCCGGGCACAGCCCGAAGAGGCAACGTGGGTCCCCCTTCCCAAGGGCTCACCACCTATGGGAGGGGCCAAGGAGGTCGGGTGCAGTGTGAGTTGGGTAGTGGCCGAAGGCGGGGACCTTGGCAGTCCGATCCTCGGCTACAGAAGCTGGCTCTTGGGACGTGGAATGTCACCTCTCTATTTAAAAAAGATGAGTGATGGATATAGTGTAATAGTACACATGACAATAAAGCTGAAACCATTAAATAAGCAGTAAAGGTAGCGAAGAAATTAGGTGGAGTTTACAAATGAATGGATTGAGATACCAGGCTATCATCACTACACAGTATCTAGTGCACTGGACTTTTTGTGCACTGTACAAGACACTCCATAAGGTTACTACTCTTCTTTAGCTCACTCTGAGACCCTGGCAAAGTCAGTTCAACCACCTGTACTTAAAATTGTGACAGCAACAACCACATTTGTACCATTAATTTGGTGAGTTAATTCAAATTTTCTCATACACTAGTCATTTCCATTGCTCTTCTAATTCACTGCGTTTATATAATTTCCAAAAATATACATTTTTATATCTTTTAATGTTAGTTACATATTTATGCCTAAGATGACACAGTTTTATCGTCAAGCAAAACAACCAATTCAGAAAGCATTACATTGACTGCACTCTTATCACTGCTTTATATTTTTCCATTATTTTTGTGAAAGGAATGGAGCATCAAATACAGACTGTAAAATTCTACTTAAAACTTAAATTCTAAAACAATTAATGCAGAAGTGAAATGCAATCAAACTAGCATTTTCCTACCAGAGTTATCCGCTTCTAGAAGGTCATTAGTAGGTGACGAAGAGTTGTCTGTCATTACGAAGGAAGATTCCAGTCGTCGGGCCTTCAGATTGAAAGGAAATAAAAACATGCATATAAGAACAGTAATTACTGCAGATATAATAAAGAGATAAAGAAAATTTTGAATTTGCTGCTTAATAAATAATTGGCTGGTTAGCTAAACAACAAAATTTGTCTGTTTTACTTGTAAACTTGTTAAGTATGTCAGCTTTGCGTCTTATTGATAAGCATCTTGTCAACATTTGATAGATTGGAGTTTTTTTTTTTTTTAAAGTTTATACTGTGTTTATTATTTGTTTGTGTGTCACACAGTAGATGTTTTTAAGAAAAAGTACTGTATAATTAAAATGGTAATCCATATTTATAATTACATCTCAAGAATTAGGAAAGGTTTCTCACATGTACACTAGAGTATTCAATTACTTTATTTGCAAAAAAATAAAACCTTTCCAGGTTGCCTTGCTGAATGTGAATTTAGTTGTACTTGTCAAACAAAAGTTGGGGTTCCATTCTTTTAAACCAAATAATATAGTCATGCATACTTACAATGCACTATCACATATGATTTTAATTAAAACACACACTTTGCATATTGTGTATTACTTCCTGAACCTTTAGAGGCAGTAACTAATATTAAAATGCATATTGTGTATTACTTCCTGAACCTTTAAAGGCAGTAACTAATATTAAAGTTCACAGAGGGCAGTCAACTGCAAAATGAAGAGAGAAAGCTCAAGTTGTCTTTAATTCAATAAAAATAGTACATAATCATGTTTTTCTTCTTTGCTGAGAAAACATCAGGAATACAGTAAATTTGGTCGAGTTATATTATGTTGATGAGCAGCAAAACAGTGCAATGGTTAGCAGTGATACTACATAGACCCAGCATCTGGGATTCAAATATCACAAAAGTTTTGGGCGTTATGGAGTCTGTACTTTCTTCTGTATCTTCTTTTATTTCACTGCCTGTGTTCCTGGTGTTCCTCCCACATCAAGTCATATAGGTAATGGCAAATACAGATTTAAATTCAACGCAAGTGCAGATGTAAATGTGGAGTGGAATGTGCTACGAATTTGTACTCAGTCCAGGGTTATTTTCCACCTTATTATCAGTGCTGCTTGATATACTCCATCCCTTGCAATTCTGATTTGGGTTAAGCAGGTGTGATAGTGTTTACATACATTTTGTATGTATGCTTTTTATGTTTATCTGCAATTCATTCTAATTAAGGGAAATTACTCTAAACTGGAATAACAATTCAACTTAATCACAATAGGTGATTTTGTATTTTCTTTTCAACATTTATTAACTTAAGTTAAAAAAAATGTTGTATGTTCTGCCACAATTTATGAACAAACTTTATTTCTGCTCTTTTAATAAAAAATGCTGAAATCTACAGTATTTTTAAAAATCACCTTCTGTTTATAAATATTGAAACTTAATGATTTAGACAGTTTTTTTTTTTTAAAGTCATGTTACTGTTTCTGATACATTCAGTAGTCTATCAATTTTCACTAGATATCTGCCAATCTTCCTAATTCTCTACTTCCTCGAATATAACCTACCACTGGTAAACTAGGAGTAGGGAGATGTTGAATTGTCTTATTATATATATAAGCAAATTTCTTTCAGAGACAGGAAGACAGAGAAAGGTCTTGTCAAAGGTTCATGTTAAAGTGTATGTAAATTTTCAGTATTGTGTTTTCTAAGGACCATTATAATTTTTGCAATCGGTGTTATTAGCAACTGCTATTTAACCTGTTTAAATATTAATATTTAAATATATGCAAATGTTTGTGAAAACAACATACATTTAAAACAGTATCTTTCTTTTCATTCAAAAACGTCTTTGCCCCAGCAAAATATCTTAAATACACTAGCTGTATTAGTGCCTACATATCAATGTCGTTATTGTTCTAGTGGACGATATAGAGGTTGATCCAGTGTATTGGATAAAATTCCTTTTCTGGTATGGATGTTGAGAAAACTGTTTTACCAGTACATTAAAAATAAGTGGAAAAACTTGTAAACACATTTAAACTTTAAACACAAAACATGAATGCAAAAGAAAATGGGAAATCAAGTTTTGTGTTGTTGTATGTGTGTTTTAAAGGTAGTGTGTTTATTTAAGGAAATGTACATGTATTATGTGTAATAAGTTTGCCTACCATATTTAAGAGAATTAGCCAGAGTTTTGTGTGGTTCACCCTGATTCGTGAATCAATGCAAAAAGAAAAGGAGTCCAGGAAGAAGCCATGTGTTGTGCTGCGTTTGCTTGGCAGAGGATGTGTGAGCGAGCAAGTGAGAGAATGAAATTGTACTTTTGTCAGTTAAAGAGAGGCGATCACCTATACACAAAGCTGTTTGAGTAGTAGAACATTAACAAACATTTTGGTACATAGGAAGCATGTTTGTGTTCGTTAAATTAACCATTACATTAATCAGTAACATATTTCTTTTTGTTAAAAAAAAAAAAAAAGTTTCAGAGTGAAGTGTATACAAATAAATTGCACTGGTATCTAGCTAAACTATCAGAAAATGTATTGATTTTGGGAAATGCCACCCAGCGAATACCACAATGGATAGATGGGCGTCACAGAGGGCAGTTCCATACCTGGACAGGAAGCCACAATAATGGAGAATGGAAGGACAGACTTTCCAACTGGATGGGAACAGGAATCCTTATGTAGCATGGAGACCAATATGTTGGAAGGACGGAAAGAAACAACAGCATGTCAGTACTGTATTCCCCAATACACTAAGGGGCAGCCTTCCAGAGATTCAGGACCCCTTTGGATACCATCAGAGCATGATGGAAGTTGCCGTCCCAGAGTACGACCCTGTTGAGTTTCATGGGTGCTGCAGAAAGATATGGTACCTACTTTGAAAGACTTTCATCTGAACCGGAAATACTTCCAACAGAACATGTCCTAGTACCAGAAGTACTCCCAGGTCAAAGATAAAAGGAGCCACTTCACTTTGCCCAGGGACTCAGCATCAGGAGACAGAGGAGTAATGCTCTTGGAACGAGTGGAAGAATTCTGTACAACTGTGTCTGAGTGTATGGCTATGCTTAACTGTCGACTTAAGTATTTAAGCGATAAAAGAGACATTATTTAAACTCGTATTTGTATTGAGTTTTATGATGTCTGGCCTTTGGAGATTGGTGATGCCCTCTACTGGTTTCACATCCATTCCTTTGGTATTGATATAAAAAAAAAATCATATTGGTTGGACAATAATGGAGACAGTGTTTTGTTCTGGATGTCTGGGTCAATTGGAAGAAAGAAGTAATGGTAGAAAATACGAGCAAATGCTGCAAGAGAACCTGTTTCAGTCTGAAAAAAACAACATTACTAAAGCTTAGGGAAAAGTTTACCTTTCAGCCGGACAATGATCTAAAACAAAGTTACCCTGGAGTGGTTCAAGAAAAAAAGATGAAAGCCCAACTCAAAGCCCTGAATTCAATCCAGCCGAGAATGTGTGGTACTAGTGTGAAAACTGTTGTGTAAAAAGCACACTATAGAATAAAGGCCAAGTCACATTAGGGACATTTCCAGAACATTTTCGGTTTTAATTCAGTTTCTTAATTTACATATTCTTAGCGAGTCTGAGGTGAGTGCATAACGTGACTTATCCAGTGACTCACTCCAACGAGTCTGTGACTCACTCTGATAAAGTTAAACAGGTTTGATTTTGTCCTTAGTCATAGAGCCAGGCTCTGTATGCATGAGAGCTGACAGCCAATGAAAACTCATCCTGGAAGTACAAAGCATGTAATGCAGCAACAAGGAATATGGGGGTTTTGAATCTCACAAACAGAAGAGAAGCTTGTGTTTTATGTACCACAACAGAATGAGGGAAGAAAAAAAAAAAAAAAAAAAAAGAGAGGCAGAGATTGAGGCCGAACTAGGTGTACCTATCAATGCTTCATACAGCACAGCCCTGTCAAGCAGCAGAGCTACTAGCTGTCAGAAAAAGGGGTAATCATGACCATGCTGGAAAATCAGCACATGAACCCTAAATGTAACATGAGCAGTGATTTTTAGATGCTTAAAGTTCTGCATTTGGCAAATCTGACATACCCCACGACTAGAAGTCTCATAATGTGACATCAGCTTAACTTCAGCAATCTAGAACAAATCTGCCTACAATAATGCACTCTTTAAAAATTATTTTAGCTAATACATATTCACTGCAAAATATTACAGTGTGGGGGTGCCAATACTTATGCAAACATATCTTTTTTTCTTCTTGAGGGTTTTTCCAACATAATATCTGATTTTGTCAATCTGTAAAATTACATAACTGACTTAATACTTTTGCATGGCACTGTAAATACACTTACATACATACATACACAAACACACACACAGTATATGCAAAATTTGTTATAATCAGCACAATTTAACCCCAACTGACCTGTCCTCCAGATTGTCTATGCATAGTCTTCCTAGCTCGGTGTACTTTTGGAGCTACAGGAGCTTCAGCAACTTCTGGAGAACTTCTTCCAGGCCCACCTGACCCTGGAAAGGTAAACAAGCGCATTGCCAGGCTCTGCACTGAAGGGGGTGACTTTCCAGTTCCTGTCAAAGACATTTTTGCACGGCCTGGAGCACTGCCAATACTGGTTTTAGCAGGGGGAGTGAATGCCATGGTCTTAGTTGCATGACCTAAAGTAAAGCAGAGAGAATTTCTCATCCTGTAGCAAAATAACCTTACCTAAAATGCTCATTTCAAATACGTCAAACAACAAAAAAAGTGCACCTCCCAAATATCTGTATTTTTGGTTTCCTAATTAAACTATCACTTGATTAATCTGATTTATTACAAAGATTATCAGTACCTGGCAGACCCCTGTTTGGCGCACCTACATAAGCAGTCTTCAAACTGCCTGTTTCATTCAGCTCTCTCTGATTGTTTCTTCCAGTTAAACTGTCAAATTCCCTCCCTTCTCCTGCAGTATCAACCGTTTGCTGTTCCCCATCCTTTGTACAGTCAACCTGTTGTGACATTAGACCTCCCATCCAAACCGTTTCCACAGCCCCCTTCACTGTACCTAAAAAAAAACAGAAAGAAACAAAGAATGTTGACCATCCTTATTGCTCACTCGACCCACCTACTGATTTTTATTTTTTGTCAATACCCTTTAAAAATATATTTTATAGCAAAAAGTATAAGGAAAAATTAACAACTTCTGAGTATTGAATCTGTCATGTTCAGGGTTGCAAACAAATTTAACACTCTTTCACACCTACCATAAACTTATACTACCTGTCTACTTCACTGTATCATGAGCTGCAGCTCTCATAACAAAATCAAAAAGATGCTCATCATCAGAACATCAATTTAACCTTTAAATATTTCACACATCAAATATTAGTTTTCCTTATGTCACAAAGTAGACTCTGCATTAAGCACTTGCCTGTTTCGTCAGTGGAGCTATGGTGAGATGAAGTCAAATCATCCACCACAGGACTGTCTTCTGATCCTTTATGATCACCCTAGCAGAGTGAAATAAGCAGCACATAATAAGCAAAACATGCTTTTAAATTGTTACAGATATATGCAACAAACAAAATTGCAAATGAGATACTCAAACACATATTTGACTCGGGTGATATATTTGGACATTTTAAGCTAGAAAAAGTATTATGTCTTTTTTTTTTTTTTTAAATAAAAAGCATAGCTTTTACCAAGTATATAATAGATTCATTTAATCAAATTTAGGGTTGTGGGAGGGCTAGAGCTTATGAATTCAGGAACCAGCACTGGGATTGTACACACATCCATACGAGCACAATTTAGACTGATCAACTGACCTTACCTGTATGTCATTAGGGTTATAGGCAGAAAGCTGGATAACCCATAGAAAAGAAACACAGAGGCAATGAGAGGACGCAGAATACAAATGAACAAGAACTGGGCCCAAAAGACAACCTACATATACTGGAACCATGACTACTCTACCACAATGCTGTTCTTTTATTGACACACTAGCTGTTCTACCTATCTTAGAAATGTAAGTAATCATGTGCACCTCAGTGTTCAGGTGCGCAGTGCACCGCCTATTAGTATGTATTTTGTAATGCATGTAGTAATAAAATGCATTACATTTGCTATTCCAATTGATGGCATATCACAAACATTTGTAGTAAGAAAATGCATGACTATAAATGTAGGTGATGTATCAACTGTTAGAATGACAAATTCAATGCATATATGAATTTGTTATACTGTATGCCATTTGGTACGGGATTTGTAAAAGCATTGCTAATGTTTGTGATGTGCTATATATTGGAATGACAGAGACATTGTAACTGGGCAGACACACATATACTTACCAGTTTATTAAAGTGATTGCTATAAGAGAAGTGCTTGCCTATACAAGATGAGCAACATTAATGAAAATGTACATCACCAACACCTTTCAGCATCCAAGCATCTGTCAAACGTAGTAAGTGTAGAAGGCACTCATTTTTTAATGAAAGAATAATTAAGATACAGGAAATATATTAGTTTTGTGATACACAATGTTTGGCCAATATTATTCATTTTTAGCCAAGGAGAATCAGTTCCATATTGGCAAGTAATCTGTGTGCAGCAAAATTAGTCCAAATACATATTGAAAGTCTAAAGAACACTTTTAAATTATTTGTTTGTGCATAGTCTACAACACCATATTAACTCATCTAAAGATGGCTTCAAACAGGTTTTGATTGATAAAAACAGATTGATGTATATAATAAAAATGCAGGTTTGAATATTATTATAAATCTTAATACATTATCATATGCCTCAAGGAGGAGAATAAACCAAACAAAGTTACTTTCAAGTATGCTTTAGAAATAACAGGCCCACCCTAAAGCAACAGTTAAAACTTGACAAACTGTTGTCATATGTACAGTGGGTACGGAAAGTATTCAGACCCCCTTCAATTTTTCACTCTTTGTTATATTGCAGCTATTTGCTAAAATCATTTAAATTAATTTTTTTCCTCATTAATGTACACACAGCACCCCATATTGACAGACAAAAAAAAGGATTTTTGAAATTGTTGCAGATTTATTAAAAAAGAAAAACTGAAATATCACATGGTCCTAAGTATTCAGACCCTTTGCTCAGTATTTAGTAGAAGCACCCTTATGAGCTAATACAGCCATGAGTCTTCTTGGGAAAGATGCAACAAGTTTTTCACACCTGGATTTGGGGATCCTCTGCCATTCCTCCTTGCAGATCCTCTCCAGTTCTGTCAGATTGGATGGTAAATGTTGGTGGACAGCCATTTTTAGGTCTCTCCAGAGATGCTCAATTGGGTTTAAGTCAGGGCTCTGGCTGGGCCATTCAAGAACAGTCACAGAGTTGTTGTGAAGCCACTCCTTCGTTATTTTAGCTGTGTGCTTTGGGTCATTGTCTTGTTGGAAGGTAAACCTTCGGCCCAGTCTGAGGTCCTTAGCACTCTGGAGAAGGTTTTTGTCCAGGATATCTCTGTACTTGGCCGCATTCATCTTTCCCTCGATTGCAACCAGTCGTCCTGTCCCTGCAGCTGAAAAACACCCCCACAGCATGATGCTGCCACCGCCATGCTTCACTGTGGGGACTGTATTGGACAAGTGATGAGCAGTGCCTGGTTGTCTCCACACATACCGCTTAGAATTAAGGCCAAAAAGTTCTATCTTGGTCTCATCAGACCAGAGAATCTTATTTCTCACCATCTCAGAGTCCTTCAGGTGTCTTTTAGCAAACTCCATGCAGGCTGTCATGTGTCTTGCACTGAGGAGAGGCTTCCGACAGGCCACTCTGCCATAAAGCCCTGACTGGTGGAGGGCTGCAGTGATGGTTGACTTTCTACAACTTTCTCCCATCTCCTGACTGCATCTCTGGAGCTCAGCCAAAGTGATCTTTGGGTTCTTCTTTACCTCTCTCACCAAGGCTCTTCTCCCCCGGTAGCTCAGCTTGGCTGGACGGCCAGCTCTGGTCGTCCCAAACGTCTTCCATTTAAGGATTATGGAGGCCACTGTGCTCTTGGGAACCTTAAGTGCAGCAGAAATTTTTTTGTAACCTTGGCCAGATCTGTGCCTTGCCACAATTCTGTCTCTGAGCTCTTCAGGCAGTTCCTTTGACCTCATGATTCTCATTTGCTCTGACATGCATTGTGAGCTGTAAGGTCTTATATAGACAGGTGTGTGGCTTTCCTAATCAAGTCCAATCAGTATAATCAAACACAGCTGGACTCAAATGAAGGTGATCTCAAGGATGATCAGAAGAAATGGAAAGCACCTGAGTTAAATATATGAGTGTCACAGCAAAGGGTCTGAATACTTAGGACCATGTGATATTTCAGTTTTTCTTTTTTAATAAATCTGAAACAATTTCAAAAATTCTTTTTTTTGTCTGTCAATATGGGGTGCTGTGTGTACATTAATGAGGAAAAAAATTAATTTAAATGATTTTAGCAAATGGCTGCAATATAACAAAGAGTGAAAAATTGAAGGGGGTCTGAATACTTTCCGTACCCACTGTATATACCTGTTGTTGCACAATAATGTTAATCTATCCATCCATCCTCTGAATATACTAGCTAACCAAACAGCATCAAACACAAAGCAAAGGCCAACCCTGAATGGGGAACCTAACAAAAATCACGAATTACTGCAACATATTGTGGAATTGCATACATACATAGATGCTATATATACATACTAGCCGACGCCTGCCGTAGCATATGGCGGTGTAAGAATAGGAACGGAAAACGGTGAGAAAGGAATTCAGAAATCAAGTAGAAATAAATACTTCTTGAAAGACGCAGTGTGCATGTAGAATTTCCGACCAAGTAGGATTACATGTGAAAGTGATAAATAAATCAGGCTGTCCGAATTTACGTACTATGGCCATGGCATCACTCGGATAAGCGGTGGATAATGGATGGATGGATGGCCATGGCATCCTGATAGTTTTGTTGCATGTATCTTGGACTTCCTGGAAATGTGGATGGTACTATGATAATTTTGCCTACACGTACATTATTTTCAGCATTTGCTTGCAGTGCGTCTGTATTCAGACATTGTATTGTTCCACGCACAGACCTTGTTGATGTAATCTGAGATAGTTGAGACGTGCGCCCTCTGTTTTAACATACGCATCTACGATGTACTGTTGGAATAGTTTGCCGCTGGAGTGCAAAATACTAAATGTAGTCCTCATTGCTAATCTGTACGCGTAAAATTGGTATTGAGTAAGTCTTATTCACTTGGCAGTTCTTTTATCGGGAACATGTTGTAAATCTTTGTGCCAGCCAATGTCTCCATAAGAGAATAAAAGTGGGTAAACCATAGGATCGCAATTCATATTGAGCGTGGAAATCTGTTTACAGGTGTTGCGTATGGGATAGATGCAAATGTCCCTTTCGGCAGGCGTTTCTCCATCTTCTCCAACAAAAATCGCTGCAATGTCGGGGCATTGTATCGTCGTAAATCCTGCCCAGAGTTTTCCTTGAAAACCATTCGTACAGATGCTGTTGGATTGGACTGAGCAATTTCATGCATGTGTTTGTATGATTTAGCGAAGGGGCTGATGGTTCTGAGCATGGAATCTAGCTGGAGAAGTACATTTTCGCTGCATGCAGAGTTTGCTTTATTTTGTAAGTGTACTTCAGTAGCTTGCGCTGTGTCAAAAACATACAACTGTCCATATCCTGGAGAGGTAGAAGTGTTAATGTATAGTGGAGATATTTGGTGATAAATTTGCTCGTGTATTTTAATACAGTATGGTCCGTGGCCAGGAGGTTGAGTTATCTATGCACCCATGGAAGCAAACGCTAGAGAAGAGTTGTATTCTCAAATGTGTTCACGATAATTTTTAGCTTCTGATGTTTGCTGTGTAAGAAGCTATGTAAAGACACAGGTGGCTCCAGCAAAGGTGGTAAAGCTACTTTACCATTGTGGCAGCACCTCGAGTACTTGTTGGATGTATCACGCTCAGCAGGCCAGTATAGTGCATGACATGGAAGACGACGAATAGGAATCGAGAAATGCTGTGTCGGCTGTGTGTGGGCAGGACCGGTTTTGAAGTGGAAGCAGGACGAACCAGAAGAGAAATATATATAAGAGATATACACACACACACACACACACACCTATATACAGTGCATCCGGAAAGTATTCACAGCGCATCACTTTTTCCACATTTTGTTATGTTACAGCCTTATTTCAAAATGGATTAAATTCATTTTTTTCCCCTCAGAATTCTACACACAACACCCCATAATGACAACGTGAAAAAGTTTACTTGAGGTTTTTGCAAATTTATTAAAAATAAAAAAACTGAGAAAGCACATGTACATAAGTATACACAGCCTTTGCCATGAAGCTCAAAATTGAGCTCAGGTGCATCCTGTTTCCCCTGATCATCCTTGAGATGTTTCTGCAGCTTAACTGGAGTCCACCTGTGGTAAATTCAGTTGATTGGACATGATTTGGAAAGGCACACACCTGTCTATATAAGGTCCCACAGTTGACAGTTCGTGTCAGAGCACAAACCAAGCATGAAGTCAAAGGAATTGTCTGTAGACCTCGGAGACAGGATTGTATCGAGGCACAAATCTGGGGAAGGTTACAAAAAAATTTCTGCTGCTTTGAAGGTCCCAATGAGCACAGTGGCCTCCATCATCCGTAAGTGGAAGAAGTTCGAAACCACCAGGACTCTTCCTAGAGCTGGCCGGCCATCTAAACTGAGAAGGGCCTTAGTCAGGGAGGTGACCAAGAACCCGATGGTCACTCTGTCAGAGCTCCAGAGGTCCTCTGTGGAGAGAGAAGAACCTTCCAGAAGGACAACCATCTCTGCAGCAATCCACCAATCAGGCCTGTATGGTAGAGTGGCCAGACGGAAGTAAAAGGCACATGGCAGCCCGCCTGGAGTTTGCCAAAAGGCACCTGAAGGACTCTCAGACCATGAGAAAGAAAATTCTCTGGTCTGATGAGACAAAGATTGAACTCTTTGGTGTGAATGCCAGGCGTCACATTTGGGGGAAACCTGGCACCATTCCTACAGTGAAGTATGGTGGTGGTAGCATCATGCTGTGGGGATGTTTTTCAGCGGCAGGAACTCAGAGACTAGTCAGGATAAAAGGAAAGATGACTGAAGCAATGTACAGAGACACCCTGGATGAAAACCTGCTCCAGAGCGCTCTTGACCTCAGACTGGGGCGACGGTTCATCTTACAGCAGGACAACGACCCTAAGCACACAGCCAAGATATCAAAGGAGTGACTTCAGGACAACTCTGTGAATGTCCTTGAGTGGCCCAGCCAGAGCCCAGACTTGAATCTGATTGAACATCTCTGGAGAGATCTTAAAATGGCTGTGCACCGATGCTTCCCATCCAACCTGATGGAGCTTGAGAGGTGCTGCAAAGAGGAATGTGCAAAACTGGCCAAGGATAGGTGTGCCAAGCTTGTGGCATCATATTCAAAAAGACTTGAGGTTGTAATTGCCGCCAAAGGTGCATCGACAAAGTATTGAGCAAAGGCTGTGAATACTTATGTACATGTGATTTCTCAGTTTTTTTATTTTTAAAAAATTTGCAAAAACCTGAAGTAAACTTTTTTCACGTCATTATGGGGTGTTGTGTGTAGAATTCTGAGGAAAAAAATGAATTTAATCCATTTTGGAATAAGGCTGTAACATAACAAAATGTGGAAAAAGTGATGTGCTGTGAATACTTTCCGGATGAACTATATAATATATATATATACATATATATATATATATATATACACACACACACACGCATATATACACACACATACTGATATATATACACACACACGCATATATATATATATATATATATATATATATATATATATATGCGTGTGTGTGTGTGTGTATATATATCAGTATGTGTGTGTATATATGCGTGTGTGTGTGTGTATATATATGAGTATGTGTGTGTGTGTGTGTATATATATATATATATATATATATATGCGTATATATATATATTATATACACACACACACGCATGCATATATATTATATACACACACACACACACGCATGCATATATATATATATTATATACACACACACACGCATGCATATATATTATATTATATACACACACACACGCATGCATATATATTATATTATATACACACACACACGCATGCATATATATTATATTATATACACACACACACGCATGCATATATATATATATATATATATATATATATATATATATATATATATATATATATATATATATATACACACACACACACATACATAGAAAGCTAGATAAATATATGTTTCAAACAGTTGAAAACACCGACATAAAAGAACATTACATTTAAACACTGGTTGAATAAATTACACAGGTGTGGAAAACTAAAAATTCTAAGATGTCACGAGAAAAAAAAAGGTACAAGTCATTCAATAAATAACCACGTTGGTCCACAGTATAATAATAAAAATACAACCACGTGCACCTACTAGAGGAACTCCAAATACTTTAATGTTACTAGTCAGGCTTGCTAAACTGTTTTTACGTCTAATTATTGAATGTGCATGACGGTTGAACGTTTCTTGTTAAAATACAAAAAGAGGACCGCGTGTTCATGCATTGTTAACTTGAGAACTTAATTTTCTTTATTCATTTCAAAGGCAAGTTACATCGCTGGGACAGTTGCATTTTCATCATTACATCTGGACGTTATCATTAACAAAGCCCACTACGCTGCATCTTTCGTCTTACTTTAAATAACATTTTACCCTTATATTGATTCACATAAAAGACTCGTCTAATAGTGAAAGTACATTGGAAAAATATAACAGGATAATAAAAGATGCCGTTAGTAGCTTTAATCAGCAACACGTCTCCACGACAACTCTGCTGGATACCAAAAAAACTGCAGGACTGACTTCAGGTAACGCACGAGGGAATGCCATCCTGCAATCCGTTGGCTTTTATAATGTGACACATTGAGCTTATGAAGTACAACTGCAGTTACACGGTGCTGATGATAGCTACTGCGGGCATGGTGCGCACAATCGCAAGCGCTCCAAAATGCAAATGCAGCCACTCTCACAGCATCGCTGCCATGTACCACAACAAAAACTCCTAACTAGTCTTGGAGCTCCTCAGTAATATTAACTGTTTTACTTCGATTTACTTTTGCATGCAACACTCATTAGTAGACAAAAACAGACATGCAATCACATATTTCAATTAAAAGCATATTATAATTTATGTTTTGTTTTTTTTTTCTTTATTGTCCATTCCTCACCTCCACCGACCGCGGTATAGAAGCCATAGCTGGTCCGCCGGGTGTCTCACTCTAAAAGCGTCATTGCACTATAACCACGCCCCATTCTTTGAACCGCCCAAACCCGGGAATAACCACGCCTCCAACGCTCGCGCTGCCAATCCCTATCTTGACACAAAAATAAAGCCCGCCTATTTCTGGGGGTACTACAGGCATATGAAAAGCTCCATTCGCTGCCGCTCCATGTCAAGGTTAAGAATAACCTATTATAATCTGGTAACGCCCACTTTCTGAAGCTAAAATATCGCCATTTTGGGTAAGGGAAGGGTTCTCATCTTGCCTGAAGAAGGGGCCTGAGTTGCCTCGAAAGCTTGCATATTGTAATCTTTCTAGTTAGCCAATAAAAGGTGTCATTTTGCTTGGCTTTTCTCTACATTCATAATGGCTAACACGGTACAACACCCTAGTACTACAAAGTAACTGAGAAAGGTATGCATGCTATTGTCACCATTTTAATTAATTCTTTACACCGACCGATTCACTTTTTCAAAGTACAATACCAAATATATATAAAACTGATAAATTACTTAATAATCAATGATGCAGATGCTTCCCCCACATAAGATGGTAGTCCATGTACACTAGTAAGATATACTTCCAGTGTATGCCGTCTTCGTGCATAAATAGTGTTTTAGTCGTAAAAGTGATTACTACCTACATGGGAAAAATATTTCCTGTTCTTTTTGAAGGTAATAGCTCAATGCGTCATTTTTTTCTACCAAGGGCACGGTTACGGGGAAAAAAAGAACAACGAAAAAAAAAGTACAAGATACGAATCTTTAAAAAATCGACAGAAATACATTAATTGGAACGGCTAAGGGTGCCCCCTGATCTGTATAATTTTAAAGGGTTGGGCGGACGTTGTTATCAGTCTGAATTCGCTTTATATATCAAGGAGTAAACGTGTATTGTACGTTTTATTAATTATTATAATTTTACGATGCTCTGTGGATGTTTTTTGTCAGTTGATGGCTGCAGGGCTCCGAGCAGCGAAAGCCTTCGTCTGTAGGATCTGTGCAATGCGACAGCAAAGTTTAAACCCATGACCTGATAACATTCCTAAAGTTATATCCATTCACTTATTTTGGAGCCTCTGAGATTCTGAGTTGGGTGCGCCCTATTTCTTCCCTTGGTTTCCCCAGATTACAAAGACTGGCTGTGGTGATCAAAGTTGTCTTATGAAAACAGATGGATGGAATCCATGATTACTGTACTTATTTTAAACCCCCTTAAATGTTCTGAATAACCCCCCAGTCAGTCACCCTCCTAATAGTCCACGCCTTACGCGTATAAATCATGCAGCTTCCCGGGTGACCTATCTACCACACGTGGATTTCGGAAAATACAGCTTCCTGGGCTACTAGAGGAAAAATATTTTAGGTGATCACGTTAAAAGATGACACGTATGTTTCGTTTTATCAAGGGAATAGATGTGTCGGAGTAAGGGGGTTAGCTCAAGGGAAGCAAAATGCTGTTCTTCCTCTTTTTGTTAACGGTATTCAAGTAGCTTTGTTCCACGTTACTCGTCCACGTCATAAGCCTTGCGCTCCTTCTTTCGCAGAACGGCCCACGTGACCTTAAAATTAAAGGGGATGTAGACGTCTGCTTTACTACTCGATCTCTGTTCTGTATATCTCGATCCTGGAGAAAGGTCCCTGCTTAGAGGTTTACTTGTGGCCAGAAGATGTTGTTAGATTTAAATACATTCTTATTGGTAAACTCATCTTTGGGATTATACATTTATTTGTAAATCTTTAGTTCCCTGTAAAAAATATTTATGCTAAGAGCAGAAGGAAATCACTATTGGTACCACCGTCAACTCACCAACTCAGCATTCTCGTTTTGGATTGCAAGCCTAGAAGTTGTCAGTGTGGAATTTGCACAGTCTTTCACCTCTTCCCAGTCATATCCCCAAATGTGAGTTGGTCTGATTACACACTGATGTTGGCATGTGTGAGATGACCTTGCCATTGCCTGTGTTGCCATGATGGCCCCTGACCCTACTGACACTGAATTAGGGTAAGCGGATTTGAGAATGTTATGTGTGTTGTTTAGTAATAATTTAATGGATGTATTTGATTAATGCAAGTTTTGTGTTGCTCTTCTGAGAAAATCAAAATGTATTGCCGTCTCAATTAAATGTGAATTTGATGCACTGAGAATAGTGTAGCTAAACCAGAGTCTGGACCTGAGAGGGACATGTTCCTCAGGTGGCCAGGACCTGGTCAAGGATCCAGGAATACCTAGAGAAGCTAGCTATAAAAAAAAAACAAAAACTGTGATAGTGTTGGGGTATGCAGACACAGCACTTAAAGAGAACGTTAATCACTCCTCCTGGCCATTAAATCCCATCAACCTGAATGCATGGCTTCCAGTGAGTTGCCTCTGACCCTGGGAGAGCGGAGTGAGGCAAAGCCAGGCATCATGTGTGAGTGGACAAAGGGGCAAAGCAGCTGGGAGCACAGAACATCTAAGGGGCAAAACGGAAGTGGCGCTGAAGAAGCCAATGTCCTTTTTAGGGCCACTCACTAGCAAACAGCATGAAAGAGTTTAATTACATTCCACTGTCTCTATCACCCAATGGGTTGTTACAGTATTCTTCTAAACATTGTATCATATGTGGACATTGAAATCCTTGGATGCCAGGTTTCTTATCTTTCCAAAGTACTCCATTCTTTTGAGTCACACTTTGTGGAACTTCCTATTTCAGTTAGCCCTGGTTACTCTGCATGTCTTAACATTAAAAAAAAATGTGTGGGCTTTTTCTGTAGGTAAATGAGAAATGGGCAAAACAAATGATTATTGACCATTCAATATGTCTGCAAGTGATTATAATTAAAGCCTTTGTTGTAAGTTGGGAAATGTACACATGCCGAACCCAGATTCTGTTAGACATTTAGAGATGAACAAGCTGTGCTACCTGTCTGAGATGGGTGGAAATCTAAGCAATTACCGTAGACTTCAAACATTAACGTTTACAGTGCACTGTGTTAGCCCGGTTGCTGTGTCTTTGTTACATATCATTTGGTACAACCAGACTGACTCACAGAAACGTACTGTATACACTTACCTTTTATTAAAGTAGGTTATTTGTCATTGAGTCCTTTCACATGAAAGATGGTATGCTAGTCATTAGTGACAAGTTCTCCACATGGGTGGAGGCCTTTCTGGATAAGACACATAAACAATAGACCCTTCAACTAAAATTTTAGGTAGAAAAAACATATCAAGATGGGGAATATGACAGTTGATTCAGAATCAGATCAAGGCATCCACTTTAGTTGAAAAGTTACTATAGAAACTTCTAATTTGCTAGGGTTATAAAATTATTGTTCATGAACCAGTTAACCCACAGTGAACTGAAGTAGCAGAAATGATGAAGCAAACATTGACTGAGAGAAATGGATAAAAACATTTCTAGCACTTCTCATAGCACCTACTGAGAACAGTAGTATACCCACAGGGTTAAGAGTTTCTGAAATTATTACCATTAGATGTATGACTATGCAGGCAACAATGAACTAAAGGCTAATTAATATGCATATTTTCTCTTTTTCAGTGTTGTCCCTTTGCAAAGATATTACCTAAACTTAGAGACTCACAGTAAAAAACTGCGTGGGCTCTTTCTGAAAAATGTGTACATACCTATGGTCCAGGACAATATATATTGATTAAAGATTTGGATACCTCTCTAGTCCTCTTCAAATGGATGTGAACGTTCTAGATCCTTCTTACCAAGAAGAAAACCTGGGTGTTCCACACACACATTGATCCATCAAGAGTTACTCCATCAAGAACACAGCAAGAAGACATTGACATCAGTCATTGCCTCAAGCAACACAAACCAGAAGAAAATGGTGAGCCCAGAAAAGAACATTCTACATAATTATTTAAAAAATAATTTATATGTTCCTTCTGATTCTGGTTGTTACCTTAACTGTGATACTTAGCATATTGCATGTCACAATGCTTCAGATTCAGAATTATTTGTAAAAACACCTGAGAAGAAGGAAGATGACATTTAATACTTTCATTAACCTTGCACCATATTTTGTTGAAAGCAATAATGTATGTGTTCTCATTTCCATATTCATGCATGAGGAGTTCTTCCATGGAGTGTGCCTCAAGTGGCAGGATTACTGGGGTAGACTTCTAATTTGGGATGAGCTAGTAATCACTGAGCAGAGTAACAGACTAAAGTCAGCAAAGTACCTCTGCTATCAATTTTTTCAGGATGGGGTATCCACTGTTTCAATTTTACAAATTCATCTTTTTCTTGTTTAAGGATAGCTTGGAGAATGCGAGGGGAGCTATGTTTCATTATTCAAGTCAAAGGAAGACAGAACATTGACCACAGTTTCTGCAAGCAGACTTTAAAGTTAAATAGTATCAATGTTTGTGCCTTTTTACAGAATCTCACCAGATGTCATCTTATCACATTTGTTGTAGGATGGCCTGTTCTTGGCTTATCCTGAAAATGAAGGACATGCACTATTTGGCGATGGTTTACCTGTATACTTCTTTACTATCTGACTTTTCTTTGTACCACAGGAGGTAGCATAATAAAAATATATTTATTTTATTTCAAAAACAGAGCACATCCTCTCCACCTCGTTTGTTTGGTATGGAACTTGGCTCTTCATAATGTGATTACTAATGGTTATTTCTACTCTAGAAAGAATGACTTTGGTTTTGGGAGAGTTCACTGACAGAGAGTTGGTCCACACAAACAGAATCATTCTTGATTTTTTGTTCTCTCTGCAGCTTCATAGTGTTTTACATTTGTTTCTGGTAAGTTATTGAATTATTGAACACGTCTTGTTCTCTTTTTGCTTTGGCAACTTCAGAGCTTATTGTCCAAGGACCTTTGGTTTGAACAAGGAACATTCATTGTTATAGTCAATGGTAAAATCAGTTGGTTTGGTGAAAGAAGTGATACTGTATTCACAACAATGAACACTCCCACTTTCTTTAATGTCGACATGAAAACTGTGAATTTCATAGGCATTTAATTTATAACAGGAGACTGTAGATTGTCAAGAATTAATAAAAAAAACAGCATGAACAGTTTTATGTCAGTATTATGTAAGGACTACTTGTGACCAAAGGTTCATCTGTTTCGTTTTCACTGGCCAGCAATTAAGAGTATCATGCAGGCACAATCTTTAGTCATATCTATTCTTCTGTTTTTTGAGAAGTTCAAGACTTTGCACTGTGCTGTTCCAGAACACTTTATTCTAGACAAGGTTAATTTTGAGTGCTTATTCTTTAAAAATAAAATCAAATTACCTTCATTGTGCAATCTTTGAAGTGTGATTTTCTGTAGTGTTTCTGTGGCAGTCACAGACCAAAGTAACTTTACTTTCTTGAAGCAATATATGACAGACTGGCCTCTTTCTAGTCCTTTTATAAATACAACATTTTAATCTACCTGTTTGTAGCTCTTTTGGGAACTTGCTGATGCAGTTTCAACTCTCCAAGCTTGTTCATAATCTTTTCCATGTGTTAAGAAACTAAAATGTATCCAAAGTGATTGAATGCTATTAATTAAATAGCTCTGAATAGGTTAACCTATAATGTTTAATATCCTATAATAGAAGGTATAGAGAGTCTGGCATCCCAGTCAGGTGTGATGGTGTTCTGTATCTGATTGGGAGACCAGCATAATAGATTTTCAGCCTAGATGGATGGGCATCCCAGATGGAAGAATGGAAGGAACAGTGTACACTTTCCTGGTAAGGATGCCAGAATAATGGATGGATGATGGCAGACTGCCTACCAGGACCATGGGTTTCCCCAGTACACAGGGTGGCAGCATCCCTATGGCATACCTCTCGTTTGCACACTCATGGGGCTGTATGGGAATTGTAGTTCTGGAGGGAAGCCCTTTTGAGGTCCATGGCGATGAAAGGCTTCTCTGTCAGGTGAAGGTTTCACCTAACAAGGAATTGTTTCCTGGCTACAGTGCTTACTTGCCAGAAGTGCTTCCAGGTCCAGCTTGAAAATGAGCCGCTTCACCTAGGGAAGTGAGATTTATGAGCAGAGTAGGGTAAAAATGGTGGAGGAGTTATTGTGGAAGTTTAATTGAAGAAACATGTAACAAGGCATTTTTCTTTAATAAAAATGGTTCATTTGAACTTGGGATTGTTGTGGTGAAGTTGTTTCTGGGGTTTGGGGATTTGAGACACCCAATGCAGGCCACATACCATTTCAGTTTTAATAGAAGCAGGATGGAGACAGATTAGAAAATCAAGCGGGTAGATTTTTAAGGGCAGCCAAACAGAGCAGTCGATGATTGTAGGGGTTGTTATTGTGCATTAAAGGAAATAAACAAACTTACAGGGCAAAATTAAAATTGACTTACTTAATATTAATAATTAGAGGGTAAGAGTCTAATTAGTTTTTTGACCCATACTACTCAAGAGTCTAATATTTCACTAAGTTTTCTTTTTTAAACACAGTTTGGAAGTGTATAAGCAAGTGTTTTGTCCTAAAATTTGATGTCAGCCAGGTCAATACACACCATACAGAAAATAACAGTGCAATCTGGACAAAGGTCTTTAATGGCACACTAGCAGAATGGCTGAGTTCAGGGCATCATCACCTGTAGCTGTCTGTTGCCCCAGTCCCCTTTTAATTGATTTTGCAGAGTCTCTTATTTTTTAGGGGCCTGCTGTTTCCAAAAGATACTTCACCACAATTGCGATCGGTTCAAAATATAAATGAATTATGCATTGCAGGCAAAAATAAAAAAAAAAAAAAATGTATTAAAAGTACCTAACTGACATTCCACCATGAAACAGTATTGTGTTCAAAGAGGTCTGGAGGTGCATGAGAGAGAAAGGAGTATCAGAGAAGTACAGTATGTGAGAATTGTCCAGAATATGAATGAGGGAGTGAGGACTCGAGTTAAAAGCAGTGTTGGGGTAACAGACAAGATCCCAGTTAGAGGAGGTCTGCACCAGGGATCTTCTTTAAGTTCTTACTTCTTCAATCTGTATTGGAGGTGTTGAGTCATGGGGTGCTTTTTGCTGATGACATAGTGTTTTGTTTAGTACCAGAAAAGAGGAAGTGGGAAGGAAGTTGGAAGAATGGAGAAGGGCTTTGGAAGATAGATAGTTGAAGATAAAATAGGCTTAATGATGAGCAAGATTCAGAAGTTAGCCTGCAGGGAGAGTTATTAAAAAGAGTGGATAGGTTTAAATATCTAGGATCAATGGTAGCCTGAAATAGAGAACTAGATTCAGAGATAACCCATAGAGTGCAGTGTGGATGGAATAACTGGAAGAAGGTATCAAGAGTATTGTGCAATTGAAAAATTAAGGCAAAGGTTAAAGGTCCGGTTTTTAAGACACTGGTAAGACCAGCAATGATGTATGGAACTGAGACTGGAGTAAAGAGAACACAGGAGAAGACTTTAGATGTGGCAGAAATTAGAATGTTGAGATATATGTGTGGAGCCCCCAAAAAAGCACAGAATAAGAAATGAGACAATCAGAGGTATAGTGGGAGAGATATCTAAGAAAATACAGGAAAGTAGGCTGATGAATATGTGGGCAAAAGAGTGACGTGAATGGAAGTACAGGTGAAACAAATGCGAGGGAGGCCAAAGTGATGGTGGATGAATAAAGTAAAAGAAGATGTGAAGGAAAAGGGGCTTGACTGGCGAGGAGGTGCAGGGCCGAACTGTTTGGACACAGCATATTGACCCCATATACAAATGGGAAAAGATGACAAGGAAGAAAAAGAAGAAGAAAAGAAGATTTACTTATGAATGCTTTGAGATCACTTCAAGTTTTTTTGTGCCCGACACCTCCTGAGTCACTTCCACATACGGTATACCATTTGACTTTTCTTGATGTCTAGTTATGCAAAACATCAAGCTTCTTGGGGTTCCCCTCATATTTTTGACAATCTAGACCTAAGAAAAACACATTTTTAGGACATTTATGTGCAGGGAATTATATTATGATTAAAAGAAAACCACTAGATGTAATCTTCAAAATTAATCAGAAGTATTGAATTTGTGCATGTCGCATCATCTAGCCCCAGGAGTTCATCCTTTAATGGGATACGAGGGGTCAAAGTTACTCCTTTTCAAAAACGTTACTCTTTTTGACAAAATTTTGAAAATGGAGATTAGTAAAAATAGGCATGTGGAGTGCTGTGTTATTGTACTTTGAGGTTGCTGATCACAAATATGATAAAAAAAATTATCATTTTTTTATAGGGTCCTAGCCCTCTAAGAGCCACTGTGAGCAGGGTCAGTAATTAGGCATATGTTTTTTTTTTTGTTTTTGTGTTTGTTACAATAAAGAATTTTTAGACTTTAAACATAAATTGAAGCACACATTTTAATATTTCAAATATTTAACACAAGAATATTGTTTATTATGCACTTCTACCTCATATTTATTTCATATGAACACCGCACATTACAGCTGCATAATTCAGACTTTTTGAAGTCATAAACATGGTGGAATGACACCACAAACCCAAGTACGTTTATTTTTTTATTCCTCATTCGCCGTCTTCATCCAATGCAGATCTAAAACGACTCACTTAAAGATTTTAGGCGGGATTGGCCGACAGAAAATTAGCGCCGCGCGTGCAAACCCTTTAAGGGGCGCGTGTTGTGTTTTGCTTATTTTTGGAGAGCAGCGCACGGCTACAAGTCGGGTAGAGGACGAGCCAATCAATCTGGCCAAACTAATCAATACATTGATACCTGCATTGATTGCAGGAGACTGGTATTACTTTTGATTCGCTACTTTCCTTCGTTAAAAAGGTAAGAATGGCCATCGTTGCGTTAAATTTCCGTGAGGCCTGAAGCTGCTAGCGGACTGCCGGCAAAGGTGGGTGGGTACCTTATAAATGAACTGTATGCGTGCTCCCGGTTTGGGAAGACTGTTGCCAGTTGTGTCCCAGTAAGCATGAGCGATGAACGAGATACCGGAGCCAGCCTGCAGCCATTCCTGAGTGGCTCTGCACCGTTTACTTGGAGGCGACGGAGCTGAAGGGCGCTCCTTGTGGGTGGGTAAAATCCATCCACTGGAGCGGACGGTTCCCAAATCCAAGGGTGCGTTAATTCGTTTATAGTATACAGTACCTGAAAACTGCATCGTATTGTCCGGGTGTGGAACTATGCACCCCAGAAAAAGCGGAACATGGACTGCGTGCCGCTGTGTGCAACACGTAGGGGCGATTTTGTGTTTTGGCGTCATGTTCACGCTGCTGCAGGGTCCCGAGCCAGAAAAACATCAGAGCTACCAGCTTGGCAGCGATCGGGTATTTGAAGTGGGCGAATTCTTGTGTGGATATTATTAAAATTAAGTGTTTGCGACCTTAATCCCAACCCGTGCTTAATTTTGTACCTGCTTTTCTTAGTTAATGATTCAGTTGTTTTGCTCATGATTAAGAATCGCTGCAAGATGTCACACAGTAGGTCAACGTTTACATATTCTAGAAATACAGAAAGATTTAATGATAAGATACATGTAGATCAGCAGTGTTAATTAGTGTGTATATGTTTATAATAAATATTTGTGTATATATAATACAGTATTTGTATTTGTACTGCTTTTTTCAGTGGCCTTTTTTGTACACTGTTCAGGTAGGGCTGCATGCCTTTTTCAAAATTAAAAAAACTCAATGTATTAATGTACTCACTCCAAAAATGTTTATTTTTAAAAGTGAATATAGAGTTGATTGTTTGTTTTCTTTAAATATGGAAACATACTGATTAGTGAGATTATAGCTCCATCTATAGCTTTTTTTTGTTTTAAGAATATTGCATACTAGGCCGATGTTTAATACAATTAACTTTTACCTTTAGGTGATTCATAATTCATTTTTGTTCATCATGTCTGTCTCTTTGCATTTACTGTACTTATCTCCAGGTCAGCTGGTAAGTGGTTTATCAAGGCTGCAAAAGAAAGAAACTTTCCTTCAGGTCAATAAAAGTGACTTTTTCACACTGCTGTGAAATGTGTCTTTGGAGAGATGCTATGAGAAGCTTGTAGTACATAATGAAATACGCAGAGCATTTCTTCTACAGTCCCTCCTTTGCCACATCAAATATATATCTATAACTAGTTCAGGACACATGGTGTTCATGCCGGAGTGTTGCTCAGAGTACTGGTAGAAGATTTGGAGCATTCCACACAGCAGCTTGGAAGGAATTTATGGATGGTTTACTGGATGACATATAATTAAATATGTATGTGTGTTTATATGTGCAGTTTCTTTTTATTAAATGTCCACTTTCTTCATTCTGTGTAATACAAATGGTTATTACAAAGTACTATAAAAACTAACACACATTTATCTTTCTCTCAGCTAACATCCCATAATAGTGTGTACTCTTGCACGGTGGAATATGCGCTCAGAAATGAGGGACATGCATCTCGATTAGTGCTCTCCTTGTAACATTTCAGATATATATCATTTAATCATATATCATTTATTTAAAAAAATAAAAAATAGAAAATGTACTGTTTTAAAAATCAAGATGTTAGGATTTTTATTGAACTTACATAAGAACTTTAACAAGTGAGAGGAGACCATTCAGACCATCAAGTTGGTTTCATTACCTAATTGCTGATTCACACCAGTATCTCATCATGATACGGATACCGATTATTAACAAAACAGAAGTATGGAAGCCTGTACCATCAGTAGTGGTGGTGGCATATTACAAAATAAGTATTACAGGAGTATCTTTGCAGTGCTGCGGTGGGTTGGCACCCTGCCCAGGATTGGTTCCCTGCCTTGTGCCCTGTGTTGGCTGGGATTGGCTCCAGCAGACCCCCGTGACCCTGTGTTCGGATTCAGCGGGTTGGAAAATGGATGGATGGATGGATCTTTGCAGTGGTGTTATTTATTTGACATTGTATCAAGCCTAAACTTGAGATCGATGAGGTTACTGAATGGAAAATGAGGGCCTTAATTTTAATGGAATTTGTTAAGCAGAAACAGTAATATGAACCTGAAAATATTCGTTACTCTAGTTTGTTTTACTACATCATCAGAATGGTGTAAGCATAGCATTGTGACATACATTTTAATCAGCAAATAAAATATTGTAAATGTTTATTTTTGCTGTTTTAAGGGCTTTTAAAGTAATGAATATTTTTTGTTTATAATTAAAACATTTTCATTACAGAGTATAATTTTGTCTAACTTTCAAATTCTTAAAATGCTGTAGGTAGTAGTTTTGCAGTAGAACTAAACCTGGTTTTAAAATGATAAATATATTTCAGACCAAAGAAAATGACTTTCATGAACGAACCCATGAAATAACACTATATCAACAGGGTTGCTGTACATGTAGGTTTTTGTTACAGCCTGCCTTTTAACTGGCTGTTCATTCATCTTTTAAGTCAGATTCTTTGGTTAATTTGCCAACTGACCAAACACTTGTCCAGTTTCTGCATTCATCTGTCAAATTCAGAATGAGCCATCATTGTGAAATATTGCGAAATGTTTTGCTCATATAGAACTGGAACATAAGAGTCCTACTTTATTCAGTCACATGTAAGTATCAGTAAGTTGTACACATTTATACAGTATATGGAGGAATAAAACAGCCTTCACAGTGTATGATTGTGTAGCTCATTAATCACCAGAAATGGGTGACAGATTAAAGCAAAGACATCACAATTATTTTCAGGTATTCCTTTTATTATAATAATCAGATTTTCAAAATTGGTACAAAACAGAAAACAACCGTGTATTAAGTTATTATGTTTCATGATTCTGAATTAACAGAAGGTGCTGTTTATATATGTGTATATAATAAGTCGGGGGTTATCAGACTTGGTCCTGGAAACCCACTGGGGCTTCAGGATTTTTTTCAACCAGATTCATAATCTGAGATAACAACTGATAACACTCTTCTTCTTCTTTTGGCTGCCCCCATTAGGGGTTGCCACAGCGGATCATCTTCTTCCATATCTGTCTGTCCTCTGCATCTTGTTCTGTTATACCCATCACCTGCATGTCCTCTCTCACCACATCCATAAACCTTCACTTAGGCCTTCCTCTTCCCTGGCAGCTCCATCTTTAGCATCCCTTCTCCCAATATACCCAGCATTTCTCCTCTGCACATGTCCAAACCAACGCAATCTCTCCTCTCTGACTTAGTCTCCCAACCGTCCAAACTTGAGCTGACTCTCTAATGTACTCATTTCTAATCCTATCCATCCTTGTCACACCCAGTTCTTAGCATCTTTAACTCTGCTACCTCCATCTCTGTCTCCTGCTTCTGGTCAGTGCCACCGTCTCCAACCCATATAACATAGCTGGTCTAACTACCGTCCTGTAGACCTTCTCTTTCACTATTGCTGATACTTGTCTGTCACAAATTACTCCTGACACTCTTCTCCACCCATTCCACCCTGCCTGCAGTCTCTTTTTCACCTCTCTTCCACAATCCCCATTACTCTGTACTGTTGATCCCAAGTATTTAAACTCATCCACCTTCACCAACTCTACTCCATGCATCCTCACCATTTCACTGACCTCCCTCTCATTTACACACATGTATTCTGTCTTGTTCCTACTGACCTTCATTCCTCTCCTCTCTAGAGCATATCTCCACCTCTCCAGGGTCTCTTCAACCTGCTCCCTACTATCACTACAGATCACAATGTCATCAGCAAACATCATAGTCCACAGGGACTCCTGTCTAATCTCATCTGTCAATCTGTCCATCACCATTGCAAATAAGAAAGGGCTCAGAGCTGATCCCTGATGTAATCCCACCTCCACGTTGAATGCATTCATCGCTCCTACCACAGACCTCACCACTGTCACACTTCCCTCGTACATATCCTGCACAACTCTTACGTACTTCACTTCCACTCCTGACTTCCTCATACAATACCACAGCTCCTTTCGAGGCACCCTGTCATATGTTTTCTCCAGGTCCACAAAGACGCAATGCAACTCCTTCTGGCCTTCTCTAAACTTCTTCATCAAGATCCTCAGAGCAAACATTGCATCTGTGGTGCTCTTTCTTGGCATGAAACCATACTGCTGCTCACTAATCATCACCTCACTTCTTAACCTAGCTTCCACTACTCTTTCCCATAACTTCATGCTGTGGCTCATAAATTTTATTCCCCTGTAGTTACTGCAGTCCTGCATATCCCCCTTATTCTTAAATATCGGCACCAGTACACTTCTTCTCCACTCCTCAGGCATCCTCTCACTTTCCAAGATTCCATTAAACAATCTGGTTAAAAACTCCACTGCCATCTCTCCTAAACACCTCCATGCTTCCATAGGTATGTCATCTGGAACAACAGCCTTTCCATTTTGCATCCTCTTCATAGCTGACCTTACTTCCTCCTTGCTAATCCGTTGCACTTCCTGATTCACTATCTCCACATCATCCAACCTCTTCTGTCTCGTTCTCTTCATTCATCAGCCTCTCAAAGTAGTCTTTCCATCTGCTCAACACACTCTCCTCGCTTGTGAGTATGTTTCTATCTTTATCCTTTATCACCCTAACCTGCTGCACATCTTTCCCAGCTCGCTCCTTCTGTCTAGCCAATCGGTACAGGTTCTTTTCTCCCTCCTTCGTGTCCAACCTCTCATACTACTCATCATACGCCTTTTCTTTAGCCTTTGCCAACTCTCTCTTCACCTTGTGCCTTATCTCCTTGTACTCTTGTCTACCTTCTGCATCTCTCTGACTATACCACTTCTTCTTTGCCATCCTCTTCCTCTGTATACTTTCCTGTATTTCCTCATTCCACCACCAGGTTTCTTTTTCCTCCTTCCTCTTTCCAGATGTCACGCCAAGCACCCTTCTTGCTGTCACCCTTACTACATCTGCTGTAGTTTCCCAGCTGTCTGGTAACGCTTCACTGCCACCCAGTGCCTGTCTCACCTCCTCCCTAAACTCAACCTTGCAGTCTTCCTTTTTCAACTTTTTCAACTTCCACCATTTGATCCTTGGCTCTGCCCTCACTCTCTTCCTCTTCTTAATCTCCAACATCATCCTACAGACCACCATCCTATGCTGCTTAACTACACTTTCCCCTGCCACCACTTTGCAGTCTTCAATCTCCTTCAGACCAACTCTTCTGCATAGGATGTAATCTACCTGTGTGCATCTTCCTCCACTCTTGTACGTAACCCTATATTCCTCCCTCTTCTTAAAATACATATTCACCACAGCCATGTCCATCCTTTTGGCAAAATCCACTATCATCTGACCTTCTTCATTCCTCTCCTTGACACCATACCTACCCATCACCTCCTCGTCTCTACTGTTCCCTTCACCAACATGTTCATTGAAATCCGCTCCAATCACCACTTTCTGTCCCTTGGGTACACTGTTCATCACAGAAATCTTCTTTCTCACCCAATGCACACCCAACTTGCGGTGCATATGCACTAACAACATTCATTATCACACCTTCAGTTAAAACTAGCAGAGTAGATACCCAGGCAAACAACAGTGAATAGTGAGAGGCTGCAACTTGTTTAGCATCAGATCCACTAATTAGTAAATAATTATAAATAATGGATTAATTAAACCATTAGAACACCTGGAAAAGTAGAATGACAATCAAGATGAAAATATCGTTAAAAAGCAAAAAAAAAAAAAAAAAAAAAAAACATTATTCCCATATAACTGCTTAGTACATTTTTTTTAAATTTTTTTTTAACCAAGCTTAGTTTTCTAATTTCTATATTGTCCCCAAAACACAGAATCTGGGAAATAATATTTCACTTAATAAGCCCAGGAGTCTAATTAAAAACAGAAGCTGATTGGAAGAAAAGCCTGTAGCCACAGTGAGTCCCCAGGACCGAGTCTGAGAACCCCTGACTTGTGTCAAATCCATTATTAATGTAAACTCATAATCTGGTGGTTGTTAACAAAAAACAAAGGGACACAAACAATTAGAATGCTCTTCTAATAAGTGAACAGGGCTTGTTAGGTATAAGATCATCTGTTCTTTGTGTCCAGTAAGACTCGCACTATATACTGTACATGCACTAATGCTAGCTGTTTTTACATAACACTTGTCTGCTTTAAGTAAGTAACCAGAAAGAGTGCAAACTGAAAACAATATGACATTGATTAATTGACTTTTCAGACTTCTGTTGATATTACCTTATCTTTAATTTTTGAAAATTTTTTTATTGAGTAGATGAGTTGAAGGGAGAAGTGATTTTTTTTTTTTTTTTAACTTAATTTTTTTTCTCAACAGTAAAACTAAAAGTATAATGATGCCTTCTGGTGGTCCTACTGAGGTTCTGCGTTTCCAACTTCCTGGTCATGGAGCTGCCACACTAAGGAACATGAACCAGCTACGTTCTGATCAGCGCTTCTGTGATATCACAATTGTTGCCAATGACAACCTTAAATTCCGTGGCCACAGAGTCATTTTTGCTGCCTGTTCACCTTTTTTGCGTGACCAGTTTCTTCTCAATCCTTCCTCAGAGCTGCAGGTACAAAGGCTTTATTTTTTTTTCTTTTGCTTTTAAGTTTAGGATTTAATAAATTCTCTGAGATGATGTACAGTTATTTATTTTGGATATCCTTTTTTAGTTACTATACATAAAGGCAAAAAATATGCAGTGATTTCATTAGGCAAAATACCTTGAGTAATTCATGTATGTGAACTGTTACTGTAATTTGCTAAATATATAGGGTTTAATTTGTTCCCATGAAGTATTACTGGATTCCATTCCACGGTGGCGCAGTGGGTAGCGCTGCTGCCTCGCAGTTATGAGACCTGGGTTTGCATGTTCTTCCCGTGTCTGAGTGGGTTTCCTCCAGGTGCTCTGGTTTCCTCCCACAGTCCAAAGACATGCAGGTTAGGTGCATTAGTGATCCTAAATTGTCCCTAGTGTGTGTGCTTGTGTGTGTGTGTGTGTGTGTGTGTGTGTGTGTGTGTGTGTGTGTGTGTGTGTGTCCTGCGGTGGGTTGGCACCCTGCCCGGGGTTTGTTTCCTGCCTTGTGCCCTGTGTTGGCTGGGATTGGCTCCAGCAGACACCCGTGACCCTGTAGTTCGGATATAGCGGGTTGGATACTGGATGGATGGAAGGAAGTATTACTGGGAAAAAAAAAATCAGGCTGTCTTTCATTATCTAAGTTTATTAGATAGTCTCAAGAACATTTAAAACTGGTTAATGGTAAAATAACATTTTCCATTCCACAGAAATGCAATTTTTACAAATAAGTAAACAAATATAACCCCTTGATATACTTGAATCAGCCTAGATGTAAATCATGCACTGCCACAAAGTTATGGCAACCATTGACGCTCCAAACCTTTCTGATATTTAGGAACTTATAATAAAGTTTTCCTTGTCTGCTTGAAACAGTGATTCACACGAGCCATGAATTTCTTTTACTTCTGTGTTCATGTAGCTTAATAAAGAAGTCTTGCCAAACTAGTCTCTGAAGTGATACACTTGTGCCTGTCTATCCATCTCAGTGTCTGTTTATTTTCATATCTGGCTCAGACCTGGACTGGAGAGAGCTGAAGCCTGTCTTAGCAGCACTGTGCACAACACGGGAATCGACCGATTCCATCGCAGGGCAGCCTCATTCACACGCTTATGCTCACTTGTATGAGGCCTACTTAGAGCAGCTACGTATAACTTAATACGTGAATCTTATGGAGGTGTCAGAAAACCGGCATACCTGAAGAAAAACTCATGTAGATTCATGAAGAATGTGGAGATTCCACAGTGAATAGACCAGATTTTGAATCCAGACCCCTGGAGCTCTAAGACACTTGTGTTAATCACTGTCCTGCTGTGCTGACCATACACATTTTCATAGAGATGATTACAGTAGGTTAGGCAAATGTGTAGTTTTACACACAAAGAGCATGTTAATGTGTAGTTCACCTTACTCTTATACTGTACTTCTGATCTATGGATCCTGATCACTGATTGTTTAATTAAACAAATGAATGCTCAAATAGTCTACCAAGGTGACTCATCTTTTTTTAGTTTTAGCTATATCCAATGCACAACACTCTCTCAATGTGTAAAGTGTTGGATTTTGCCATGTCAAAATGTTGAACTTGAAGGTCTTATTTTGCTGTGTATGAACACTTGTAAATGTGGAGTCCTAGTATCGCCAATCAGACTTAGATCTGCTGATGTAAGTGTTAATAAATACATATCTACCTTAATAAAAGGACTAGTGTCTGAAAAAATAAATATAGACACACAAATTTTTATGATGCTTCCTGGATACACAATAACCCTCCCATCCTTACACTACATAAAGCTGGTGCAAATACCTGCATTAAAGAGATGGATATCTTGGATTTTTCAATACTGTCCGGAGATAGGAAATCTTTGTTTTTATTTTGTGAAATGAATAGCCTTGACACATCTTTGGGGCCAGAATCGGGCAACATTTCCTGTGTTTGGCCGGTAGGGATAGCAGAGAAAGGTTTAGCGCACCCCGCCACCCCCTGGCCTGGCTTGGAGTTACCTTCTATTGGTCCTTTTAGCTTCCTCCCATGCAGATGTGTGTGATAATGTTTACTGTAAATCACATTGGATACCTGATATGTATTGTCTGGTCTTCTTTCACAAGCTCTTATTCCTTTTAAAACATATATAGTATCATTTTGTCTACTGTTGTAACAGCACCAGTTATCAAAACATCACCACTTAAATAACATTTTGTACTAATCTACAATCTATACCCTTTCTTCTTTTTTTCTCCTCTTAGTCTATTGCTACTAATTTTCACTCAGTTAAGCAGTCCACTGTTCCATTTGTTTATTATGCAGTGTTTATTCTCTTGACTGTTACCTTTCTTGTATCCAGCCCAGCAGCTGTAAAATACCTCTCTTATTAATTTTACTTCGTTATTCTAAGTCATGAAGGTGCTAGAGAAAGTCCAGAGAAAAATAACTTAAGATGATTGAAGGACTCCAAAGTATGAATTATGAGGAAAGACTGTAGGTGTTAAACCTTTACAGTTTAAGCAAACAGATATTAGCAGGCGACTGGATAGAAGTGAACTATGAAGGAAATTGATACAATGGATCCCAGCAGATGCAATTTTAAAATTAATTCTTCAACAAAAACATTTGAACACAGATAGAAAATGGTTAAGGGTAAATTTCTTTGAACAGAAGACCATGAACACTTGGAATAAATTTACAAAGTAGTGAACCCATTGTAATGAAATTAATGGGACCATAAAATATTTTATTATAACAGAAATTTCATTATAATGAATATGGGGAAAATATGTATACAACTGTGACCTTGGGTCGCTGGTGATTTGCCATCTCTAATGGGAGCAGCACAAGGATATTTCCCTAGCTGCTCTGCTGCGCCTGGAAAACAGTAAACCCAGGTTAACGCAATTGGTTGTCCTCTGCAAGATCAGGCTTACTGTGCAACATGCTTGGCACATGATGTTTAGAACATTTAACAACAGGCTTAGACCTTCTCTTCCTTGCACTTTCCTGGTCTGCCACAGCGATGATTCCAAGTTGCTGGTGTTTTTCTTATCTGAAGATGACAGCAAAAGTAGGATGATCACTGTGTTGAGGCTCCTATCTTGTGTGCTTGAGTGCTTAAGTAACAGCCTCTATTTCGAGTTCAGTCTTGAGGCTGTACCTGCCTACTCTATACAGTAATAAAGCACCTGTATTTTCCTTGGAAACTTGGACTTACATTCCTGTTTCTTGTGTAACTCTGTGACCCAAGCTTGATAATACCTGTATAAAAAAAACAACACTTCTTAAACTGCTAAAAATCTTTTATTTGAAAATGAGATGTTAGATTTTTTTTTTAATAGAAACACAGGTATGTATACAGAATGAAAATGAGACATTAGGTGTAACTTTTTTCAGCTTAAACTGAGTTTATCACTTTTTTTGTTCATTGCAAAGAAAACTGAGAAGCACTATGAAACTCAGAACAGTACATATCTGCACACAAAGCAACTGCCCACATGGACACTCAGTGTAGCACTGACTCAGAATTTGGCTATGTGTATGATGTCGCACTTATACTATTGATGAGCCTCTCTGAGACTGCCCAAGACTGGAAATTTTGCAACAGACTGTCCCTTTCTTTTGATATAACAAGAAAGAGGCAGCCTGTTGCAGGGTTCCTGAGACGTGGCAAAAGTGTAGGTTCGGCATGAAGTATTTGTTTTACCTCATTATTATCTTTGGTGGGCATGTTTGGTCGAAAAAATGTTTGTTATACTTAAATATATATTTCATTAAAATGAAATCCATTAAACATGATGTTGTATGAATGTTTGTCTGGGCCAACAAAAAGTATTCTGAAAATGTCATTATTTCAGTATTCACTGTAACAGGATTTAACTTCTAGTAATACTTTGGGGACCTTCAAAACTCAATTTCTTATTGTGGTGCTTTTTCTTTTAGGTGAATAGCATTGACACACTTTGTTGGTGTTGAATAGCCTGTTCTTGTTAAAATCGTTCTACTGTCTTAACCAATATAAGGCTTCTTTTACCTCATTAATTATTTTGATATTTTCAATGTGAACACTAGGGTGTGATCTTGAATTGTCCCTAAACCCAAATAATGCCAAGGGGGCTAAATAAATGTAACAAGAAGATGTTTATTGACAAAATAATACAACTAGGAAAGAATAAATAAAGGGGAAAATCAAAATACACAATACACTGAAGAAAGCGATACATTTCTGCCCCTCAGATCATCAGATTAATAAGTCTTGAACCCCTGACTAACCAGGTTGGGTTCTTATGCACTTACCAAACACCATACTAACCAAAACACTTCCGTATTCATCTCCCATACCTGCCACTTCACAATTCTGGATTCACTTGCTCTTGCTAGTTAAACCTTTGTCCAAGGTTATTATAGTTAATGAAAACTGTAACTACAATGTATGAAAAATCATTTCAGTAATCAAAGTAAAAACAAAACTAAAACCCCATTTGAAAGAAAAAATGAAAATAGATGGAAATTTTTTTTATTTTTTAAATAAACCAATTGCTGGTAGCCTGCCATTGACTGACTGTCCTTCTAATTTCACTATCTGAGTACCCAGTTTGTGGCTACCTAAGCCTAATGAAAATAGTAGTTGTCCGCTACCTAGAAAGAAAATGTCTTTGAACATAGACATGAATGAAAGAAATGTATCTACTGTAAAATGTCTGGGAGTGCTTAGAGTATGACACTGAAAGTAGTAATAACAAGCATGTAATTTACATTGACAGTCAGATTTGGAACTAAGAAATAGGGCAAAAACTCCAACAAATGTAAAAACACGCTCAAGCTGCTTTCATATAGATGTCTACAAAGAAGTTATGCAGTTTGCATGTTCTCCGTATGTGGATTTGTAGATGTGCACCATATTTGCTGCCATTTCCCCCCCAATTTACACCACTTTTTTCCTCCTTTTTCTTTTTTATTAATGCTTTGTAGATTTTTATCATTTATATGTGTACCTGTCTCATCATATGTTTTTGTTTCTTTCTACGTAACAGTATTTAACAATTTCTTTATTTTCTGAAATGAGTTGATATATATTCTTTATTTACTGTGTATACGCTACCCATTCCTTGATAAATTATTTTATGTTCTGTTGACACTTTCATGGTTGTTGTTGCCTCATTTTCCACATTTTTCCGATTGTACCTTGACGCTTTATAGTCTGATCGACTTTCTTCTTTTTCACTTTCTATGTTCTTTCTTCCTTGTCAACTCCTTTTTATTACCCATGCTTAGAATAACTTGTGTTTAAGTTTGATCCTTTCCTTGTCCATTGACATTTTCTGTTATGTGAATTTATTTCATTTTTGTGATTTTTCTTTTCTCCTTATTGTATGTTTTACTTTGCTAGAGCTTTTTTTTCTTGTCATTTATTTGTTTCCTTCCTAAAATGTTTTTTTCCAGCAATTTTACTATTTCCTGAAAACATTGAATTCATTCTTTCTGTGGTATTCAAATAATACTTCTAATCTTGCCAGTGGCTTTTAAAACATGTCTGTGGTGTTTTAATTATTAGTATCAATGACATATATTTTGGCATTGAAATTACAAATGACTAATCTTTTTTCCTTACTTGAATATCTGAGGGGATTAAAGTTTATTTTCCCATAATGTAGAATTTCTTTGTATCCAATTTATAAACAATTGCCATTTTTTGATTGGAGGTTTCCACTACTGCCTGTTTTGCTGTAGTAAATATTTATTCACTCTTACCTTTTAAATTGTTTCTAATATCATCAGCTAACTAATATCTATCTTGTGCATTGTGTATCCATTTATAATCTTTAGGTTGTTCTGTACCTTTTCTTGTTTCATTTATTCCTTTCCATTTTTCTTAGTTCTTTAACTTTTTTCCTTTACTTCATACTTTTATAAGATGATTATTTTTACGTAATCATATACCACATGTCTTTTGGAAGTCACATCTTTTCTTCATAATTCCTCTTTAATGCTACTTCCTGTTTATTTCTTATTTTGATCTACTTTTTCTTATTCGTTCTTCATATTGTTGTTTTTAATTACTGTACATGTTGCATATTTTCAGCCTTTTCTTTTTTATTTCTTCATCTTCTTTCATTTTGTTTTTGTTTCTCTTCTGATGCTTTCAACTTCTTTATCCTCACTTTTCTGATTTTTCCAGTATATTCATTAGAGCTTGTATCCTAAATCGCTATGTCATCTCTTTCCAAATGTCTGTTTTCAGTACTGGATGTTGTAAATTTGTTGCTATATGGTCTTCCTTGGCACAGCTACAAATCTTGAGCTGTTCACTATAAAATGACATTTCATCTAATTAGTCTAAATTCTATAATTGAGGCAACTTGATCACATTGTCATTTGGCTAGAGTTTACAAGTTATAAACAAACCTATGTGCTTATGCAGTTTGTTTTCAGAGCCTCTAAAATTAGCAATACAGCCAAAAAGCAGATTATACTCCCTATGTGAACGTGTGTAACTTTACTTTCAGTTAACTGAGTAAAATAAGATTTGTTTTTCTCTGGCACATTTGTTACCTTTTTAGAAAACCCAAGCCACTTACAAAGAAACATGTGGTAAAACATTTTAGAATTCACAAAAAATACTGCACCTGGAACTTCAATTTTTTCTTAAATACCTTTCTTACCTAAGACAGCTCTGCTAAGTCAGTCTCTCTTCTGGAACTTAAGTCTTTTCTTTCTTTCTTTCTTATAATCATCTCTATTCTTCAGAAATGGTACTTACTGTAAATTTCCTGTCACACATCATTAACCTTGATTAAAAAAAACTTTACAACCAACTTCTGCCACAGTTAGTTTTATAAATGTATTTGAAATTGTACTAACACTACTGTTAAATCCCATTATATTATTCATGGAGTAGATAGTGGCAGATTAAAGAATTAATTGCAAGTCAAAGTGTATAGCCAATTTAATTGTTTACATTTCTTACAGGTGTCTCTTCTGCACAGTTCTAGGATTGTGGCAGATTTACTGCTGTCTTGCTACACTGGATTCTTGGAATTTGCAGTGCGAGACATTGTCAACTACCTCACAGCAGCTAGCTACCTGCAGATGGAACATGTGGTGGAGAAGTGTCGCAATGCTTTAACACAGTTCATTGAACCAAAAATTGGAATAAAAGAAGAGGGAAGTGGAGCCTCTTGCTCTATAGGAATTGCAGCTTCATGTTCCAGGGCCAAGGGTAATGTTGCAGGTACAAGTAGTCATCGTAGCAGAAAGGGAGTGGGACTATGCAAGCCCCTGATGCACTCGGGAAAACCTTCAAGCCAAATGCCAACACAGCCAAATCTGCAGCTGCCTCATCTGCACCATGCCCACCAGCAGTCACGATTTCAGCAGACAGTGGTGGCCACAGAGGATGATGAAGATATTAAGGTAGTAGCCAAGCAAGTTCTAATATAATTATTATTAATAAACCACAAATTTAGGTAACTAATTTCTGATCCATCCAGATGTTTTTGTCTGACTTTTGAAGAAGGGTGCTAAAATGTGTATCTCACAGGATACATTTAATATTATGAAATGTTTGATTTGTAATAGTTTTGCAGCTTTTCAGTTTATTTACTTATCTAGCTTTTTATTTTAGGTAAAGATTAAAGAATTTGCTGAAGAATGTGGAGAAGATTATGATGAAGACTATGAAGACCTATCAGACATTTGCATTGTGGAAGATGATGGCGGAAGTGTAGCAGGAGGTCCAGAGGCAGATGGTGAACAGGAAGGGGAGGGGGACAGGGAAGAAGGAGATGGAGATGGAGAAGTTGAAATGGAGGGAGGCATTCTAGAAGATGATGCAGGATTAACAACTACTGAAGCTCAAACTACAAGTACTAAAACCAAAACCAAGATTCACAACCAGAAAGCTTCTTCGTGGCAATACAGGCGTCCATACAGTCTTCAGCAATCCATTCTGGCGAGTAGAGAAGAGAAATCTAATCAAGAGGGTGATAATGTTCACTCAACTGGCGAGGGTTTGGGTGGTGAAGAGTTGGAGGCTAGTAATGATCATTTAAATGTGCTAAGTCACCTTCCAGATGAAGGTTTAGATGAATGTGGAGACCAAAAAGACCGTCCTCAACACCAGCAGGGTTACATTAGTAAAGGAGTGTACCATCAGCAGGGAGTGGTGAAAGCTCATTACAGTCTGTCTGAAGACTCTGAGGGCTTGCTTGTTATACCACGTCAGTTCTCTAGGGATGATGAGGATGACTTTGATGAAAATACCTGTAGCAACCTTGGTTTAGATAGGGGTTCAACTGACACGGTACAGGTTGGTTCCACTTCTTCTTATGAAGAGATAAGGCACAGCTTCAGTACTTCTAAGGATTTGTTTTCAGCTGCCAGCTTGTCTAGATTAACGTGCGGATCTGGTATGCAACTTGCTCTTGCTGCTAGCAGTCTAGGGCTTAAGACAATCAAATGCAATAAGTGTGAAGAGTTCTTCCAGAGTGTTGAAAAGCTGGTCACCCATATGCGATCTATTCACTATATCTTTATGTGCCCACGATGTGGAAAACAATTCAATCATAGTAGCAACCTTAACCGTCATATGAACGTGCACCGTGGAGTAAAATCCCATTCATGCCACATCTGTGGGAAGAGTTTCACACAGAAGTCCACACTCTATGACCATATGAACCTGCATAGTGGTGAGAGGCCCTACCGTTGCTCATACTGTGATGTGCGGTTTGCTCATAAACCAGCCATCCGGCGTCATCTCAAAGAACAACATGGCAAGACCACAGCAGAAAACTGCATGGATGCAAACAATGTGGCAGAGATAAGTGTAGTTGTTCGCTAAATTTAAAGTATAGGATGAATAAGCCTCAAAACAACTGCACCTGGCTATTCATTATACACTACAGTGGACTGACCGAGTAATCAGATACTCTGGAATAAGTCAGTTTAGTTAAAGCAAAACAGAAAATGTAGCCTACATCAGAAACTGAACCATAAAAACCTGACTTCCATTATATTGTGTGTGTGTTTCTGATTTTATTGGGGAGGTAGGGTGGAGTGGGGAGAAATATTTTGATAAGTAGTCAGTATAATTAGGGAACTTCGTTCAATATGGATGAACACCATCTTTGAGTGCTGATTATTTGCCTTCAAGGGAGACTATTTGAATGAAAGGCATCACAACATCCTACTAATTCATACATATTGTAAATAATGCTTAACAATTACATATAGTACAAAAAAGAGAGGAGATGTAGCCTTCATACTCGAGTATGAAAATATTTTTTATGGGCAGCTGGGGACCTATCATTTATTTGCCACATGCCACTAGGATGTCTGATGTGCTTGCCCTCATTATGGCAGGCAAATTCAGCATATGATATTGAGAACCCTACACATTTTACAACAACTGGATAACAAAGAACTCTATTCAGTAATGAGTAAAATGATAATTCATTCAGCAGCCCTCCAGTATTGACCTGGATATTACTGTCAGATACTGTTCAGTAGTGGACTACAGGCTCGCATGTGAGAGCTCTGTTCTCAAAGCATGTCTTACTGATCCATCTAAAAGCATCCAGCAGATTCACAGAAATCCAGGAGTAGTTGCATGCTTGTTTTTTTAAGACCGCTATCAAAACAATACAACAGATAGAACAATGGAGGTGAACAGAGCTAGATGCATGGTCTGGTGATGGCAGTGACTTGCGGGAGGAGCAGCACATGGCCGTAATCACTACAGTTTCTCCAGTGAACACTCTCCCCAGGTTTGGTTTGACCGTTAAAAACAGCTTATTGCTTGGAATTCAATCTTGTGGTGATTCTAGGGCAGAACTTCAAGGAATCTGAAAAAAAACATCTGAAGATGTTGTTACATTTTTCTGTTTTTGGTACGCCCTCTTCCCACCACCATCCCTCAACCCACTCGTCTCTAGATGTCTACGATATGTCAGTTGTTTGATTTTCTTCAGGGCCAAGCAGGGCACGGAATCATGGTCAGTCCGTGGTCTCCTTGTTTGATCGCTTTCTTCTTAACATTAATCAAGGCTGGCTCGTTAGAGATCATACATTTTCATCATTATAAAATAAACTTAATCAAAACAGATTTGAAACGATAGATAACATGACACTACAGTAAGGCAATTTTTAAAATGTAAAAAATTTTTCAGCCATAAGAAACTTTTGAAACAACTTTTGTTTCAGTACTTGATACCTAAGCTACAAAAGAACAAAAAAGTTGCAGTATTTCACTTTTCACTGGTTTGGCTGTTCATTTTATCTACGTTTGTAAAGCAAGTACTTTGCTTTTAGTAGCCTTGATGGCCATTGTAGTACTAACCCTTTCTTCAGTAGAAATTGTGATGTAATTGAAGATACTTCTTTATATTGTTCAGCCAACATTCTGTTGTGCTATGTCAGTTTTAGGGGTACCATTTATTGTTTGATCGGTTTGAAGTTGAAGAGACACAGCTCCCCTTAATTGTCAACAATAGGACGGAATTGAGGAATAAAGCCTGAAGGGAAGAGATATAAAGATTTCATAGAGCAAACTCTTCAATGCCAAACCCTGTTGATGGAGTGCTTAATACTGTGTGTTTCATAGCTTTAACCAATGAATCTTAAATGCAAAATGTAAATACGTAGTCACTGAAATGACTTTTGAAAATGTAAAGGATCTTTATATGCAGAACAAAACCTACAGATCAGATATCATTCAGAAAATCTGGTTTCCATAACACTACTAATCGTGTTAATCACTAAAACACTAGCCTTGCTTAAGAAATGTAAATTAAAAAAAATAAGTTTTTGTGTATTCTCATAAAAATTACTGTTGCATGTCTCAGATTTTCTAATATATTAAGTGATGAAATCCCAGTACTATGACATGGAGATTGCTGTATCAACCTATTTTGTATATTAAAGAAACGTACAAATTTTGTTTAGGCAACAATCGATCAACCATGAAGCTGGTTAACCAAAACCTTTCTCCTTTGCAAAGTGAAATAAAGTCACTTTTAAGAAAACACATAGGTTTGGAAAAGGTGAAATGCAACAGTTGACAACGATCTTGCCACTTATGTTGTAAACATAACATTTATAAACCGCTTATCAGTCTGTAGTGAATTTGTCTTCCAGTACAACCTGATAAGGCTCAAAGTTAACCCAAAAACAGAACTGTAAAGCCCATTTGCCACTAGCTGGTATGTGGATGAGCCCAGGTGTAGTATTTCTCATGATTTTTTAATTTTTTTCTGTTAAGATGCAAATATAGTGGTCTCGAAATCTCGGTACAGCATGGCTCACTACTTCTAACATCCAAAACCTGTGTTTGGTAAGAACGTTCTGTATGAAATTCAGAGCACATGTCAAGTTACCGGGCCTTTTAAATCACGTCGTATGTAAACTATTGAAGTGATGTAATCTGTCTAACTGATCAATGGATGAGCCATTTCGAAATTAAAGTCTGTAGCCACTAGTACGTACACCTTGAAAGGTCCACATGAATCAATTTTGAAATAACACTTTGTTTGTGTAATTTTAATGTTATTTGTATTATCTTTATAGTGTTGTTTGGACGGACTGGCTAATTTTAACATATCCTGAATTTTTACATATTCATGATTACTTGCCTTTGAGACATCTTTAAAAGAATCCGTCTGATCCTTTGTGCTGGAGATGCCTTTTCTTTTGAACTCCCTGAAAAATAGCTGTTCTCATGTTGTTGTTTTTGTTTTATGTATTAAAACTTACAGTATTAGACTTATTTTTCTTAAACATGTAAATATACTTTTAACAAACATTTCATAAAATAAAACTTTTTTCAATTTGTCATTTTTTTCACCTCGTTTTCTTTATTGAACACATTGCTAAAGTTGCTGGTTGGACCCATAGTTGTTTTTTTTTGTTTTTCTAAAAATCTTCCTCTAAATTGTCACCTCCTGTCTGCAAGCTTTGGATTCATCTGAGAATATTTCACAATGAGCAGCTCTAATGGACCAGGCCATAGAAACACAAGGCTAAATTAATTTTTATCCAAATATATATATATTAAAAAATACTTTTTAAAAACCACGCTTATATTAAGTTAAAAAGTGGACTAAAAAGTAAAAAATAAGTCTCTCGTATATCACTCGTAAAATAAAAGTGTGGGCTTTAATAAGTGTTTTTTGAATGTTGATTGATGAAAAGCGCCCACACTTTTATTTTACGAGTGATATACGAGAGACTTATTTTTTACTTTTTAGTCCACTTTTTAACTTAATATAAGCGTAGTTTTTAAAAAAGTATTTTTTATATACAGTATATAGTATTTTCAACTTTTTAGTCTTGGGTTTGTTTTAGTTCTATCCGTTACTAGTGCCATCTTTTGGTGAAATCTTGAACTATTCTTCATATGAAAATTTCATTTCTTAATTAACATGGATTAATTGATCAATTAATGAAAATTTCAAGTTATTTGGACAATAAGAAGTGGGTTAAATATCGATTACAAGATTTGTACTAGACAACAAACAGGTGAAGTTAATGTAAAGCGTGGTAATAATAATAACATCCATCCATTATCCAACCCGCTGAATCCGAACACAGGGTCACGGGGGTCTGCTGGAGCCAATCCCAGCCAACACAGGGCACAAGGCAGGAAACAAACCCAGGGCAGGGCACACCCACCAAGCACACACTAGGGACAATTTATAATCGCCAATGCACCTGACCTGCATGTCTTTGGACTGTGGGAGGAAACCCACGCAGACACGGGGAGAACATGCAAACTCCACGCAGGGAGGACCTGGGAAGCGAACCCGGGTCTCCTAACTGTGAGGCAGCATTGCTACCCACTGCGCCGGCCATAATAATAACAATAATAATAAACAACGAACAATATTCAATTTTCTCTTAATGATCTGCATTATTGTGTGATCTGCTGCACCTCAGTGTATTTTCAGACTTTTAGTAATTTATACATTGAAACGCAATGTAATAAACTGGTTGTGCAGGCTCAATAAAAAAAAAACAACAAAAATGCATTTATTGCATAATAATGTTTTATAAAATGTGTGCATATGGGGCAGATTCAGGACAATGTTAAAAGAACCTGGATTGCTTGCAAAGGTTAATTTGAACAGCTAAACACTAAAAAAAAATTGGATTTGAGTCACTGCAGTGTGAGCACAGCCTTAGAGAACCAATAAAGGCAAAGTAATTAATATGGATGCTGCAGTTCAAACCTCCACTCAGAATCCTCTCACTGAAACAAATCAAAGTAAAAATCAACAATTTGAAATATTTCAGAAATTAATGGTGTACTGAACAATTGCCACTCTCTAGGATGGCGACCAAAGTATGATAGAAATCCAAGAGTTTCTTCACCACATATGTCTTAATGTTTCTAGACAACTTCAACAACAGAATTATTAAGCTTACACCATAAAATGCAAACCTCACAACAGCATTAAAAATAGGAAAGCCGTGCTGGAAACCGAATGGAAAAAAAAAAAAAGAAATTAAACAAAATGAGTCAGGAGATTTCTAGAACAAAGTGCCATGGTCAGATTACAGAAAGATAAAACTGTACAAGGTGACAAGGGGAAGGTTTTGTTAAAGTAATGAACTGTAGACTTTCCCAAACATACTGTTTCTTTTGTGTAATATAATGGAGGGTGTTTCATGTATGCCCACTCCAGGAACTGGCTGACTTTACGATGTACTTTATACAAATAATGATTGTAATGTACACAAGCACATTGCTTACTTTTGTATGAGAAAATGTATCCAAATGCATTATCATGCAGCATTACGTTTGACGCAAAACATGCAGCTGTCACATCGATGGAGTTCATCAAGGATTAAAACTAGAAGAATCATAGCAGGGCTAATTTATCCCACTTATACAAATCAGACAAGCCAAATTCAGAAACTCTTTGAAACGAATAGCAACTTAAAATGGCTGCAATACAGACTTGGTCAAACATCTTAATAGAACAAACCAAATGTTTAATGATATCAGGGTCAAAGGCTTGGTGCAGTTCTTCCATATAAATGATTCGAAAACGAAAATAATTTTACACGGGTGGCACGGTGGCGCAGTGGTAGCACTGCTGCCTCACAGTTAAGAGACATAGGTTCACTTCCCGGGTCTTCCCTGCGTGGAGTTTGCATGTCCTCCCCGTGTCTGCGTGGGTTTTCTCCCACAGTCCAAAGACATGCAGGTTAGGTGCATTGGCGATCCTAAATTGTCCCTAGTGTGTGTGTGTGTGTGTGTGTGTGCCCTGCGGTGGGCTGGCACCCTGCCCCTGGTTTGTTTCCTGTGTTGGCTGGGATTGACTCCAGCAGACCCCGTGACCCTTGTGTTAGGATATAACGGGTTGGATAATGGATGAATAATTTTACAGTCATTTATTTACTTCAATGTTAAACTGAAGTTGGGTGGCTGGATGGTACAGTAGTAAGTATGCTGCCTCATGGCTTCAAGGGCCTGAGTTTGAATTCTTGATTTGAATACCCTGTGGTCAGAATGTGGATCCCAATACCCCAGTGCAGTGATGGGAAGGGACACTGTGCTGTAAACATGGCGCCATCCTTCAGATGACATGCAAAACCAAAGTCCTGACTCTCTGTGGTCATAAAAGATCCCTGGACATCATTCATAAAAGCAGGGTGCATCCCGATGGACAGGCTAAACTCCCCTCCATGGCCTAGTCATTCTGCACCCCCTAATCATCTCCTGTCTCTAATTGGCTATCTCTCTCACCACCTCACCACCTAACAGCTCATGTGTGGTGAGCATACTGGCTCAAAAATGGCTGCCGTCACTTCATCCTCGTGCACGCTACACATTAGAGGTGGTTGAAGTGGCTCCCCACTCACTATATAAAGCACTTTGAGTATTTGAGTGAGAAAAGTTCTATATAAATGTAAAGAATTATGATTATTTTTATCATGGCCCCTTCCACTGCCTGGGTGAGGTTTGCACATTTGCCTCGTGTCTGTATGGGTTTTCATCTGGTACTTTCATTTTTATGTATGTTAAAATAATGCAAGATGCACTTACCACTATAGCCATACCTATAGCTCCTTTTCTCTGCATATTTTACAGCCTACTTGTAGCCAGTAATAGTTCTTATCCCATTCCAAATTTCCTTCATGTTGTTCTGTTGTAACCTGTGTTCGTTTATGCATAAATGATTGGGTGATACTAAGACACAAAGAGTTAGTACACTTAGTACTAAAGCTTAGTGCTTATCCTGCTTTGTTGTCTGTACTTTTTGGATTCAAGAAATAATATTTTTAGAATAAATCTGCTATATGATAGTGAAGTATATTAATGAACTGTTTACTATGTGCTTAATGCTTTTTGACTGGCACTCCTGGGACCGACTGTGGTTGTCACAACCCTTGCACTAGATTACGTGGCGTAACAAAATAGATGCTGCTGCTGGAGTATGTGAATTTCCCCTTGGGGATTAATAAAGTATCTATCTATCTATCTATCTATCTATCTATCTATCTATCTATCTATCTATCTATCTATCTATCTATCTATCTATCTATCTATCTATCTAGATGTATAGATTGATGGACAGTCTATTATCACTGACCAGGGTGTTTTTCAGTGTCACAAACCATGTTTTTATCTCTGCTTATGAAATACTTACTGAATATTAGTTTCCCTCTTCCATAATCCCCCCAAATTTTCTTCATAGTTACTTTGTAATCACACTGCGATCACCTTGTTATGTCAAATTTTCCAATAAACAATTACAGTTATTCACAATTTAGCTTTTCCAAGTTAAAATGCAAAAAGTAGAACAATATTTCAGATCAGTTTCTAACATGAGCGAGGACTTTTTAGACTTGCTTTGGCACTCTTGTTTCTTATTTCTAATAATTTAAGGCTCTGCTTTGTTCTGTTTTCTATTTGGGATGTTTGAATAAGGCGTTTTGTATGTCCTATTAGATACATTTTCATTCTGAGATCAAAAGAAGTAATTTAAAACAAAAGGAATGTTGTTGATGTTAACAAAGTTAGTGCACAAAAGTCACTTGACCACTCACCAAAATTTTAAGATCAGAACCAAAGTCAAAGGTAAAACAAAACAAAAGTTAAGCAAAAACCACTTGATTGCAAGTCTCTTTAGAAATCTGTCCCTCTCTTGTGTAATGTCCAGATGTTGTTTAACAAATTTGGCCATCTTATAATGGACACCATAATGTCAAGAGTCACATGGCATGAGCACTGCATGCCTAACAAACAAGCTGCATTATAGCAACAGAATAAATGGTTGTGCTCATGAAATCCAGGATGGCAAGATGCTGGTCTTTGTTATTTTTTTATTAATGCTGTTGTAGTGATACTCTGCAATATTATTACTGGCATAATGTATAATTAAATGTGCAGTGTGTTGTCTCGAACACAGGATAAAGGTTGGGGTACCAGACTATTTAATAGGCAACTCAAAGTTCTGAAAACAAAACAAAAATAAGGTTTAATCACCTCTGTAGTTTTCCTTAGTTATCCTTCTCTAAAACAAAAATGTTTCTTACTCTATTTCATTTGTAGTGATGGGCAGGAAAAAAAATGTCAACTCATGTCAATAGGTGGCCAATGCTAAAAATATTTTAAATGTTGAAAATGCACAAAAACACTATAAATTAGGCCTAAAACCATAGGACATCTGCCTTAAATAACAGTGTCAATGAAGAATCTTTGTAAATTAAGAATTTATTTGTAGTAAAATGAGCACAACAAATGGCAAAAACTCAGATTACCCTGAAGTGCAATTTGCAAAAACCAAAAAAGAGTTAAATCATTGAAAAACAAACCAGAAAACACAAAAATATATTAGAAACACAAATGCAAGTTAGAAAATGCAAAGACAATTTGCATCTGCAAAAACTAATAAGAATATGCAAAAACAAAATTAATAACTAAAAGCAAATCAGAAATTCAATCAGAAAAAAATAAACATAGCAATATTAAGAAAAATACATAAAAATGCAGAACATAAAAGAATAATTAAAAACAGCAAAAATAACAATAAAACAGAAAGGAAAGATATGCCTGGGAACAAAACAAAGGCTGCAACCTAACAGCTAAAATGTAACATGAGCAGTTGAAGCAAGTGATTAGAATGCATTACTTACTTTTATCCACTAGATGGCAGCAAAGATTACAAGGTAAAGTTGAATCAACATTCATTTTACTTTTACATGGCATCAAATGTTGGTAGTCACCCTCATCAAAAGAAATCCTGTACAGAAGATGTTTTATGTAATGTTGATGACTCAAATTCTGCTCTGTCAGACGGGTTTTTGAGCCGTTACAATAGAGCCAAAAGAGAGCGCTGCTAAAAACAGCATCTGCAATGCAGCACATATTGCCAAAAGCAAGTAGCATTGCATGCAATTGGTTGTCTTGAACGGTATCATCCATCCATCCATTTTCCAACCCGCTGAATCCGAACACAGGGTCACGGGGGTCTGCTGGAGCCAATCTCAGCCAACACAGGGCACAAGGCAGGGAACCAATCCTGGGCAGGGTGCCAACCCACCGCAGGATACACACAAACACACACACACACCAAGCACACACTAGGGCCAATTTAGAGTCACCAGTCCACCTAACCTGCATGTCTTTGGACCGTGGGAGGAAACCGGAGCGCCAGGAGGAAACCCACGCAGACACGGGGAGAACATGCAAACTCCATGCAGGGAGGACCCGGGAAGCGAACCCAGGTCTCCTAACTGTGAGGCAGCAGTGCTACCCGAACAGTATCATACACTTCATAATTATCATGTATAGAGTGCTCATAAACTTGTTACTTGTATTTTTTTTACAATATGGGAAATAAAAAAGAATGTTCAGATTTTTCACAAAATGTAAGTTATTCTGAATAAAATCCATCATACAACTGTGAGGAAGAAAAAGGGATTGAGCCTCAAAAGAGCTAAAATAGCATAATAACTAACATAAAAAACAATAAGTTTTAATACATTAGTGAGTACACTGTAACACAGTTATCGTTCTGATAGTTCAGAGGAGAAAGTCACACTGACATTCTTTCAAGAAAATTGCCAGAAGGCAGTGGTTATTGAAATGGGAATGAAATTTGTCAAAGGAAGGAGAAAATATTGTAATGACCCTCTAATCTACAAAAAAGTCACGGTTAGTGGTGAGTGAAAGAGGGAAGTTTCAGAGAGCACATAGTTTCGCAAAACTGATGCAAAAATTAGCTTTGCAGACAATTTTGCAATTATGAAATGCAAAACTCACTAAAGAGTTTCTCTGGGGTTGTAAAGGTTTGTTTTTTGGGCTGAAAGCCAATTGCTCCCTGGAGCCTCATTTACACTGCATTGTTGAGTGTTCTGTTTCTGTAGCTGCCTAACACAGGTAATACATACCACAGCCGTAAAATCAATTCTACTTATGTCTCTAATTCACATCACTACAAAGAACTTCCACGTGTTTTTAAAAAATATGACATGCTACATTTTTTAACATAAGAACATATAAACCTTGACAAATTCGAAAAGATAATTTTGTCCATCAAGCCCATTTGTTTATCTAATAGCTAAACTGTCCCAATATCTCATCCAGATGATGCTTAAAGTTTGTCAAGGTTTCTGCTTCCTTCGGCTACATGTCTCAGTAGTCTATTCCAGAGCCCCATTGCTCTTTGACTAAAGAAGTGCTTCCGAACCTCAGTCTTAAATGCACTTCCCCTTAATTTTCACTGCTCTCCTCGAATATGTGACTCACCATTTACTTTTGTCTTGAAGATTTTGAATATCTGGATTGGGACCCTACTCAGTCTCCTCTGTTCGAGACTAACAAGTTTAATTCTGTGTCTGTTGGAGTACAGAGTCCTGGGATGCACTTGGCTGCTTTCCTCTGCACTCCTTCAAGTGCTGCTATGTCTTTCTTGTAATGTGGTGATCAGAACTGACAACAATACTCCAGATGTAGTCTAACTCAATGTTTGCCAACTGTTTTCCTATGTAAGCATCTTCACCTCTCTCAGCCTGCATAATAATTGACTCTACTTTCAACAAAAAAGAGAACAGTGGTATGTCTTTCATTTCCTAAGAACATCTGAGTACTGGGGTGTTTTCCGAACAAAGATTTTTAGTGAAGCAGTATTTAGTTGTATAAAATTAAATCAAATGTGAAAAACTGGCTGTGCAAAAATGTGGGTCCCCTTGTAATTCTGCTGATTTGAATGCATGTCACTGCTCAATACTGATTACGTGCAACACCAAATTGGTTGGATTAGCTCGTTAAGCCTTGAACTTCATAGACAGGTGTGTCCAATCATGAGAAAAGGTATTTAAGGTGCTCAATTTCAAGTTGTGCTTCCCTTTGACTCTCCTCTGAAGAGTGACAGCATGGGATCCTCAAAGCAGCTCTCAAAAGATCTGAAAACAAAGACTGTTCAGTCTCATGGTTTAGGAGAAGGCTACAAAAAGCTATCTCAGAGGTTTAAACTGTCAGTTTCAACCGTAAGGAATGTCATCAGGTAATGGAAGGCCACAGGCACAGTTGCTGTTAAACCCAGCAGGTCTGGCAGGCCAAGAAAAATACAGGTAGCGACATAAGAGCAGGATTGTGAGAATGGTTACAGACAACCCACAGATCACCTCCAAAGACCTGCAAGAACATCTTGCTCCAGATGGTGTATCTGTACATCGTTCTACAATTCAGCACAATTTGCACAAAGAACATCTGTATGGCAGGGTGATGAGAAAGAAGTCCTTTCTGCACTCACGCCACAAACAGAGTAACTTGTTGTATGCAAATGCTCATTTTAACAAGCCAGATTCATTTTGGAACAAAGTGCTTTGGACTGATGAGACAAAAATTGAGTTATTTGGTCATAACAAAAAGCGCTTTGTATGGCAGAAGAAGAACACAACATTCTAAAAAAAAAAGCACCTGCTACCTACAGTCAAATTTGGTGGCGGTTCCATCATGCTGTGGGGCTGTGTGGCTAGTTCAGGGACTGGGGCCCTTGTTAAAGTTGAGGGTCGGATGAATTCAACCCAATATCAACAAATTCTTCAGGATAATGTTCAAGCATCAGTCACAAAGTTGAAGTTACGCAGGGGTTGGATATTCCAACAAGATAATGACCCAAAACACAGTTTGAAATCTACAAAGGCATTCATGCAGAGGGAGAAGTACAATGTTCTGGAATGGCCGTCACAGTCCCCTGACTTGAATATCATCGACAATCTACGGGATGATTTGAAGCAGGCTGTCCATGCTTGGCAGCCATCAAATTTAACTGAACTGGAGAGATTTTGTATGGAAGAATGGTCAGAAATACCTCCATCCAGAATCCAGACACTCATCAAAGCCTATAGGAGGCGTCTAGAGGCTGTTATATTTGCAAAAGGAGGCTCAACTAAGTATTGATGTAATATCTCTGTTGGGGTGACCACATTTATGCACCTGTCTAATTTTGTTATGATGCATATTTTCTTTTAATCCAATCAACTTAATGTCACTGCTGAAATACTACTGTTTCCATAAGGCATGTTATATATTTAAAGGAAGTTGCTACTTTGAAAGTTCAACCAATGATAAACAAAAATCCAAAGAATTAAGAGGGGTTCCCAAACTTTTTCACATGACTGTATATATATTTAACATTTTTTATGATATAACTAAACATTTTATTTACATTTTTCATTGCTTCTGCTTATTGCATTTATGATGAAAGTGTCAACATAAACCCCTGAATCCTTTCCAGATATTGCTGCCTTTAGGACAATGTCTCCCATCTTGTTGTTTTTAACTAACTTTCCTTTTGCCCATGTGTAACACTTTACACTTTTCAATGTTAAGCTGCATTTTCCAGGTGTTCAGCCAGTTGTGATGCTCATACAAATCTTCTTTAATTGTTTCTGATGTCTCTTCAGTCCCTGCAATTCCTTCAATTTTAGAATCATCTTGCACATTTAGATAGAACTTCATTAGACAGATTAGATACAACTTTATTTGTCCTCGGGGGGGAAATTTGGCTTCTTACAGAAGCTCTTTAAATAAATAAATACATAAATAGGTAGACAAATAAATATAAACACACACACTGTGGTCTGAACACACACCAGAATGACTAAAAAGAACGAAAATATAAAAAGAAAGAAAAGAAAATATTTGACTTGTGAGTCGCGGGCACAGCAAGGCATTATGCAAGCGTACTGCTGTTGGTGTAAAGGAGTCCAAGTAGTTTTTCTTGACTCACTTTTGATGAATAATTTGTTGGCTGAAAGTCCTCAGAAATTTATAAACTATACAGAAATCGAAATATTAATATAAATCCGATAAAGTAATGGTTCCAAGAAAGACACCTGATGGACTCCACTGATACCCTTCATCCACATGGAAGATCCTCTGCTTATCTGTACTCATTGTCTCTTACCAGTTACCCCACTTGAGATTCCTTTAGCTAAATGACGGTTTTCATTCTTGGTGAAGGCAGCCTTGGCCAGGAGTTTAACTGTGACTGATATGCCAGCAATCCCATCATAGTTGCCTCATTATCACTACTGTGGCTATACCATGTGACATTTGTGCTGGACAAGATGTATCAACTCCAATTTTTTCTTGTTGCTTTCCAGTCACCATTCCATCTTGACTATAGGCACATTGACCAATGGTTGAGAGTGAGTCTTCATCTCCAGAATTAATGATTACCAGTCAGTTACTTGTGGCAGCCACTCTAACACTGCTGTGTGGAACAGGTCCTTCACTGGCCCAATAAGAACACCTTCACAAATTTTACATTTAAGAACTGTTTGAAACCTGCTTGCACATCTTAAAACTTTTATTTTTTAATTTTTTGTGTACTCTTCTTCTTCTTCTTTCAGCCGCTCCCATTAGGGGTTGCCACAGTGGATCATCCTCTTCCATATCTTTCTGTCCTCTGCATCTTGTTCTGTTACACCCTTCACCTGCATGTCCTCACTCACCACATCCATAAACCTTCTCTTAGGCCTTCCTCTTTTCCTTTTCCCTGGCAGCACTATCCTTAGCATCCTTCTCCCAATATACTCAGCATCTCTCCTCTGCACATGTCCAAACCAACGCAATCTCGTCTCTCTGACTTTGTGTCTCAAAACTGTCCAACTTGAGCTGACCCTCTAATGTATTCATTTCTAATCCTATCTGTCCTCATCACACCCAATGCAAATCTTAGCATCTTTAACTCTGCCACCTCCAACTCTGTCTCCTGCTTTCTGGTCAGTGCCACCATCTCCAACCCATATAACATAGCTGGTCTCACTACCATCCTGTAGACCTTCCCTCACCATTCCACTGACCTCCCTCTCATTTATATAAGTTTAAAAAAATTAAAAAGTAAACACTCTGAACAGCTCAAATAATATAGTGAAAAATATGACGTAATCTTGTCTTTTGAAATTCTCCTGGCATAGGTACAATTCTGGGCTTTTATTGAGCTTGACGTTCTTCCTTTACATATGTGGATTTCATCCAGTATCTCCAGCCTTTTCATCACACTTCAGGGAGGTTCTTTAAGGTGACTGACCTTTCTAAATTACTCATGAACAGTGGTATCAAATAATGACATACTATTCCCTTTTTAAGATGAACTCCCCCGGTCTTGTGATGACAAGCTGTGTTTCCTCTTAGAATATGGCATGGCTTAAAACTGAACAAAACAAAAACAAAACAGGATTAGATATCAGAAGGCAAAATCAATCAAAATGAACTTCATGTTTAGAATTATTGTCATGTGCACATAGTAAATTAAAATTCTACCTTGAATGTCTCTTACAGATTATGACAGTAGTACAATACCAGTTATGCTATAAACAAAACCAATGTCATTAAAATTGACAATGAATGAATAAGCCAGTTTGAAAGTGGATGAATAGGTGGTGATAGCCTTGTTTCATTTATAAGAGTCATTCATTGTTGGTTTGCATGCTGCAAGCTGTATACTCCAGTACAGGACTGCAGGGTGCCAAGGCAGGAAGTAACCTTAGAAGACATGTTCATTCATCACAAAGGAACCCATCCGAACAATTCACAGCTTCTTGTCAACCAAACTTACATGTTTTTTGTATGTGGAAGTACACCAGATTCCTTTTTATTCACCATCAAACCATCTTAATTGAGGTTGGGTTCTTGGAAGACAAAATCTTTCCATTCTAAGCAGGGACACACACTGATCCATGAGCAGAGAGGTTTCTTTATACAATCATGTACATAGGGCCAGTTCAAAGTCTCTAACACACACTTTTGAGATGTAGGAAGGAAATCAGAATACCAGTAAAGAAGCCCACACCATGTGTAAATTCCACAGAGATAGTGACTGAGCTAGGATTTGAACTCAAGGGTCTAGAATTGTGATAGAGCAGTGCTAAAAATGTCCAAGATGTTACATTCATATTTCTTTGAATTATACTAGATCGTGGTACCAGACAAGGATGCCCCTTGTCATCACTACTTTTTGCAATCGCCATTGAGCCACTGGCAGGTCACTTTCGAAATGCTTATGAGATAAAGGACTTGAACAGAAAATTTCTCTATATGCAGATGATATGGTACTGTATATATCAGGCCCACAAAATACTGTGCCTGCAGTCCTAACAGCACTAACAGAATTTCAAAAGATTTCTGGTCTCAGAATTAATTTGACTGAAAGTGTTCTCTTTCCAGTGAATTCTCAAGCACACAATATTAGATTGGACACCTTCCCTTTTATCATGGCAGATCAGTTTAAATACCTAGGGGTAAACATCACAAGTAAACATAAAGCTCTTCATCAACAAAATTTTGCTGTCTGTATGGAAAAAATCAAGCAAGACTTGTATAGATGGTCAACCCTTCATCTCACTTTAGCTGGAAGAATTAACATAGTTAAGATGAATATCCTCCCTAAGCTACTCTTTTTATTTCAAAACTAGGGGGCTTCGCCCCCTGCTCGCTTCGCTCGCCAACCCCTGTGTTTGGTTAATTGGATATACAATTTTACATTTTTTTTTGGAATTGTTTCAATTTCATTATTTTCACTTTTACTTTAAAGCTTCATTAAAAACAATATTTTTTGGAGACACATTGTGACAACGCAACGTATAAGTGCCCGTGAGTGAATATTGTTTCTGTTTCTGTAATAAATAATCCGAGTTTTTCTGTTTGTCCCTGTGATTTATTGATTGTCATAGCAAAAGTTATTCTCATGGTAAACTGTAAACATTTTACTACGAATGGCATATCACGATCTCCTTTGGTGTGTAATGTTATTCGCGGAATATATACATCACCTTTCTCTTTGCCTGTTAAAATTTGCATTGCTTCTCCGAGATCATCAATATACACCCGACTGAATTGTGTACTCTTTGAAATTTAACTTGTCGTTCCTTTAACTGTTCTGGGACCACAGATTCTCATAGCATATGGTCCATTATTGTGTAAATCCACGTTTTGTCCATTGAATGATGCGAATGCGAAAAGACTTTGTTGTCTACTCTTTTTTTCAGACCTCAATTTGTCCTGGTATTTTTTCAGTTACACCTGGTTCTGATGATTAATCACCTTTTGTTTGCGGTAATGCAATCGTTTCTATCTTTTCTGTGATACTGTAGTGACTGACATGATAAAGTGTCACAAAAGGTTTACTTGAACAATCGCTGGCATCCTAACCCCAAACACAACTTTCTAGCACCCTCTCCAACGCCCCCCCTTACCGCATGAAATCAATACCCCACTATCAGTCCTCCGTGCTGTACTCCGCCTTCCCTCAATCGGACCTAACAGTCACTTAAAACCAAACAGCCCTCAACCTGGCTGGGACGCTACAATACTTTCGAATTTTACCGCTTTCATATTCTGTACCTTTGTCTGCATGTGTATCGCGCCATCGTTTGTTTGAGCCTTTCGAATTCCACTGCTTTCATAATCTCTTATCTGCCTTTTTTTCTCTCCAATGCCTTTGGGTCTCTATTCTCCGTATTGTCCTTATACGCTTTATATGCGCTGAGAGCAGATAATTTGTGTGTACTATGTGCTTTTACACGATTGATTTTTTTTTGATGGGTGTGCTCTTATATATTCCGTACTATCTTTGTGGACCTTTGCGGACCCCGTAGTGTCTTACGTTTGACTGTGGGGTGCAGTGCAGAATCCTCTTTTCTGTGTGGCTGTGTCGTTAGTCCTCAGCTATGGGCGCGTTGTTTATCCAGGCGGGCTCGTGTTTGTATATCCGTCAGTCGAGCTCATTCGTTTTGAACCCGTGCCTGCTTTGCTTCCGCAGTTTCAGAAGCGCGTTGTAGGCGCCTGCGTTCATTGATCTTATCCAGGTGGGCTCATGTGTGTATCGTTGAGCTGTATTATGTTTGAATTTGGTGTAAAGCGTTCAGTGGTTTGTACAATCCCAAGCAGCACATTATTCCTAACTTCACTCTGCAGTAGTGCCACTCACAATATGGCGGTGACGCCTGCGCCTTCCGTATTATCTCGGGTTTCACTATGCTGTGTAGTGTGGACGTTTGCGGCATCCGTACTCTCTCCGGTTTGACTTTGGGCGGGGCGCCGAATCCTGTTGTGTTTGTTTGTTCTGTGGCCGTTCTCTGGGGCCGTGTGTTAATTGAGCTGTATTGTGTTTGAATTTGGTGTAAAGCGTTCAGCGGTTTGTACAATCCCAAGCAGCACATTTGTTTTATTTGCTATTTCCGTTAGTTGAGCTGTACGCGCCTGCACAGTACGTCTCATGGCCCCATCGCCAGGTACCTGCGTCCATGCCATCCGGTTACCTGCGTCCATGCCATCCAGTTTACCATTCTCGGTTAGTAATATGGATATTCCAAAATACATCAATAAATTGCTCTTTAAGAAATTAGATTCAACCATAACTACATTTATTTGGAATTCAAAACATCCACGTATCCAAAGAGCGACCCTACAAAGGCCAAAGGCAGAAGGTGGCATGGCTCTACCTAACTTTCAATTTTACTACTGGGCAGCAAACATACAACATATTAAAACCTGGACATTGACACAAACAGATGAACATATGCAGACTTGGTCTGCAATAGAAATAATAGAATCCTGCAGTTCATCTTTATATTCCTTGCTTTGCGCCCCAATAAATGCAAATTATCGCCAATATACTAATAACCCAATAGTGCTTCACTCACTCAGAATATGGAACCAATGTAGGAAACATTTTAAGATAGAGAATCTTCTATTGGTGGCACCTCTGCACGAGAACCACCTTTTTCAACCATCACAAATATATGCAGTGGCAAACATTTGGGATTAAATTACTTAGAGATCTGTACATAGACAATGCCTTTGCATCCTATGAACAATTACATTCTAAATTTAACTTTCCAGCAACACATTTCATTCACTATCTTCAAATTATAAACTTTGTTAAACAGAACTACCCAATTTCCCTCATCTCCCACCTCCTTCTATGCTGGAAAAAATATTAATCAATTTCAAGGACTTAGACAGCATCTCTGCAATATATAAAACCATTTTACAGTCCCTCCCTTTCAAAGATCCAAGAGGACAATGGGATAAGGATCTCTCACTCAACATATCAGAAAAGGAGTGGAAGGTAGCAATGCTGAGAATTCACTCGAGCTCCATATGTGCAAAGCATACAATTATTCAACTCAAAATTATATATCAAGCACATCTGTCTCGCTTAAAATTGTCCAAAATGTTTCCAGGGTAAGATCCAACCTGCGAACGCTGCAATCAAGTTCCAGCCTCACTGGGCCACATGTTTTTGGCATGCACCAAATTAACATCATTTTGGACCAAAATTTTTAAATGCCTTTCAGACAGCCTTGGTGTCACAATCCCTTCTAACACATTAACAACTGTGTTTGGTGTACTTCCAGATGGACTTACAATAGAGAAGGACAAACAAACTGTGATTGCCTTTACTACACTATTGGCACGCAGAATTTTTTTGCTCAACTGGAAGAATCCCAACTCTCCCCTTTTAAGTCAGTGGGTAACTGTTGTTTCATATTATTTGAAATTGGAAAAAATAAAATTCTCACTTAGAGGATCTGTGCAGAAATGTTTCTAAACCTGGCAGGATCTAATCAATAACATTTTAGAATAAGCTTTTAAAGCACTAAGGAAGCAGATTCTCTCCCTACTTTCTTTTTTTTTTCTTTTTCTTCTCCATTTATCTATATTCACTTTTTAATTGATCTATTTACTTATTTTTACTAGGTTTAAGTTTTATTCTTCTGCCCATGCTCTTTTTCTCAGTGGTGGGGGTTGATCTGTTTTCAATCCTATTCTTGTAAAATTGATTTATTTGTATGGAATGTTGTGTGATTTCAATAATATCAATAAAATTAATAATAAAAAAATCTGCCTAAAACTGCCTGAAGAAGGGGTCTGAATTGCCTTGAAATCTTGCATATTATAATCTTTTTAGTTAGCCAATAAAAGGTGTCATTTTGCTTGACTTCTCATTACATCCATAATGGTTAACACAGTACAACACCCTAGTACCTCAGAGGGACTGGACACTGACGCAGACATTAATGTTTAATTATATACATCTTTTTTTAATCTCTCTTTGGCTTGCTTATTTATGTTATTGAGTTGCTGACTATCTCCTTATTTCGCTGATAACGAATTAATAAGTACTGTACACTTAATAAGCAGGTATGTTTTTAGAAATTTTCACAATATGTGTTCTATAGCCTTACTTTTTACAAACAATTAAAAAGAATTAACCTTACTTTGAAATTTGATTGGCTCATTTGTGCTTGCTTAGGGCAGCGTTTCTCAACCTTTAAGTATTTGCGACCCGAGTTTTCATAACAGTTTTAATCGCGCCCCCTAATGTTTTTTTGAAAGGAGCCCACTAATACCAATTTGTTCTTTTTTAATTAATGATATATCATAGATGCATATTTTATTATACCTACTTAACTTTTATCGACATTTATCTAACTCTATATTTATTTTTCTTAGTATCAGAATGTAGTTTAAGTTAATTTGTTTTGGTTTCAATAGATGGATTTTTCATATTTTCGATTCTTGTTTTCTTTTTTCACATCTTCGCGCCCCCCTTTTTGTTACTTCATGCCCCTGTAGGGGGGCCCGCCCCACAGGCTGAGAACCACTAGCTTAGGGTTTCTCTCCATTTTAGTGTGATGGCTAAGCACTGGTTTCAGTGTCACCACTGGGAACTGCTTTGAAATTTTATGGTTTTGAAAAATAAATGAGTGAATGTATTGATTTGTCTTCTGACTCTATCATATAGTAGAAAAAGCTGAGGGCAAAATTATATTTTTTACTAGACAGTTTTTCCCTGTCCACTTCATTTTAGCACAAAATACTTTTGAAACGTTTTTGTGTTTCATATGAATCTCACATTCCACTTCATAGAAGTCAAAGACACATAATGTTCGTTAAAGACAGTAAGTTATTAAATGTCATGACCTCAAAAGGAGAAAGTGCTCTCAGATCTTAGTTCCATAAAACCTGAAATAATATTTTCACAAAGGACACATTTGACTGCTAGGGATCAGGTTTGTCTGAAATGAGATTTGATTGTGCAGGTATTTTATTCTGATCTACAGTATCCACTGATGCAATAGTGTACCCTGAAAGATGTTACATTATATTGACAGGGAAACTAAACTAAACGTTTTGCTCAACATATACACTGAATTCAGATGATAAGAAGGTTATACTAAAGTTATTGCTGCAGTTCCTAGTATGAGCTCTCATAAACTCATTGCAGCTGGAGATTTTAGAAACTGTTTTAGATCATCTAAAAATGGCTGCCAGCACATTATCCAAAACCACAGCAATAATCTTCCATTTCATCAATGATCAGAACCTCATGTGCCCATGGACAGAGAGCTTCCTACTCTTAATTGAGACAATTTCACTTCTTTTCTGCATATTTTTGTCAATTAACTATTTCTTTATTTGCCTTCTGTTAAGCCTTGAACATACAATTGCTGTCTCGGACCATGCTGTTATCTTGGAACTCAAACCATTAGGTTACTGAAACAATTTGTTGTTGGCAACTGAATAATTTAATTCTATGAAGTGATGACTTTATTTAAGTTATTTCCACTCAAAATAACTAGTGCAACTCCAGATATATCAGTGTGAAGACTGAGCGGTGTACAAAACATATATTAAGGGACAAAGCATTTCATATATCATAAAAAGAAATAAAAAATTAGAAATATATTAGATTTAATTATGAAGGTTTCCACAGCTGATAGCGAATATACAAACTCAACTAAAGACACATTATATAAAAAAGGCTGCCACTATAAACAGAACTGCTTTTTGTAACTGTAGGAGAAATAAATAAATTAATCTTTAAGTCATGCATTATTAGTAGAGAAAAAGCTAAAAGGATCTTATCTCAACAACTGCTAAGTGCTTTACCATCAACTACATTACATTGATGACACATTAATTATTTGTAATTATTTATCTTCGGCAGGCATCATTTCCCGCAGTGCGGGTGTTATAACAAGATGTAGATGAGGCAGCTATACATTTAATGGGTTGCTTTTGGCGTGAAACTTTTGTTTTCCTCTTCCTTTTCGACTGCATTTTGTAATAGGAGGGTGAGTTTCTGTTTCCCTAAATACAGATATTTACTGGAAATGTTTAAAAAAAGGCAAAAAGAATGTCAAGTACAAAGGTCACCTAAAATATTTGTCTCCATTATCTCATTCCACCCAGAGGATACCAATCTCTGTTTAAATGTGGATTGATAAGACGAAAAACAACTGCCAAGGCTTCAGGATTCAATGTGCCTGAACTGTCCAGCAAAAACTGGCAGGAGGAGATTGTTGACAGGTACAGCTGCAAGTTGGTTACATTATGTAACTAAAAAAATTCCCAGTGATGTTGAAAAGTTTCCCTTTTGTCATCAGCAGTGAATGGGAAAATTAGAGCAGAGCCGACTGGTTCTCCAATGTAGACATTTGTGCCCTTGCCACAGGCCTGTCAGTTTTTAATAGGTCTGGCGCTGGATATCTGACAAACAGTACTGACTCTGTAAAATCTGCAACACTTGTGCTCTTTAAGCAGGTTTTTTATGCGTTTCAAACAGAACTGTTGTTTTTTTTTTTGTACTGTGTTAGTAGAGTTAATAAGTAGCCCTTAACTAAACAGTGTCTGCATTCATTGTTGTATTAGAAGTGGACCTTCAGTTGCAGAGTGCAGTCCATTCACATAGTTACCCCCAGAGGTGTCTCCCCTCATTTCCGACAACATGCTGCATCTGTTGGTCGCTTTACTCTACACAGGTTTTCTCTTGAAATCTACTAGTCAAGGTAAGAATTACTGATATTTATTTGTGATTTGGGTGGCACAGTGGTGCAGTGGTAGTGATGCCGGCTCACAGTAAGGACACCACAGTTCACTTCCAGGGCCCTCCCTGCATGGAGTTTGCATGTTCTCCTTGTGTCTGTGTGAGGTTTCAGTTTGCTCCCATGGTCTAAAGACATGTAGGTTAGGTGAATTGCTGATCCTAAATTGGCCATAGTGGGTGTATGTTAGTGTGTTTTCCCTCCAATGGACTGTCCAGGGTTTGTTCCTGCCTTGTGCCCTATGCTAGCTGGGATAGACTCCAGGAGACCCTCGCAACCCTGTTCAGGACTAAGCAAGTTGGAAAATGACTGAGTGACTAATTATGATTTTTTTTGTATTTGGGGGGAAAAAAAAGTTCTTAGATTAAATTTGCAACATTCCTGATAGTTTATGTCAATCTATATTGTTCTGCTTAAGCAATGGGGCTGTCTTAAAAAACAATTAAATAAACACAATCCCCTAAAAGTAAACTATCCAGAAATCAATAATCTGAATAGGCTTTTCCTGTTAGTGTCTTGGAAACTGGAGGCTACTCTGCAAGACTGAGCACAGGGAATGAACAAACCCTTGGGATGTCAATCCTTTAAGAATGCAACCTTTTGTATACAGTACATTAAAGCATATTCATATCAGACCGATTTAGACTTACCATTTAGCTAAATGAGAACATCTCTGGAATTTAGATGGAAAATGAAGTACAGAGTGGAAACATCCATACATAGAGAAAATAAGCAAACTCCATAAAGATAAGGGTCCAGCTTAAAATCGCATCCCAGGATTAGTGAGATAGGAGCATTAATCAAAGGGGCATTATGACAACTACGCAAGATACAACAGGAAGGAAACTGCTAATGTGATCTGCTTTTTCTCAGTTAAGACAGAAGTTTCTATACAAAGCAAGAAGATAGATAGATAGATAGATAGATAGATAGATAGATAGATAGATAGATAGATAGATAGATAGATAGATAGATAGATAGATAGACAGACAGACAGACAGACAGACAGACAGACAGACAGACAGACAGACAGACAGACAGATAGATAGATAGATAGATAGATAGATAGATAGATAGATAGATAGATAGATAGATAGATAGATAGATAGATAGATAGATATAACATTATTTTGCCCCAGGGGGAAATTTGTTTTTTTATAGAAGTTCTTCAAATAAATATATACATAAATAGATAGATAAGGAAGTAAGTAAATAAATAAATATACACATGCACTTTGGTCTGAACACACACCAGAATAACTATAAACCAAGAAAATTAAAAAGAAAGAAGCGTTCTGACTTGGCTGTCACAGTCATAGTCACAATGAGGCATTATGCAGATTCTTTTTGGAGCCCCAGCAGTGATTCTTGACACACTCCTCCTGAATAATATGTTGACTGAAAGTCAACAGAGAGGGGATGTGCAGCATTGTTCATAATGGCACTCAGTTTTGTTTTAATTCACTCCTCCACTACTACCTCCAGGGGGTCAAGAGTGTGTCCTATAACTGAGCTTTCCATTTTAATTAGCTTTTTGATTTGGTGGGCCTCTCATGTAGTGATGTTTCCAGTCCAGCACACCACGGTGTTAGAAATTTGCACTGGCCATCACAAGGTTGTAGAAGATGTGAAGGATGTCATTTTCCTATATTAAAGGAACACAGTTTCCTAAGGAAAAAAGCCTGCTCTGCCCTATCTTATATACTTCCACTGTGTTCCAAGACAAGTCCAACCTGTCATTAATGTGGACCCCCAAGTACTCATGGGAATGGGCCATCTCTACATCCACTCCCTGAATACTGACCAGACATAGAGACTCTTTGGTGTAGTGAAAGTCAATAACCAGTTCTTTGGTTTTGCTGGTGTTAAGGTACAGACAATTCTCTTTGCACTAAGAAACAAAGTCCTTCACCTGACTCCTATACTCTGTCTCATCTCTTTTATTAATACACTGCATAAGTGCAGAATCATCTGAGAATTTATGCATGTATAATGGGCTGGAATTCAGTGTTGTGAAGAAAAGACAAAATTCTTGGAAAATTCTGCTACAGGTTATTGTTGATGGCTATCTACAGGACATAAATATTTACCTGTCTTGCAAAAGAGCCACCTGTTTTGAATAATCGGACTGCTTTGATTAGTATCTCATCCACACACCATGAGGTGATACAGAACTGCCTGCTTCCTTTGAAAATGAATGAGTTCTGGAGATATTGTTTTCTAATCAGGTACTTCTTGATAGCTGACAATACTATTGTTGAACCAAAGTAAATGTGTTTACACTGTTGTTCTGATGAGGAAATTGGCATGCACCATTGTTTACCTGATCGTCATGTTGATCTATGCAGAGATTGAAGCATTTGTATATTTCTGGGTAAATGAGAATAAAGTAGAACAGAGAAGTATGTTTCATTACACCACACATTTTCAATTATTTGCATCATAAACATGAATATGAATTCATCTTACATTGCAGGTGATGTTGCTAAGAACATCATCTGCAATGTATTGGATTTTTATGTTTATATTTGTTACGGCAGACCACACATAAGAAATATAATGGCTTGAGGTGTCTATAACAAAAAAACAAAAGAAATCATTTGAGACACTTTTGGAAGAATACACACTAAACCGCCATAAGTAAGCTTAAGAGGGCCTGAAACACATAGAAATAATGCAGCATGAATGTGGAAAGTCAAAATATCCAAGTGGCTCTTTTTAAGTTTGCTGACAATGAGATACTAGGTTAAACACCAATTTTAATTTGGAATTCTATTTCTGATGAATTGTTTATTATGAAAAACAATTAGTAGTGGAATACTTAGAAATAGAAGTTGCTTTATGTGACTAATGTTGCTGGGATAGGCCCAGGTCCCTATGACCCTCTGCTACATTAAGCAGGTGTGATGATGCATGGATGACTGGATGATGCTCTTTCTTAGGCACCAAGGACTTAGCACTAAAGCTTTACTGTATGCTAGTTCATTATGCTTTGTCTTCTATACTTTTCAGACACAAGAATATATCTACACTACATGATGATGAAGCTTGATAATCAACTATTTACCACATACTTCCTCCCTTTTGGATGATGTTACTGGGACAGTCTCTTGTTGCCACGACCCTTGCAGTAAATTAAGCAGTGCAACAAAGTGAATGTATGGATTGTTGGACAACTCATTATCATTTACCAGGGACATTGTCAATGTCCCAAAGCATTTTTAATCTCTGTTGTTGATATACTTACCTTAACAAATCTTTCTCCTCCAGCATCCCAAAAAACACTCAACTTCCATACTTTATAATGATACTTTCTATCCTAAGACTGCTATAACTCTTATAAGTCCAAAGCTAAGGCACATTTTCTAATAAATGTTTCAAAATGTAGTCATATTTTCAACATATAAATAATTGAGTTCTAGCATGAGCAAGGAACATCTTAAGTTTATACTCTAGCAATCCACTTCTTATTTCTAACACTTAAATCTGCTGCATTATTCCATCTCCTGCTTGTGATGTTTGAATAGGGCATTTTGTGTGTCCTATTCAGACAGACTGTGATTATGAGTGACAGAGATGAAAAGAGAGCCTTTTTCAGGACAAAACCAAGCAATTGTTTTAGACAATAACAAAAGTAGTGTGATCATTGGCCAACATTTAAGGGATAAAACCAAAGTTGAAGGCAAATTGAAGCTAAAGTTAACCAAAATCGTCCAACCTCACTTGTCAATTTGTTCAAGTGTGTCTCTTGAGAAGTCTTTCTCTTAATTGCTTAATATTCAGATGTTCTTTAACAAGAGTGGCCATCTTAGATGTTACAGTTTATCCTCCATCCTGCATCATAGCGACCAAACATACAAAATGGCATCTAATTAAATGTTCCCAGCCTAAACAAACACTCATGAAGTCCATGAACACTAAACCAAGAATCAGAGAAATCCTAGTAGGTCACTCAGAGCAGAATTCAGAGTTGTGATTTATGAAGATCAAAATAAAAATAATAGAGGAGGTAAAACTATTTGATAAAATCTTTATCTTTTCTGTTCTACAATATGTGGTACATTAAACACACTTGGTAACTTACACAAATTTAAAAAAATAAAAATATTACCATTATCTAGGGCTGTTTCTTTTCTTGCGCCTAATGCTGACCCTGAATTAGATTAAGTGTGTTGGAATGTTATCTTATCTTATGGGTTACAATTGCTTGATTCTTCAGTATCATGTTTGTGTTTTCAGAACTAAGCGTGGACCCTGACCCTGATGATGAGTTTACTGAAGAAGACAAGATAATATCCTGTCCAATGACCATCTCCATTCTTGGTGGAGGCACTGTCTCCTACTCAGAAGAAGGCAAAGTTGGAAGCATGCTGACCTACCACTGCCCACCAGGACACTATCCTTATCCAACCATATCCAGATTCTGTCAAGCCATTGGCCAGTGGAGTGCAATGACATCACCAGTGGGTCAAAGAGTCAAAAATGCTTCATGCAGAAGTAATTGATGGTCCCACAAAAGTGGCATAATATATGAAAGGGAATGTGCTGGTATTATCTGTACTCGGGAGAATGACTGGTAGTTAACCAACTATGTAAAGGTTTTCTTTGTATGAGCTTTACCAAATCATATTCCATGCTACTGATGTTGTTATGGTAATGAACTATTTAGTTGCGTAAGTGTCACAAGTGATTTCCATTAATAGGTGACTAGGAACGTCCTCAAACAGTTGGAGGAATCATGTGTATACAGGGTTGTAGATGAGGCAAGTCACTTGTACTGGATGGAGCAAAGCGACATCGATTCAACCATCTAACACCCTCTCTCCCTGTTGTTCTACTAGAAATCACATGTCCACCTCAGCTTGAGTTTGAAAATGGAGATTTTCAGCCTCACAAAGGCAGTTTTCAAGAAGGAGAGACTCTACATTTTATGTGTCACTCTGGATATACACTACGAGGGTCACCAGTGAGGAATTGCACTGCTGATGGCAAATGGACTGGTACTATACCGATCTGTGATGATGGCGGTAAGATCTTAATTTTAAACTGTGATGTAAATTACAGTAGTAATATACAACAAATTAGGGTGATGGCATATTCTCAGGTACAGAGACCAAAGCCAGCATGTTCAGTATACTTCAAAACAATTAAACATTGAACTGAAGAAGTGGCTTAATAATTTGCCTGTTATGACTAACTTGGCTTGATTTGACTGATAATTGTTTTAACTTTACACCTTGACTTGGTAAGCTTGGAAAGCTAAAGTTTCTTCATAATCACCATGGTGTGCTTATCAAGGTAGCTTATGTTAGTTGGAAGTTTGTTCAGTGGAGTAATTCAAAACCAGATTGTGAGGTTAACAGACCCATCAACTATGGCACATTGAATATGAACTTGCCTATTAAATCCAAAGCGAGAAATGAACATACAAGTACTTGCAAGTTCAGTTTGCACATTCTAATGATATGGGAGGCTAGTAGTGTCTTTTCTGTGTATCTTAAGGTATTAACTTCGAGATGTGACTAGGCAGGTCCTTCTAGACTTCCTACTGTAATCTGTACTATGGAACTGATGAGACTTCAAATCAATTTTTTCAGCAAGTGATTGTCCAAACCCTGGAATCCCCACTGGTGCAATAAAGACAGGATCTCACTACCGAATTAACGACAAGGTCCAGTACCGCTGTCAGACAGGTCTCCTTTTGTTTGGCTCCAGTGAGAGGGTGTGCCTAGAGTCACTAGAATGGAGCGGATCCCAGCCTTACTGTTACTGTAAGTTTCTGATTTTTGATTGACTTTATGGGGTATGCCTGCTTTTGTTTTAGGACATCTTGAAGGATTGGGGTCTGATCCTGCATATTTATTACAATACTAGTCCTCTTCAATCAGTTCAAGAGGATAAAATGAATGAAATAAGGAGTACAAAGACATAATGTGAAAATAATAGGGTAAAGATTTCTCCTAGTTGTAAAATAAAACTTGTTCTTTTTGATTATTTTGTTAAAAGAGAAATAAAAATTCTCCCATTTTTAGAAGCACACTCACACAGTCTTACATCAGTTCACTACAAAGACATCGGAGGAAACAGAACATAAGAAACATCCATCCATCCATTATCCAACCCGCAATATCCTTACTACAGGGTCACGGGGGTCTGCTGGCTATATTAAGTTTATTACTCATGAATGCAGATGTAACCAGAATGGCCAATACCAATAATACAAAAGAAACCAGACTTTACACCATCTGATTACACAAAAGACTTCTCAATGTGAAATTTGTGTTAGTCAGCCAATTCTCATTGCATCTTGTTGTTTGCTGGTCACCATTCACCCTCATCAGTAAACACATTGAGTAATGGTAAAGAGGGGCTCATCATTCCCAGTGTCAATAACCATCAATCAATCACCCATGGCAGCCACTGTGGTGCTTCTAGTCTGGAAACATCCACCATTGTTACTTTGCTTCTGTTTAACTGACCCAAAGAACTCCTTCATAGACAACACATTTAGCAGCGGTTTACACCTGCATCTACATCTTAAAACTCTTCATTTAGGAGTTTTATGCACTACTTTGAACAACATTTCTTAATCTTGTTATTTCAAGCTTTGTTGGTATTGGTATAATTCTGGGCTTCTTGCATAGACTTTGAATTTCTTTTTCTGTCTATGTGCATTTCCTCCTATGTCTTCAGTCTGTTTCTCACATTTTATGAAAGTATTGTTATTGTGATGTTTCTAAATAACTCACCAAATGTGGTATATATGCGTTCCGCATGATGGAAAGTTATTCTCTTTTTAATATAATGTCTTGTTTTATGATGTCAGTTGTATAAAAGGAGACATACAACAAACAGTCAGGGCAACACCTTGGTGACCATGTAGAATTGTAAGGCTGAAAGCAAAGAAAACCATGTAGTAATTGTGGTAACACTGTCACAGACTCAAGTTCATAATAGAATTAGCGTAAGGTGAGTTCATGAGGCAGAAAAGGGAATGTCCAGGCAGATGAACAAAGAAGTGACGTCAGAGATGGAGTGGCTGTCAATCTCCCATTCTGCAGAGGGACGAGAAGAGAAGGCATTAGTATACAGTGCCAGCCGCTGGTCCGGCGGGTAATTACCATCACCAAAGCCCTTAAGCTGTCTCTCATGAGCATTGGTGTGATACTGGCTATATCTCCTCGATTAAAACAGCATGAGTTAAAATTGAAAGAGCAGGATGATATATCAGAGTGAATAATCAACCAATCTGAAGTTCAAGTTCAAGTTTTATTAAAATTTATTGGCAATTGTACATAGTATTTGGAAGTTCTTCTTACACTGTCTCTCACAGGCAAAACACAGTAGTATAACAACATTCAAACTATAATTAAAAGCAATGTAATTAAGAGTGACAATTAAGGTAACAACATCCCCTCATTACTAAGGGTCAGTCATTGTCGGTGAGCATCAGTTTGTGTTCTGAATTTGCTTACTCCTGTGCAAGGATGCAGGTTGCCAAAGAGTATCTGGCAGCTTCAGGCAGAAGGTAGGAAGCAAGCTATGATGTGCTGCTAATTCATCACAGAGGACCTCCCATCAGGACAGTGGACACTTGCCAACCATCCTAAGTAGCATGTATTTAGTATGTGGGAGCACACTGTAATCCTTTAATCCACATTGAGACTAGTATAATTCAGTTTGGGGTTTTGGGAGCCTCTCCCATCAGGGCAGGAACAAACCCCTTGGCCATGAGCAAATTTAACACTTTACTCACTCATGCACACTGGACCAGTTTAATGTCTCCAACGTTTGATATTGGGATGTAGGAGAAAAACCCACACAAACACAGTGTGTAAAATACACACAGATAATGACTAGACTAGAACTTGAACCCAAGAGTCTAGGATTGTGAGATAGCAGTTCTAATCACTTTGTCAACGTGCCTACCACATATATCAAATTACAAAATGTCCAAATGCTACAATGTTTTTTTCTTTGAAATGTTTGCTATGAGTGTGTCTCATGCTAGAAATTCAACTGTGTGCAGATAGCGCACTTGTAAAGTCTTTTGTGAGATAATGCATTGTCAAATGTCTTATGAACTGAACTTCAACAGTCATGATTATTCTTTTTGTTTTTTTGCTTTTCACCAGCACAGTTCACATTTCACTCTACAAAAGATGTTATATCTTCTTTTGGGGCATCCCTTTCAGCTGTGATGGAGGTTGCTTCAGATGATAAGAAGCCACAAAAGAGTAAATACCTAAAGTTTATATTATTATTTATTTAGCAGACAAATACAATATTGCTGACAAATCAAACACATTCAGCAGCATCATGGGTGGACTTGAACTTCAGGCTGTGTCCAATGATGATACTGTGACTTTGTGTAACAGAAGTAGATTTAAAGAATGATAATCCACAATTACCTAATTTAGGGGTTTCTCTCCAAGATGGTACTTGTATTGTAGCATTTATATGAGTAACTTGGATGATCAATCCAGCACTTGCTCCTGCCATGTCTTCTTAACAATATATATACTTGTCATAGAAGGGGAAACAAATGGTAGCCCTTATCATCCATAATAACATTAAACAGGCCAAAAGTTAAATAACATGACACTTTTCTAAAAGAACAATAATCAAGGAAGGGGTAATCATGAGATGAACTCTATATATAAATTATCTGAAAGATAAACAAAACTCTTTTCCCTTTCTAGGCTTACCTAAATGGCTTTTGTATCTCTGTCTGCCTCTTGGAGTTGATTGCTCAGTTACACATCATGAAACTATCACATCAGCACTCTGTTTCTTGCCTACTCTGCCCCTCTGACCACCACCCTGGGCTCTGTCTTTTACCTGTCAGTTGAGACTTTGCCATAGTCTTGCTTCTTTATTCAAGTCTCAGCAGGATTCTGGACATGAGGCAGCTTTGAAACTCATCCCAGAATCACTCCAGACCAAGCTGTACAATCAGTTTCAGAGGCTTCAGGATGGGATACGATTCAGCAACTCCTAGGTCTCCTACTCTAAGGCTTTACTTACCATTACATACCCACATCTTCCAGACAGTCTCTGGTTTTTAGATTCATACCACAGTCCAATCTGGGACTATTTGTTCTCTAGGGGCCTGGTGGTGTTGCCACAACTTTCATTCCCTCTCCTTTGTGTTTGAAAAGAAGGCCTTTGTTACTACTTCTGGCTTGCAGATTCTCTACCATCCTGGAAAAATATTAGATGTTTCCAACCATGAGGTAATTTCTTCTGCAAGTTCTGCACTGACCTTTTGTACTTCTATTGACCCCCTTTAACATGTTTAGATTGTAGTCATATATATTTTAGCTGGATTACATTTACACTTGGTATTAATATGTGTCTACAGTGTCTGCTCTCTTTTATCTGCAAAACAAATCGTATTACAGCAAGTAACCTGGAGTTAGAATGGGAACTGACTCAACAAGAAAAAGCAAAAAGACGGTGACTTTCCACACTACCATAAAGAACTTTAGTGTTTTAGCATGACAGCAAAAATGTGAAAATGTCATGAAGGAGAAGGTAGCTCAGCTTCACACACTCCAAGGCTGCCAATGCCCTCACATTTTAAACACACAAACTTGTCAGGGTTGATCACCCTCCTATGGCTTACCTGGCTGCTGTCACTGCTCAATACTACTGTCATTTTCACTGACTTGACTGCTGTATGTGGATAGAAAGCACTTTTACATTTTCACTCGTGTTTAATGTGATCGATATTCATTTTTAACTAACTCTGAATGTAGTCTGTGTAATCCATTGCCAACACATTACACCCTTTTTTAATGTGATCAATTGCCATCGGATTGTGACGTTTGTGAAAGCAGGTGTGAATGGCTCTACTTCTGTTTGTCTATGAGTCCCAACTGCCTCGGACACTCAACTTTATACACTGTTGTCACTTTTTCACTGAATACGGATTTCAGTCCTGTGGCTGCTGGTAACATTTCTAACCCATGAGGCAGAATATAAGATTGTGATGAGCCAACGTATCTCATTTGTTTAGAAATTGTGGCCGCAGTTGCTTGTTGATCTAAAGTGTTATTTTTGCCCTCAATAAAACTTGAGTTTGAAACCCCAATAGGCCAGCTTGTACAGTATGACAAGCTGTGGTATTGTTTGACTTCTCACCCACATACTGTCTGTACCTGGACATGTTGTTGGTCTTCTTTTTTCATTGCTGAGAAATTGAATGGCTTTTCTTGGAAAAAGGTAGATGGAGAATTAAAGAAATACTCCATCTAAAAATGATATATATTTTATATGGTATTTACCCCAAGTACAGATATGATGTATAGATGTCTTTCTTTTGGACTTTATTTTTCTTTTCACAAGTAGTTTGCCAACTTTTCCTTATCTTCATTAGAACAATTTGGGCGGACTATTAAAATTGAGAAAGATGGTAAACTGAATATCTATATCCTGCTGGACACTTCTGGGAGCATCACACGCAAAGACTTTGAAGAAGCTAAGTCAACAGTAATACAACTAATTGAAAAGGTATGGAAGGAAGAGCCTGCAGAGGTCTTCTGGGCCCACGTTTTTTAATGTTTGCCTCTCTTGGGTGGCTTGCAAGGAGGACATGCTGCCTAGCTGTGCCAAAATAAAATGGTTCTGTTTTTTTTTTTCTTTTTTGTTTCAGCTTGAAAGTTATGATGTTGTCCTAAATTATGAAGTAATATCATATGCCTCTAAGGCGATTGAAATTGTATCTCTGCAATATCCTGAGCAAAGCAGTGATGTTGAATCTGTACTGTACCTTCTCACTAATTTCCAACCTTCAGGTGAGAAGAGAGCACTGTTTCAGCAATATACAGTTTATTGTCACCAAGCAACAGAAAAAGCTGTACTGAATTGTGAATTGTGTTTTTCTGGAGTGAGGTAATTCTGTTATGTATCTAACATCTTCTGTTCTCCTCAGACCATAATGAGACCGGAACCAACCTCTATGCAGCTTTAGACAAAGCTTACAACATGATGGTATTCCAAAGGGCAAAACAAGCAGATCATTTTCAGAAGACGCGTCATGTCTTCATCATCTTAACAGATGGTACTATTATTTTTTGTTTGTCTTATTATAGGTTTATAGGCATTTAGTATGATTGCTGCTACTCTCTATTTTTACTTACTTATTCTTTATATACATGGAACTAACTGGTCAAAACACATTTCATTTTTTACCAAATAAAAAGATCCTTTAAAAGTTCTTGGAAACAAACATGATCATAGATTAACTCGTTAGTTGTCTGTTGGACGTTTTTACCCCTGATTTACGATTACTTGTAAGGTGATACTACAGATGCATTAAAGCTTTTTTAAATAGTCTAAGGTTACAGTTTCATGATTTCTGGCATATTCTCAGGTGAAGTGGTTCATAAAAAGTTGTTTCTGAGACTAAATCTATGTTTTGTTTCAAGAACAGCTTAGATTTTTATCCATGGATACTTCAGAAAATAAAAATGAAATGCCAAGTGTTAAATCTCATGATTATCCCAACATTTACTGTAGCTAGTAAAACGCGTGCTGAAAGAAATCTCTCAGTCCTAAAGTTTGTTTTAAAATATTTAGTGAAAATTCAAAGCAAGCAATCCACACAAGAATAAAGAAAAAAGTTGTTAAACACATACAATAAAAGGCAACAAAAGGAAGAATGTATCTTCTCTAAAATGATCTTTTCTTGTAAACTTTAGTTGTTCCTATACTTAAAGATTCTTATCTTTTTCTTCTGCACACTTTAAACATACAGCGCAGCACTTAAAATTAAGTGCTTTGTCTTACACGTTACTTGACACACAGAACACGCACACAAAGTACACAAGGCTTGAAAGGCATGAACGGCACGGTTTGAAACCATGTGCCCTCTACCCCTTACACATGGCAAGACTGATCACTAACTGAGAATAATGTTTAGTCAGAGAAGTTAGAAATAGCTAGAATATACCAGTTCAATTCAACTTATGGGGGTTATAGGAACCTTGTATAGATTATGCACTACATTTATGTTTTTTATGTATCTAGGAAATGGCTCTTACATTTACTGAACCTAAACAGCCTTTATAGACACCAGTATTTAGTACAGAGCTGTCCCTAACTCAGCAGGCATTGTATTGTAGCTGCTAAAGCACTGCATTTTAAACTGACAGGTTATCAGTTCAATTCCCATATCATACAACTCATCTCAGGTTAAACTTTGTTAATTTGTTTTTTTACTTATTATTTCCTGCTTACTCTTCTAAGTGTTTCTATTACAGTTTGACAATTTTGTGCGTCTAAGAATCTGAAAGAACCTCTTGCTGTTGTCTTCTGTTTATAAGCATTTCTTTCCTCCCTGTCATTGGGCATTTCTAATTTTACTTTTATGGTTTTTACTGTTGCTTTCATACTTTCTTTATCCTTGCAGTTGGCCCTTGTGATGTTTTTGGGGTCATTACTGTTTTTTCTTTAGTAGTTTCTTTCTTGTAACTCATTCTCTGAGTTCTATTAGATTTCCACCAATTTTATTAGCTTTGTTTTCAATATTTTTCTGATTTGAAATTGTGCTCCTTTTTATGTAATAAGGATTTAAATCTGCTTGATTGTTCCTGGAGCATCTCTGCATCTGAAAGTGTGTTATCATTTATTAAAGTAACTGAATATGTAAAATTATATTTGGAAATTAAGTTTAGTATTCATCTTTTATAGATTTACTCTGCTAAAACTTTGAAATGTATACCAATTTGATCAGTTGATCCAAATTGTTTTTTAAACCTTTATTTTGTAAATTCTGTTCTGATTATTGTATAATACTATGTCAAGCCAGTCTTCAGCTGTTATTGGTGCATTGCTGAACTGAGTAAAATTATCACTGATTAGCTGAAATACCCGGCATTGCCTGGGAGGAAAATATATATAAAATTTTTTTAATTGTTTGAGAAAAATATAATTGAAAAGAAACACAACTTTAAAAATAAAAATGAATTAACAAACAATGAAGACTCACTATTGTGCTTGTCTTGTGGTCTTGTATATCTGTTATCATGCAGTTGACGCTCGGAGCCGGCCAACTCTATTTAATTTCAAAAGCAACAGGGGTGTGATGGTGCTCAAACATAAAGAATGCTGGCAGTCACCTCCAGTTCGCCCTCTGGTGGTTGTTCTGAATGTCAACTGGATGATAACATGCATACAAGATCGCAAGATCACCCCCCACCCTACCCAGAAGGGGGTGGGTTAGGGCTGATTTCATCCTACAGTACTTTTAGTCGACCAATGATGAACATGTGTACCAAGTTTCATGAAAATGAGTGATTTTTGGAAGTGATGCTGGAACATACATACATACACACATACATTGACTTATATATACAGTATATACAGTATCTATATATAGATTTCATTTAATATTGGTTTATTCTTAATCTTAGCCTAAACATGCTTTTTCATAATTAGTATATTATCTTCATTGAGGCACTATTGGCATGCAATGATTAAAGCTGCAATTTGGAGTTTTTACTCACTCAGCTGTTATGAAGTGGTTTTTGGTTTTCATTTTTTATGGCCTTTTTGTTATATTTTGCACCTATTTGGGATTTTAATACATGTTGATTTCAAATCTGTCAACAGTTATTGAATGTAACAATTATTTGCAGTAAACAAAATTATTTTTGTACCTTCCCAGTGTCATGTGTGTTACTCAAAGTACTGTATGTTGTGTTGGACATAATAATTGAGATGTTTTAAAAGGTTGCACTGACATTTGTTCCTCATGTGAGATTGCAGAATAGACTCAAAAGCATTCGCCATCATTGTTTAAAAGTTTTTTTTGGTTAACAGTCTTTAGGCTGGCTTTCTCCAGTTTTTGATTAATGTTTGATACTTTTTAATACTTTATAGATCATTCCTGTTATGATCTTTATTTTTGCTTACAATTATGTCTCTACTCCTGGTCCTTTCTTGTTTTTGTGCTAATCAATTTTTGTACAACACTCAATATATCAGTGTGGGAGATATTTTTATGTTGTGACCAGAAGGGGGTGCCACTGAGCCCCAAACACCAGACACACCAAACACAGTTTAGGGATAAAATAAAAAGTTTTTATTACCCAGAGACATGTTCACAGACTTTTTAACAATCCAATAATATACGTTCTTCCCTGTCTCCTTCCTTTCCTCCACATGAGTTTTCCCAACTGAATCAGCTGGATGAAGCAGAGTGGCTCCTTCTTTGCTGGACTCGGGGTCACTTCCGGTGTCATGTCATTGCAAGCCGGGAGGTCCATTCTTCACAACACTCCTTGCAGTGCTCTAGAACCTTGACAAGGTTGCCCTTCCATACTAAAATATCCAGGCAACCCTGTGAGTGTCCATAATGGGCTCCAGCCAGGAAAGCACTGCCAGCTTTTGTGCTGGGGGACAAATTGTTCAAATGGCCCACTTATACCTTGTCCATCCATTATCTGATCAACCCCACTGGAACAGAAAGTGAGGACCGTCCTTGCCGGGTTGTGTCTCCATTTCCAACTCTAGTCAGGATGTCATTCCATCCAGTTCTGCACTTACAATATATTTTATATATATATGCACACTGTATATTTGAGGTGTGATGAAAAAATTGTATAAATAAAGTGATTTATTAAAGTTAATGTTGGAGAAATAAATTAACAAATACATTGAGTTGTCTTCCAGCCATCATATAGTAGAATAAGCGGGTTCAAAATTACCACTAGTTTACAGTTTTGCTCCCTCTACTTCAATTTAGCACTGAATAATTTTAAAATCTCTCTGCGTTTCATAATGAGATTAAATTACATTTTATTGTTTATATTGCTTTAATTCTTAATGTAACTGCTGGTTTGGGAACAGCAAAAGTATTTGAGGCTTCTAAGTTACTTTCTCTTTTTCCAATATATGTAATAGCATATACATGGAGCAGCATAACAGTTGTGTCCCTGCTTTGAAAACTTATGTATGGTGTGTTTTTGTCCTTGTGTAGGCAAGTCAAATACCGGAGGAAACCCTGTTCATGTGCTGAAGAAAATCGAGTACTTGCTGGGAATCCATTCAGAGCCAGGCCGACAGGATTATTTGGGTTTGTCTGTGGCCACACTTGTCAAGTATTCTGCTGCTTTGTAAAATATTGTGTAATCCTCACTTATAGGCATGGACGGAGTTTCACATTTAGGCTGGGGGGAGCCAGATGAACTATAAAAATATAAATTGCATCTTATAGAGCCACAGATATAATGTCACATATTTACATCATATCCCAGGTAAAATATCATAAATTATTCATAACATAAAAAAATCACGTATATATTAACCAATTGAAAACCTTGAAAATATGAAAACGTACCATTAACAATATTTAAATGACAGAAAATGTTACTTTTTCAGTCTATTTACTTACTGTAATTATGGCATATCCTGCTTTGAAAGTTGCAGAATTTTTTATATTTTATTTATTTCACCAAATAGACAGATATTTTGTTTTTGTATATTAAATATTTTGTAACAGGGATGTGGGAGACGTTTGAGGGACATTTGCTCATATTGCCACACCACTGTTTGTAAAGGCAGAAAATTCAGATGTAAGCCACAGGAATGCATGTGTTGCCATTTAAAGAGCTTGTACTGCCTACTGGAGAATCTGATTGCCGACAGGTTCGACTGTCCAACATGCAAAAGAGGAAAATACACAACATACAAACTGAAATAATCTCTATCAAACCTAATTTGAAACTGTACACTAATCTGTAGTTGAAATCATACAGAAGGTTTCTCTTTCAGAAACGTCACCAAACCAAATCTTAAAGCAAGTATTTGCATTTCTGTGGGCTTGCACTTGTCAATATATATTTCCAAAAGAAAATCAAAGTAATTTTTAACTAAAATGAGATTATGACAATTATTTTAATAAAGTAAAAAATGTCAAAACAGTTTAAATTACACAAATGCAATGCTGACACTTTAATCAGTTAAGGACTGGATTGAAGAAATGGTTCATCACAAGAAGTCAGTGCAACTATGAGAAGACATCAAAACATTTTGAACACCACAGCAGATGCTCTAGGAATAATATAAACATGTATTGTTCTAATATTATAATAATTAAGTGCTGTTCTCTATATTATTTATGCACTTAATATCAGAATAGTGTATCACCAGGTAGATGAAAACATGTATGTACAGTATAAACAGTACAGACGATACAGCGGGTGCAGGACAGGCATGCACTGCGTTTGTGGAGCTCCCTCATTATGTGTTCGGTATGAACTGTTTTGAATGTGCCCACATCATCCATAGTGAACAAACTTGGTACTTATTTACTGCTGAATTACCACTAGTGCTAAATAACCAATCTGGGCATTAAATATAGAACATAAGAAACATGACAAATGAGAGGAGGTAATTCAGTCCATCAAACTTGTTTGTCTTGTAAGAGCTAAGCTGTCCCAATATCTCATCCATATTTTTCTTAGAGGTTTGTCAAGGTTTCTGCTTTAACTAAATTACTCATTAGTTAGTTCCAGATTTCCAGAACTCTTTTCATGAAGAAGAGCTTCCTGGCTTTTTCGCCATTAATATGAAAGACTTCTACTGGATCTCCTTTATCAAGGCCTTTGAGAATTTTGAAAACCTGGGTTAAGTCCCCACATAGTCTCCTCTATTCAACACTAAAATGCTTTAATTCTGTGAGTCTGTCGGAATATGACATGTCCTTAGGTCCTGGGATGCGCTTGGTTGCTCTTCTTCGCACAGGTTCAAGTGCTGCTATGTCTTTCTTGTAGTGTGGTGACCAGAACTGTGCACAGTTCTCCAGAAGCAGTCACACCATCACATTATATAGGATGAGCTTAACATAATTGTTTGCCAAACCATTTCCTTGACAATTTAATGCATAATCAGCATCTTAATATCTCATTGAAGCTTACAACATCCTTTAATATGAACATAAATGTATTTTTAGATGTTTACGTATTTGGCATTGGACCAGGTGCAGACAGGCCTCAGCTTCAGTCTATTGCTTCCAGCAAGGATAAAGAACAACACGTGTTTTTACTGAAGGACATCAAGGACTTGAAGGAGGTGTTTGACCAAATTATCAGTAAGATTCTGTTTTATAATTATATATACTGTAGTTTAAAAGACTTACAATGTGCACAGTCACAGTAAGACAGACTAACACAGCAGATCAATGGAATACCAGGGTAATGTCCATAAGTGGGGAATGCTGTGTAATGGTGCTCTATGATTTAGGGATCATTTACTGGGAGATGTTTTGAAGGCTATTGTCTATACACCTTATTGGACATGTGCTACAATGCATATTGTAATCTTTTTAGTTAGCCAATAAAAGGTGTCATTTTGCTGGACTTTTCTCTACATTCATAATGGCTAACACGGTACAACACCCTCTTATTTTAACATAAATATATTATTTTTACCATTAAGAATAATGAGTGTAAAGAGTTTCTAGGTTAATTTCACTTTCCCAAAATGCAGTTACTCCTGTCTTATTACAACTGTTCCCCTGCTCCAGGGCTGTTTCCTGCCTTGCAGCCAGTGATGCTGGGATGGGCTCTGGTGCCTAGTGTCCCAGAATAGGACTATGAACTGACTCTTGTATGAGTCTGGATGATGTCAGTGGTGAGGCAACAGCAGTATGAGCTGGCATTGCACATTCAAATGAGCAGCTTGACTGCCAGCTGCAGGAGAGCCTGTAAAGAGGGCAAGCCTTTTATAGTCATACAAGGGGGCTCTGCCCCTTGCTCACTTCGCTCGCCTACCCCCGGCGTTGGGTATCCTGAAATACATTAGTCGAACTCTTTTGTTTTGGAGCCGTGCCCGCTTTGCCTGCGGCATTTCAGACACACGTTGTAGGCACCTGCGTTCATTGATTTTATCCAGGTGGGCTAGTGTTTGTATATTCGTCAGTCGAGCTCGTTCGTTTTGAACCCTTGCCTGCTGTGCTTCCACAGTTTCAGACGCGCGTTGTAGGCACCTGCGTTCATTGATCTTATCCAGGTGGGCTCGTGTTTGTATCGTTGAGCTGTATTGTGTTTGAATTTTGTGTAAAGCGTTCAGTGGTTTGTACAATCCCAAGCAGCACATTATTCCTAACTTCACTCCGCAGTAGTGCCACTCACAATATGGCGGTGACGCCTGCGCCTTCCGTACTATGTCGGGTTTCACTATGCCATGTAGGCGCCTTTGCCTTTCGTACTTTCCCGCGCCTTCCGTACCATCTTTGTGGACCTGTGGGGCCTCCGTAGCCTCTTCCGTTTGAATCTGGGCTGCAGTGCAGAATCCTCTTTTTTGTGTGGCTGTGTCGGTAGTCGTTAGCTATGGGCACGTTGTTGCTTCATTTCTCATTCACGTCAGTTGAGCTCTTTTGTTTTTGGGCCGTGACTCTTTCGTGCGCGGTGGATACAACTTCGCTTGCGGTTTATGAGACGTGCGCTGTACGCGCCTGCGCAGTACGTCTCATGGTCCTATCACCGTGTACCTGCGTCCATGCCATCTGGTTTACCATTCTCGGTTAGTAATATGGATGATCTCCATTCTAGTCTGGTTAAAGCATGCAGTCCTTCTAAAGAATAGTGACCTGATGAAAAGAGGAATAAAATAAGCAAAAAAACATTAGGTCAGCACTGGCAAGCTCTGCACAGCACTTCAATATTATATTATATCCACCTTAATAAAAGGACGAGTGTCTGGGTGTGTCTGTTTATCTTTGTGTGTGTCCACTTGCTATGTCTCTGTTATATGCCATTTGGTATGGGGTTCTTAAAAGCGTTGTTAATGTTTGTGAAGCGCCATGTGTTGGAATGAAAAATGCAATGGATTTTATTATAACATGCATTACAAATTACATTCCAATAGATGGTGCACGGTAAATGTTAATGCTGAATATGCTGAGCTCCATCCCTCTTAGATGGTTAGACCAGCATGTTATTATATTATATTATATTATATTATATTATATTATATTATATTATATTATATTATATTATATTATATTATATTATATTATACCAGCAACGGCGCACTGCACGATAACATGCAGTGAATACACTTGACTTGAGCATTCCTAGTTTTCAAACTCTTTCTCTGTACGTTTACCATTCATTTGCTCAGCGGTTGATGCTCTTGCTGCTTCCTGAGCAGCTCTTCTTTTCACCACCCTAGCAGCCCGCTTCTCTCTTCTGATTAAGTCAGTGTTTGTGTTGCAGTTACTTAGTATGTTTTCCTTAATTTTTCACTTAAGCTGGCACTAAGACTTCAGTTTGCCTCAAGAATGATTTAAGATATGAAGAGGTAGGGGAAGTGACGGCAAAGGTGGTAGGGATGAGAATGGCGCCCTGCTGGCTGCTGCGTTGATTCCACAATAAAATAAAATAAAAATAAAAAGAGGAATAACCTTGGAGGTCAATCATCACCCTGAAAGCAGATAGCAGAAATCACATAGTATATGTGTACCAAATTTCAGGTCAATAGTTCAAACATTTTACGAGCTACAGATGATTTAAAATCCTGGACAGACAAACAGACAGCCACAGTAGCGTATTATATTATATTATATTATATTATATTATATTATATTATATTATATTATATTATATTATATTATATTATATTATATTATATATAAATTCTTGGTTTTTAAAATCCTGAATGTATAATTAGGATAGAAAAATGGATGAATGGGTTTAGAAAGTGGATAAATGAACATATTATAGTATACTATAAAATAACATAATATTCTTAAGCCTTCTTAATCTGATTCAGGACAGTCAGAGCATATGAACATTGGGTACAAAGCAAGAATCAGATTTTGGACACGGCACAAGTCAATGCAAATCCTTCTCACATACACATCCGCACTACCACAGGGCCAATTTTGAGTCTTTTGAATGTGGGAGAAAATGAAGAATACCAGGATGAAAGCCCAGGCATATGAGCAGCATGAGGAGACACAGGCAACAGCTGAGCACAAGATTTTTTTTTTTTTTTGTTCTTTATTTCGCCTTATACAATTTCTTGTATTAGGAATTTGTTAGTTTTCGCATACCTTTTGGGGTGAGAGCGCAGGGTCATCCATTGTACAGCGCCCCTGGATCAATTACAGGTTAAGGGCCTTGCTCAAGGGCCCAGCAGAGTAGGATCTCTTTTGGCAGTGGCGGGGATTCGAACCGTCAACCTTTTGGATACCAGCGCAGATCCTTAGCCTCAGAGCCACCACTCCGCCCTAAATTTAAAAATGTAATTTAAGGTTGCAGGACTTGTGGGGCTGCAGTGCTAGCCATTCTACCACCGCCAGTCTACCACCATGTTAATTATATTATGTTATGGAGGGCAGGGTGCCTGTGTGAAGTCTCCATGTTCTTCCTGCTCAAATGTAGGTTTTTCATCTTGGTATGCCCATGATGAACCCAAACTGGCTCCATGTGAATACAAGTGTGGGAGGATGTGTGCAAGAGTTGGCTTTGTGTTGCCTCTGCCTCTCATCAGATGCTGGCAAGATAAGCTTCAGCCCATCTCAACCCAGAGCTGCTTTAGGAAGATTTATGTTATGTTATGTTGTTATGTTATTTTATGTTATGTTAGGTTATCGTGTCATATCTTACCTTACCTTATCCATCCATCAATAAAACTGCCAAGTACTGTGCAGTGTTGTAAGAGAGTAGAAAAGAATTCCGGCATAACTCACACTCCTCATGTGACAACCTTGAATAAAGGTAAATAGGCAATATATATGCATTCATTAATCTCATTTATTGTTATAAATTTTGTATTTGGTAGATTATATCCATTTTTAACATGACTGACTTTTGTAGAATGTCACAGTCAGAGGACTTTGTTTGTGGTGGTACTCCAGGCTTGATGGAAACAAATAATGAACAGGATGCCATTCCACTGAACACTCAATTGCACAGACCACTCACTTAGACACGCACAGTCTCTCATACCAGGTTTCTTCCATTACTGTATATTAAATCTTTCTTTAATTTTCCTTCAAAGCGGATACAAATGCAAATATGTGTGGGATCTCCCAGGAGAAGGATATGGACGGAAAGCCTGGAAACAGGACACATCCCTGGCACGTTGAAGTTAAAGTAACTGTAAGAATGAATTTCATTTTACTTAACTTTCTATAAATCTTTTAACAATATATAGTAGATGAAACCTGTCATAGTGCAGTGTGTTGCTCTCATGACATTCAACTGAAGCTGAGAAATGTAATGTTAATGTGATTTCAGACTCACAATGTAGTCAGTAAGGCCTCTCTATGTCAAAATATTGTCCAGGATGAGAACAAAGCTGGTGTAAAAGTCTTTTTGTGTTTTGAGAAAATGTATGAAATATAACTATAGAAAATTTAATTCTCAGAGTGCATCACACAGAGACAATTGTAAAGGATCCATCTTGACAAACTCATGGATTTTGACAGCAGCACACTGCTTTACTGACCAACATCTTAGGCGTCCTGAAACAGTCACAGTTTTATATGGTGAGTTTTTAATCTTATAATGTCTGTCTGTATAGTACAATAATGAACCCTTTTGGTGAAATCATGGAGGGGGTGTTCTGTATTAATGTGAACTAAAACCTTTGTATTGGAAATGTAACATCCAGAATCAGAATGAGTATGATGAATGAGAACCAGAATATTCTAGTAAGAAATATTGTTGGGAGTAATTAGAATTAACTTTAAATCAATAAATACAATTTATGTATTGATTCTTAAAATCAGATTTTAGAAGTTGGCTGTATTATCTTTTTCATTGTCTCTAACTATCTTTAGGTTTCAATAGCATTCCATTTTTGTGTTATAAATAATAAAATACCACATTTTAAATATGCAACTGAGTCACTCAAATCCATTTGATTCAGGAGAACTGGGTTTTAATATTGACTCAGTAAACACCTGTGGGGATTTTGCAGGTTGCCCTTGTGTATGTGTGTGTGCTTTTCTTCCACGTGAATTATCCTTTCAAAACATGGGTTTTCCATTTAATGGTAACCTTGTATGACTGAGTATGCACTGGGATGGACTGGCATGCCATTCAGGTTGGTTTTTACTTTGTATTTTTACTTTGCCATAGCACTTTGAACAGGATTAAGAAGGCTGTGAGACTTATGGGTGCAACTACTCACAAAACTAATATAAAAACACTCAAAAGTTTGTCTAGCTTTTAAAAGTGAATTACCCAGACCCTTATATTGAGTTATATACTACCAAAGACGTTGTCCATGTAGCCTTAACAGAAGTATTGCTTTCTCGACTTTATGGGACTGCCCCTGACAAACTGAAAGAAACTAAAGTAACCGAGTAGGGCTACCTCTTGTTCATTCAGGCTTGCCTACTGTGCCATACTCCAGATAGAGGCTCAGTGTTCAATATCCACTTTTTCGAAACATACATGCATACTTTCTTCCTTGATACGTATAGGATGCTGACCTTCAGAACAAAACTTCTCCAGTCTTTTTTGCTTTCCATTCTCACTGTCCACCTTTTCTTTTTTTTCTCTTGAACTAACAACATGCTGGATTTTTAACCAATTCTGATAACTCCTGTTATAAGACCTTTGTCTAGAATTCACACAAAAGTTATTTTACAAGGTAGATATCTTATTCTGCACTCAAACTACAACCTTAATGGGCCAGGATGCCACTTTTCATGCGGCCCAACATTAAAGACCTGTCTGGCTTGGTTGTTCCTACCAGAACCATTCAAATATATCTTGCCGCAGCTACCGGAATGAAGTACAGTATGCCTATGCATGGGTGGAGTTAAATGTTTAACCCCACCCATAATTCATAGACATTTCATGTTCCATCCTGCTCACACATTCAAGCAGGAAGAACATGTCAGAGATCAGGTACTTGCCATCAATGGCATAAGCTACCTTTCAACACTATAAATACTTTGATTGTAAAATTTATATACATGAAATCAAAGGAAATTAAAAAAGTATATCATGACTGATTTTTTTTTTTTAAGTAATTGTTGGATTCGATCTGTCAAAACCATTTAGCACAGTTCACTTAGCTTATTTTTAAATATCCTGTGATAACTGTTCTGTTGTGGGTTCACTTTCACACACCATGAGCCATCTCAGTTTACAGATTGCACTGTGGTAGCTGCTGACAGAGAGCCACAAACCCGCAACTTTCTGGATTCTAGTGGCCCTCTAAATGATCCTCTTTGACGTCATTTTGAGCTAATGGAGACTGCCCTATCTCTTGGCTCAAGGACAGGCTGTAAATGTAGTGGAGTGCTTTATGGTGATGGCAGCTGAGCTCACTTTCTCACCCTGATCCCACTCTACTGCACAGCTCTGCACCGACAACGCATTAATACTGAGCTAAACACGCATCACTGGACAAGGAAAAATAAAATGTTTTATCAAATATATTTCAAGTGGAATATGAGTGGAATTATGGATGAATAAATTGAAGTGCATTTTAATATTAGGCTGAAGTTAGATGGTTAACCATTTCTTTTGTTAGGGAAGATACTCCACTCTATGTGAAGGAATCCTTTCTTGGGAACAGAACAACTGTGCCATCTTGGAGTTGTTCACTTTCCCATTTCTGTGTTATTCCATCAATTAAATTAAACAGTTTGTTTGTCTAAGCTGAGTGTATATTAATTCTATGAAAGGTTTCTTCCATTAAAATGGTTAATTTTACAGTTATAAAAAAATCCAAAAATTAAATCTTATCTTCTTTCATGTAGAAACACTTATTTCAAAAGAGCCCCAAGAAATCTGCATTGGACTGCTGTCCCATCACATCTAGATTTAGTACATTCAAGAAAATGGGTGGATGGATGGAGAATTGAATTTACTTTATGAAATAATTAGCTTAGCTATTTCAGGTCTTTATATTGGCTAAAGACAAACATCTCTACTCTGATCTTTTTTCACCAGGTGCCAGTAGCGGCAAAGCTAAGAATATCCTCATACACCCTAAGTACAACATTGTTGGATTGCGAAGCAAAAATATCACAGATTTTTATGACTATGACATTGCATTGATAAAAATGGAGAACAACATCACAATTTCTGAGGATGCCAGGTGTGTAATAAGATGAAATGCTTATACTCCAGATAAACAAACAATCCTGAGCTGATGATACTTAAATTGAAACTATTAGTTAGCTTTATGCTGCCTCACAGACTGGCTTCAAATTCCAGTTAATTCTGTTTTAGCCTGGAGAACACACTGTCGTTGGGATAGTTATGTTTTCATCCCAAGGACACGTATGTTTATTTTATTGTTATACTACATAAATATATATTTCAGATATATGTGTAAAACATTTTTTCTACATGGCACACTCTGAGCTCAGCAACATATTTACACTTAACAAAGTATTTACATACTAACTGTGCTACCTGTCTTAAAATCAAACTACTCAATATAGACCTCAGCGTATTCAACATTAATATTTGCAGTGCAGCATCAATTGGAATGCATGTAGTAATAAAATGCATTGTATTTTGCATTCCAACAGATGGTGCATCAGAAGCATTAGCACTGTATTTACAAATCCTATACCAAATGGCATAAAACAGAGACATAGCAACAGGATAGACAAATAGATACAGAGATCATTTGTCAAACTTATACAGTAGTCACTAACCCAGACTCGAAGTACCTATAAACCAAAACCAAAACCAGGAAAATAATAGCTACTAGATTTTTTTTGTGCATTAACATAGGGATTTATCTGCTATTTATACTCCAGAAATGGATGTGCCAACTTTTATACAGTCGCCTCTCCTACCACTAATGGAAGTTCTACTCCAAGACAGACTTGACCTACACATAATGTATATATACCACAGTGGCACAGTGGTAGCGCTGCTGCCGTGCAGTTAGGAGGTTCGCATCCCGGGTCCTCCCTACGTGGAGTTTGCATGTTCTCCCCGTGTCTGTGTGGATTTCCTCCCAGAGTCCAAAGACATGCAGGTTAGGTGCATTGGTGATTCTAAATTGTCCCTAGTGTGTGTGTGTGTGTGTGTGTGTTTGTGCGCCTTGCAGTGGGCTGGTGCCCTGCCCAGGGTTTGTTTCCTGCCGTGTGTCCTGTGTTGGCTGGTATTGGCTCCAACAGACCCCCGTGACCCTGTAGTTAGGATATAGTGGGTTGGATAATGGATGGATGGATGGATAATAACTAGAACTTTACTGACCCCTACTGAGGTTGACTCTGATACAATCTGCACATCTGCAGGTTTAGTAACACAAGATTCCATGTCAATGACTGGAGTAAATCTGGGTGCACAGATTAAAGACTCAGGAACTGTTTTTCATGCAGAGTGAAGCTCACAATGAAATCAGAATATCTTCTCTTTTGATTCAGGCCAATCTGTCTTCCTTGTACAAAGGATGCTACAAGAGCATTAAGAAATCCACAAGTGACAAGTTGTGAAGAGCATGGTAAGTCATTGGCACAGCATTTTGGGGATTCCAGTTTGTTTAGGGGTTTTAGGTTTTAAAATATCAAATTTAAAATGTGTTTTCATGTGAGGCTGAAATAAAGCATTGAGAGAATGAATGCACTGAATGCGTAGCTGCTCAAGTAAGTGTATTGAAACAAAGCCAACTGCTTCACAGGCCTAGCCTCAAACCGGAAGTAATATTTAAATGTACCAGAGCTACAACACAAAATTCAGCTGTTCAAATTGAATTCAATTGTCTGCCCTTCCTCAACAATAGGGAGTTCCAGCTCCAGTTTAAACTTTGATTCACATAAACTTTAACTGTAAATTAAACTACATTTTACTGCTGATATCTTACAAATTACCTTCAGTTTGTGAACTTGAACCCCGGACACAGACAGACACAGACACCAATTGTCCCAAAGCACACACGTTTATTTTCTTTTTCTTTATACAGCACACGCAGTGTACCGATCACCACCATAAATAGTCCTTTTCTTCTTCTTTTCTTCTCCTTTCTATTCTGCCGCCTCCACTCCTCTCTTGCAGGCTCTGTCCTCTGCCTTCGGACTCCGGCTCGACTAATGGAGTGAGGTGGCCCCTTTTATAGTGCACCCAGAAATGATCCAGGTGCTTCCCAATTAATCTCCGGGTGTAGTGGAAGTGCTGCAGATCTTGCTTTCAGAGCTCTCCTGGTGCCCCCTGGCGGTGGCCACGGACCCCAACAGGTTTGAGTTTCAGAGCCCCAAGCCTATGGCCCTGATGCAACCCAGGAGGTCTGCTCTCTCATGTCCCGAGGTATAAATTGCCCTTCTCCCGGTTCTCTGCTTCTGCAGGTCTCCTGGTAGGGCACAATCCCCGGTCGTCAACACAACTTCCATCTTTGACTTTTTTAACATTTTCATGTTAATGCTCGGATGCTTTTGTCTTGTCTTCATCTCAATGCAACCAACACTGAATGTGGGGGCTAAGCTTTCTTAATGGCTTCTTCACATTATTAATGGAGAGAAAGTCATTTCATTGTCACTGTCCCTGGCCACACTTAAAATTTTTGTGAACAAGTGCTTCTTTTGGGGTCTCTCCTACTCACACAGCAGCTTTGATCTCTACAACAATATGTGCACGTGCTCTCCTACTGCCAGTGTGGTTTCCTCTTTGCTCCGGAAATATTATAAATCCCAGTGCCAGCTAGGTTGTGGTTTTTCTCCTGGGAACCACTAGCCGAATGGGCACTTATTGTTTTGATTCCTATTTTTATGGTAGCATTTAACTATTCCTAAAAATAATCATCTTTCACTTACAGCAGAAATGTTTGATTACAAGATAGTGTTGAAGGTGAAGTAATTGTCTAAATAGTGCATTTATTGTCCAAAACAAATAAAAGAGTGATAAGTGCTGTGAGGGCTCAAAGTACAAAGTAAACATAAAACAAACAAAAAGGCCTCCCTATAAGTTTAGTCTAGAAACCATTATTGAGGTAAGGGCCACCAAGGCATGTTTGGCCTCCCACCATTCCTCTGAGATCTTACTTTCTAAGGGGCATGTGGAACCACTTCTCTTGAGCAGTAGCCATGAAGCTGTTCTCCTTTGACTAGCAGGCATTCTGTCTTACTGTTTTCTGATGTCTTAGTTTTTCACCAAACAAAAAGTTTGGCTATCCCTGGCACCTACTAAGCTGCTTATCCTCTAGATGTGTATGTTTCCCATAGGTTGTAACCTTCTATATACTGTGCTGTTGTCCTTGTCTCTTGAAATCTTAGGCACCCAACACACCTGAAAGTTGTACCATTTCCCAGCACTGCCGTGCCTCTTGCACTGATATTATGATTTGCCTTTTATTTCCTGAGTAGATTTTCATCTCTAATTCGTATGTCTTTACCTGTCCTGCGCAAGTCTCCCTTGCCAAGAAACCACTTGGTTATTAATCAACCCATACTGTATGAATCTTTAATAAAACTTTCTCAATGTTTGAGCCCTTGAAAACATAATTTAGTGAAATAGTGCACTTTACATTCAGTGTTTCCTATTAGGGTGTACTTCCACTGTAACTACTCAGTTATGACCTACTGAACTATAGTGCACTTAACTGTGTAACTCCAGTAACGGTATAGGTAAGTACACAGTCAGCTATGACTACTGTTGCTAGAGCTTCATAGTAACTACACCATAAATTACACTATATATGTATTTCATTACAGTAGAAATACACAAGAATAATTACAGTTGAAAATATACAATAAGAAGAGACCATTAATGTAAAATGCCATTTACATTAAAATTACATAACTTGGTTTGGGCAGGATGTGCTTCAAAACAAATGATCTGCAATGATGAAATTTGGTTTTCATAGGCTAACAAAGAGTTTAAAAAATGACACATTTAGGTGGGTATGAATGAGCATATATACGCTCTATATATACAGTAAAATCCTAAGCTTAAAAGTGCAACGATGACATTTTTAATGTCCCGTTTTTTGTCATGCTTTAAATCGGGCTTATTTTAAAACCTACATATATATGTTTGGTATCATTGTTTTCAGAATTTATCGAACTTTCATGTGATGTTGTTAGAGTTTCAGATTCTTATTCTATTTTTAAATTATAAACTAAAAAATATCAAGAACTCATGTCTCTCAAGATGGGACTTTGTACCAAAAGATTTAACCATGCCCGGGGCCGGAAATAAAACACAAGCATTAGGACAGCTGCTGTACAGGCTTTTAAATGTTTGAAGCGCTGCACGAGATGTAGATCATGCAGCACAGCAGCAGTAGCAAGCCAGCAGCTGATCGAGCAAAGAGGAGGTAAAAAAAATACTATTTGTTTCCCATTGTACCACAGTTTAAGAGGGGGTTTCGTAGGAGTGACCGCGTCTCCTTGGGGTGTGTTTAGCCCCCCTCTTCACAACACGCGCGGCAGAGACACAAATTGGCTGGCGCATAGTGCAGGCAAGGGGGGGTTGGCGAGCGAAGTGAGCAGGGGGGTTGCTCTGGCTCTTGGTTTCTTCTAGTTTTCACTGTTTTAAGTCTTTGATTTTTGCACTTATATACAGGTCTTTGTTATAATTTTTTTTCTGTTTATCCTTATCTTTTATTCTGGAAGACCAACAACAGAAATTAATACTTGTTTTAAATGTCCAAAGGGCCAAAAGGATGTCATGATTTGTACTGAATTTATAATTTTTCCCTCCTTTTGAATGAACTGCTTGGGTTTTTTTATTTTTGGTCTGAAGAGATCCCAAGAATCATTGCTCCTATCACAATACATTCACACTTTCTAAACCTTCTTCAAAGTTGATCAATAATATTTACTAATATATAATCTTGTATTGGCTCCAGCAGACCCCCGTGACCCTGTGGTTGGATATAGCGGGTTGGATAATGGATGGATGGATAGTCTTGTGAACTGAAGTATAAATGGTCTGCTTGTCACTAAATCCTTATTATTATGGAAAACCCAAATGGACTATATCACTGGCCTTCTTAGTATTTCATAAGTTTAGAATCCAATGTGGAGATGCCCTCTAGTTTTTGTCAAGTTTGTATCAGTAGCCTATATCTAACGCAATTTAGTCATATTATGTATACTTTTAGTGCATGTGAATATACAGTATACTTTTGTATATTTTTATATTGAATTCTTTTTCATGTGAATGAAAAAATTAACCTTAGACAATTTCCATATAGTTATGTCCTCCTTAGATCCACTTGTGCATAGCAAAATAAAAGAATTTTCTGTTAATGATGTTAACTTATTCTTTCATTTATTTCAGAAAAAGAGTTTTTTAAGCTTGAAGAAATTCCAGCATTTTTCATTTCCAAACAAATTATTGACAAGAAAGATGTGACAAATAAGAAGAGTGTGTACATTAAGCACGGCCATAAGGTACTAAACTGTTAAAGTGTAATAAGGATTTTGTAGGACCCATAAATAAGAAGGACACTTTTCAGATGTGTGGGCAGATTAGTGAGTATTCAAATTTGTGTTAAATGATTTCTTCTAGAATTACTACTTGTGATATATTTTATTGGCTCAGCTATGCGTTTCACATATATTATAGTGGCTTTGCACATGCACACGCATCCACACACATTCTTTTCCAGGACAATTATAAGTCAGCAATCTTTGGAATGAAGGAGAAAATTAATACATACTTTAAAGATTCCACGCAGGCAAATGTGTGAGAGGAAGAATGGGGATAATGGGCAAATTACACACAGGCTGTTCAGGCTGAGACTCACACTTGGGACATTGGAGTTCTGAGTAGTATACCACACTGACAGCATCCATGATGAGTTATTACGGCTCATTATTTAAAGCACTGCTTCCCAGCCTTTGTGGTGTCGTGACCCAGTCACATGCCAGTGTGTTACAACCCACCATTCCCCCTCTGTGAATTTATCATGATTTTTAAAACATGATGGGGTCTCGTGCGATTACCAGAGCAGCAGAGCATGAGATGAATCAGTCACAATCGTGAATGCATTTCTTCATTGGTGAACCAAGAACCATCATCAGAGTCGGAGTTGGGGTGGTTGTCCAGGATTGACTAGTGTGGGAAACGCTTATTTAGAGTCAATGCATTTAGAAACTGACTATTACCTCACCTACAGGGTTCCCACCTTTGACCCTCTGGTAGAAAACTGAAGCTCTGGTTGTTATTTTGTCTTATTTCTCTCATGTTCTGTGGCACAAAGTACAGCATCATTTTTTGATCTGTTTGCTTTCAATTTAGAGTTGAATATTTTAATAATAATTTTTGTACAGGAAATGAACAATGAACTACCTAAGCTTCTGCATTTTTCATCTTGTCAGCATTAATTGAAAAAAAATGCTGATCTTGAGCTAGGCTACACTGTGACAACAAGCCTTCAGGATAATTGGAGTTTGTTGTGGAGCCCCTATTTGTTGGCGGTCATATGTATTGTCTCTGAATAAAGGAATTAAAGTCAGGTTTATGTGTTCTCTTCATGGTAAAAAAAGAACTATCCAAGGACCCTGTCCCATTACTTGGGTGCAATGTGCCTAGTGTGAAGACATGCAGAGTCCTAATGTAAAACCAAACGTATTTAGAATAATGTTGTTTGTATCGTAAGCCTACCATCCTGATAGTTAATAAAAAGCTGACTGCACATAAGGATAGATGATGCATTCTGGGTTAGATATGAACACCCACTAATACCACTGTCCTTTTTTGTTATATCATATGGTAAAAGGATGTGAATTTTTATGTAGAGACCAGGAGGAGACAAATCATTATACCAAGCTGAAGTCTAAAGCCAAAATGAGTTGTATCTGTCACCAAAACCCAAAAGTTAAACAAAAGTTGTGGTTAGAAAAACAAATCTCAGGGGTCCGTACTTAAGCTCTGCAATCTTTGGATAATCAGGAGGTGACTGATGCTGATCTTTATGCTGCTGACCCAGTAATATCACTGGTTGTAACTTTCAGTCTTGACGTGGTGGCCATCACCCTAACAACAGTATTGAAAGAACCTAAAAAATGTCTGCATCCATGAAAAACAAAACGGCATTGGAAATGACACAAAATATTTTTAAGTCTTGTAAAACAAGTTCAAAGCTGTAAATAAACACCAGAAATGGATTTAACAACTCCAAAAAAACATTAAAATAATTAAAATACCAAGTAAGTCTTGAAATAATGTGGGAGAATTTTAAAACAAAAATAATTCATAACAGTTTTGCTCAATGATTTATATAATTACTGATAATTGGTAACTTTAATTGTTCACATTACTGTATTATATTATCTTAGGCTTTGTGGTGCTTGAAATAGTACTTCATCCATCCATCCATCCATCCATCCATCCATCCATCCATCCATCCATCCATCCATCCATCCATCCATCCATCTAAACCTACTTAATTTCAAATTAAATTTTAGAAGAAATCTAGTAAATAAAGAACTCTTCTCTGTATCTAATAATCACATCTTGTTTTCAGTAATACAGCAGTATTGTAAGACAGTTTCTGGCCAAAGTGAGAAAGCAGTTTTAAATTTCTCACTCTGGCAGACAGGACTGTCTGACGTCTCCAGTCTCAGTTCTCACCTAAAGGCACTCCACTGAAATGTTAAGCAGCTTCAAAATCAGTCTTGACATCCTATCTGCTCACAACCTCCTTATCCACAAAAGATAGATAAAGCATTAACCCTCACACACATCCTGCTCGCTACGCCAAGTGTTTTACCCTGTTATCAGACCACCTAACATGAAAGGTACCAACTAACCTCTTATTATTTTTTTCTTTATGGGGGTAGGAAGAAATTTCAAAACCTGTTATGTTCCTGTTACCTATAACTTCTTACCTGGCTCACTCTCCCTATTATTCCCCACATATTTAAGATTAGAGACATCTTTGGCAGGTTGCTTACTAACTGGGATTGTCTTTTACTTTCACTCCTTTGCTTCAACTCAGTTTTATCACCACTAGATGGATTCATCTGATAATCCACAAGTGCCCATTGAGACCTCTGCTGGACCAAGAATGGGCAATCTAGACTCTTGGCTCACTGTTTATGATTAGACAAAGGCATTGAAGTTTAAGGTTTTACTTGTAAATTATATTTAACTTCAATCAAAACCAAAAACAGAAGAGATACAGAGATACACTGACTCTTAAAATGTGGGTGCTTTTAATCTTCATTTAGTCCAAGCAGAAGTACTAAGATGCTGATGACCATTCCATTCTTAGATGTCTCCTTTTCTTGGTGTTCTTAAACAAAGCGATGGTATAGCATGAGACATGTAGAGAACACTTTGGCAGTTTTCAAAAAAGCAGTTGAGATGTGGGAGTAAGGGGAGCTCCTCCAGCATCAGCTCTCTGCTTCTCATACAAACAAGACAAAACACACACCGCTACCAGAGCATGTTGACATTATCTTTTGCAGTTTCCCACAGCACAGTGAATGCATCAGACGTTGCTAGCAAAAGGCCCAAGGATTGTTCTCTGAGATTCCCAGGTAAGGAAACAAAAATGCAAAATAATGAAAAAAGCTCAAAAGTCCCACTTCATGTTTCACCTTCACTAGCATGCACTGCACTGCTCTTCAGTCTTGATAAGACATCAGACTAGAAGTAAAAGACCTACAACCTAAACAGATTAAAGTATCTCCTGTGCACCATGCCCTCTCCTTTTTTTCTAAAACTTTACATTCAAACAAAATAACAGAGGCATTCCCAGGAAAAGCCAGAGGTTACACATTATGTATCTATCTAACTCACTGTTAAGATGCTATATTTAAAATGTTCTTCCGGATGTTTATATCTACATGATGTCCACCCTGTCTTAATTTTGGGTGGTCTTGAACCAGTACCTGATGTACACAAAAAATAAAAGATGAAGTCAAAAATATATTTTATAAAAAATTATTTCAGAAACACTAAAACATGTAAATGCTGTAATAGACGACCGGCAGCTCAATGCGGACGGGGCACCTAGAGACGGGAAGGATGGGGGAAGGCAGCTACTTTGGGGCACTGCCTCTCCCAAGACAATAGTTGGCAGCCTCCCTGGATTGTAGCAGTGCCCTGGATTCCCACAGGACACCACAGGACATGGTGTTCTTTATCTCAGCCCTTTTGGGTGCTTTGGGTACCGCCAGGGGACGCTGTGGAACAAAGATGGGAGACAAGGTTCACACCTAGCCCGGAAGTACTAACAAGTCACGGGGATGGAAGCCCAGAAGTACTGATTAAAAACTTACCTGGAAGTGCTGGCAGGTCAAATGGATGGAAGAGCAGAAGCACTTCTAGGTTGGGCATTATATAAAGGACTGCTATGAACTCAGCAGGAGAGCCTGAGTTGGACAACACTTGCTTGTTTACTTGCCTTTTTATCTGTGGCTGTGCTGCTTGGAGGGCACTGTACAAGAAGAAAAAGAATTAAACAACTTCTTGGTGCTTTTACCTTGTGTCCTGCATGTCTGTCTGTTAGGTTTAAGGGGCAACAGTGACCCCTAGCATATACAATGCATTCTGTCATGGCACGTATCTCTTTTTCTATTTCTTTACCTCTCAGCTTGGGCTTTTAGCATCTTTTAGGTAAAAATTCTGAAAGCAGACCTTCTAATAGCTGTTGTTCATTTGAGCTCTCCTTGAAGCAATTTTGATTCATCCCACACCTTTGTGCCTACAGCTGGATCCAGGCTCCTAGATTCATAACATCTTACACACAGGACCATATTTAAGCATTTAACTCACCTTGTAGAAGATATATCTATGTAAATACTGATCAATTTGCTTATTTACCAAGAGGTACTTTATTTTATTTCAGAAACTCTCTTGTGATACTGCAGCGAAAGATGCACAGGGTTATGAGAAAGTAACTGAGGTGTCTGAGGTTGTGACAGACCGATTCTTGTGCACAGGAGGTTCGCAGCAATATAAAGAATCTATCACGTGCAAAGGTATGTCATAAAACTTCAAACTAAAGGTACTATATGCTTTTTGACTCCTTGGCTAATCCAATGAAATCTACCAATTAACAAAGACAAGAAAGCCTTTCTAAAAGTCAGCAGTATCTGATCATTCTGCCCATGCCATTTCCACGTAACCTAAAGGCCTGCCCATATAATATATATTTACTATATTTTACATTATAGTACATTAATAAAATTGCGTAATGCAGTGTCTTCAAGTAACTTTGGAAGTGGTTAGTGGCTTGCACTTTTCAAATGCTATATATTTAATAAATAGAGCATCATGTCATGTACATTATATGCATAGCACATTACTGATAATGCAAGAATTTTTCTATTCTCGTGAATTACATCTAAGCTTTAAAAATTATGCTTTTCAGACTTAACGGTAAATTTTGCATTTAATTGAAACTACAAAAAGATAGTTGGTCACTGAAACTTAATGTTTTATGTTAAATCATCCATCCATCCATTATCCAACCCGCTATATCCTAACTTCAGAGTCATGGGAGTCTTCTGGAGCCAATCCCAGCCAATGCAGGGCGCAAGGCAGGAACAAATCCCTGGGCAGAGTGCCAGCCCACCGCAGGGCACAAACACACATACAAGGGACAATTTAGAATTGCCAATGCACCTAACCTGCATGTCTTTGGACTGTGGGAGGAAACCGGAGCACCCGGAGGAAATCCACGCAGACATGGAGAGAACATGCAAACTCCACGTAGGGATGACCCGGGATGCAAACCCGGGTCTCCTAACTGCGAGGCAGCAGCGCTACCACTGTGCCATCTTGCTGCCCCTGTCAACTCAGATATATACATTATGTGTAGGTCAAGTCTGTCTTGGAGTAGAACTTCCATTAGTGGTAGGAGAGGTGACTGTATAAAAGTCGGCACATCCATTTCAGGAGCATAAATAGCAGATAAATCCCTATGTTAATACACACAAAAAATCTACTAGCTATTATTTTCCTAGTTTTGGTTTATAGGTACTTCGAGTCTGGGTTAGTGACTACTGTATAAGTTTGACAAATGATTAGCTGGACTTTTGGCTTTGAACATGGCTCTTTCCTGACCATGTTCCATTTTCCAGCTATTACCACTAAACAACTATACTGTCTCGATCTGAGTCAGTGAATTATCAAGCACAACTCCGAAATTAGAATATTAAGAAGAGAAAAGACTTTCAAAATCCAGGAATGCACTTAAGAGCCAAGAGACAGAAGGTAAACAGTAATGCACCAGAAGCTATCTTACTTATTCTGTGAACTTAAATAGCCCTGGAGACATTAACCCCACTACAGCATCTGGGTGCCCGACCCTATTAGGCTCAAAATATAAAACAGGCAGATAGATAGATAGATAGATAGATAGATAGATAGATAGATAGATAGATAGATAGATAGATAGATAGATAGATAGATAGATAGATAGATAGATAGATAGATAGATATTTTTATTTGATCATACTACTGTGTTTCACACGCTAAAGATGTTGTACAGCACCAACATCAGAATGTTTCGGATAATTTCTATGTACGTTGGGTCTTATCAGGGAATTTATATTATTATATATTATATTTTCAATCAGTGGATTATTACAATGACTATCTTTACTTTGCTCCTCAGGAGATTCAGGTGGGTCACTCTTCGTCCAGAAAAAGAGGCGATTCTTTCAGGTGAGTTTGTCTTCATGTTTGCTGACATACAAATCACATTCCTTGTAGTCTTTACTAAGAGTGGGTCAGCTGTAATGAGTGTCATACTCTTGTAAATGTATTTGATATGATTTTACAGTTATGAGATACTAGCTACACTGTGTCTTCTGTGGTTGCCAAAGGAAAATTATTATTATTGAAAAGCTGAACATGTGCACCCTCAAAACCTTGTTCTGTTCTTCACTACAGTTAATTCATGGTGTCAAGGTGATTCCTTCATATTAAATTATCTACTGGACTGATGCACTTGGCAACCAACAATTGAAATCCTGAAGTGTTATGGAGTCTTGGATCTAGTCCTATAATGTTTATGGGGAAATTATTAGAGTAAGACCAATAAGTGGAATCAATACAGTATTTTGCATTGAAGAAACTCAGTACAATTGTATAGCATCAACCTTATTATTTCATGATTTGCAGAGTTTCACTTGTTGGTTGGGAAATACATGTTTTTTTATTGATATTATTAACTAGTGAGTAGCAAACTAGTACAGTGGTTAGCACTGCTGTATCACAGATCCTGCACCTACTGATTTTGACTTGCATGCCCAGTAGCTGTCTACATACACTTATTTTTTCCTTTCACATTCGAAACATAACCATGGTAAGTTGTTGATTTTAAACTGATTAAGTGTGGGTGTATGTGTGGGTGGGCCCTATGATGAACTTGCATCTTCTCCAGGGTGGGTGCCTGATGAGGCAAGGACGGCCTGTTTCATCTTCTGCATGAGGAATAATCACATAGATAGATAGATAGATAGATAGATAGATAGATAGATAGATAGATAGATAGATAGATAGATAGATAGATAGATAGATAGATAGATAGATAGATAGATAGATAGATAGATACTTTATTGATCCTGAGGGAAATTCAAGTACAAGTAGCCAAGAATTAATTATACCAAGTTAACAAATACTGTTCAAATAATGCAATCACAGTACACTAGACGATACATAGAGAGAATTGTAAGAATTGTGCAAATAATACTACTACCAAAGTGACAGGTGGCACATTATATCAAAGTGACAGGTACTAAAGTGATGTTTTGTCAGAGTATAATAAAATAAAGTGACTTGGCTTATGCTGATAGGGTAATAACAAAAAAGGGTTATACAATCACCAAGTTAATGGCCAAGTTGCTAGATATCAGATATATGTTGTACATAACCAATACATTTAATGTAGCTTATGAGCAAACAAGGAGTATCAGGTCCAGAGCTCAACCATCCACCAAACCCCTGTTGTAAAGAGTTAAAAGAATCTAATGGCTCTGGAGATAAAAATCTCTTGTATCTGTGCATATTGCAGTTCTGTGATAGCAGCCTACCACTACCACTAAACAAACTCCTATGCTTAATTATGGTGGTGTATAGTGGGTGATGTTTGTTGTAATAGACAGCAGCTTGCATAGTGTCCTTCTCTCTGCTACTGTCACCAAAGTGTCCATTTCCATTCCAACTACAGAGCCTGTTCGCCTGATCAGCTTTTCATTACAATCAGTATCCCTCTTCTTCATGCTACCACCCCCAGCACACCACAGCATAGAAGAGAGTACTGGCAACCACAGACTGATAGAACATCTGCAGTAGTTTCTTGCATATATCAAAGGAGCCCAGCCTCCTCATAAAATAGAGCCAGCTTTGCCCCTTCTTGAATAGTGCCTTTGTTTTCTCTATCCAGTCCAGACTGTCATCCAACTGCACTCCAAGGTTTTTTTAGGTCTTGACCCACTCTACATCATCCCCTTCAATGGAGACAGGTCGCAGAGGAGGTGTAGACCTACGGTAGTCCATGACTATCTCCTTGGTACTGAAAGTGTTCAACAATAGTTGGTTTGACCAACACCGTCCTACAAAAGCATTCACCAGATCCCTGTACTCCTCTTGTTGTTCACCCTTGATACACCCTACAATGGCAGTGTCATCTGAGAACTTCGGCATGTGGCATGTCCCTGAGTTGTAGCTAAAGTCCAATGTGTATAGGGTGAAGAGGAAAGAGGAAAGAACAGTCCCCAGTGTAGTTCCTGTGCTACTGATTACAGTCTATGATGTGCAGTTCCCCAGTCTGACAAACTGAGATCTACCAGTGAAGTAATCTGTAATCCAGTTCACTAGGTGCGATTCCACTCCCATCCTGGACAACCTGACACTCAGTAGAAGGGGCTGAATGGTGTTGAAGGAACTGGAAAAGTCAAAGAACATGAGCCTCACAGTGGTACATCCTTTGTCCAGATGCGAGTGAGTCTGGTGGAGAAGGTAGAGAATAGCATCGCCCATACCCACCTTGTCTCGATAGGCAAACTTCAGGGGGTCTAGTGCGTATTTCAGCTGTGGTCTAAGTAGATGAAGAAGTAGTCGCTCTAGGGTCTTTATGACATGGGATATTAAGGCCACAGGCCTGAAGTCATTGAGTTCACTGGATCTCACTGAGGTCTTCCACAGTGTGGGGTCCCTTCGCAATCATGCGCTCAAAGTAAAAATGTGCTGAAGGGGTCCTGTCAGTTGACCACAGGCCCTTAGAAGTCTTGGACACACTTAATCTGGGTAAGATATCTTCCTAGGGTGCAGCTGCCTCAGTTCTGCTCTAACCTGGTCAGCAGTGATGGTCTGAGGAACAGGGGGTGGAGCAGCAGGGAAAGTGTTAACACCTTCTGATGTGCAGCTAGGCTGGTTGAGGGAGAGAGCTGCATGATCTGTGCTGGCAACTTGGAGGGAGGGGGGGGGCGGGGGTGGGGGGGGGGGTTGAGTAGCTGTAAAGGAGTTGGTGGTGGCCGGTGAGTTTGTGACAGGTAAAGCAGGAGCAGGGCAGTCAAATCATGTGTAGAAAGGATTGAACTCCTTCACTCTCTCCACATGGTCGACTGATGTACAGCTGTTCCTTTGCTTATAGCCTGTGATGGTCTTCATACCATCCCACACCTTCCTGATGTTATTTTGTTGCAACTTTGTACCTTCTACCTGAAGGACTTCTTAACCTCTCTTAGTCTAACCTTAAGATCTTTCGGCACACTCCTCAGCTTTGCTTGGTCCTTGTTTTTTGAAGGCTTTCTTTTTCTTGTTAAGAAGGTCTTTAACATCACTGGTAATCCAAGTGTTGTTATTAGCAAAGTAGTGTACAGTTTTTACATGGACAACAGTGTTCATACACAAGTTCAGATAGTATATCACACAGTTTGTAATCCCTTCAATATCCTCTCCATGTGGTTCCTGCAGAACGCTCCAATCAGTAGACTCAAAGCAGTCTCTAAGAGCATTTTCAGATTCAGGAGACCATTTCCTGAAGAAGTGCATAGTTGTGGGAATAATGCTGTGGTGGCAGTATATTTTTTCTCTCTTTCACATGCATACATACGCACACAGTAGCACCCAACTTAGAAAAAAATGTGTAATGTCCAGTGAAACATCTTGAGATTAATCTGTCTTTCTAACTGCTTTTGAAAAAATCTATGCATCTGTATTCTCCAAGCAGTTCTGGAGAGATGTTTCAAATGTTTCTTGTACTCATCATCAATGGCTTTTACTGCAATGCATCTCATCTCCATATTGTATGGAGCTGTTTCAAGACTGACCTTTAGCCCCTTTGTGTGGTCTTTTCTCTCACACTTGCCAGTGTAAAATTGTCATTGTGAGCTAACATTAACCATTCATCAATTTTTATGAACCTGGAGAGGTTTAGATGTTATGGAGAGCAAGCTAAACTCTGATCCACCTGACATGATGTACCAACAAAATTTTTAGGTGAAATTATAACACTCCTTCCTAGACACTCATGCTAGCTGAACTCATAAGGGCAGCTTTTCTGCTAGCATCTGGAAACCCTCTGTCGGTATGTTTCTAGTGCAGTCAGTATTTAAATACACTGTTCATCCCATGTGACTGTCAGACTGATACAGCTTAATAGTGCAAACGAAAAGCAAGAATGTGTAATATATAACATATAAAAAGGAGAGGCAAGCAATGTAACATGTGCAGAACTGTATTTTTGTATATTTCATGTTTTTTTTGTTTTTGAATTATTTTCACTATTTTTATGTATTTTTCATTATGTTTGTATTTATATACTATGTCTTTAAATGTGAGTCCGTTCCATGTACTTAGTGGGCGGTGCTCACAGGGGGCGTGGTCACCATTATGTCACTACTGCTGGCTCCTCCCTCTACCTTTATCTGGAGGCTTGAGTGAGAAACCCAGACAGTGGATCATTGGAAGTAGTTTAAAAACATTCTGTAATTATTACTGTGTTTTTCTTGTTGGATTCTCTGGTTTCTTGATTATTTTTTGCTTTGTATCAAGGATTCTGATTACTGGACTTTGTTTGCTTTGGATTGCTTTTTAAGCATCTCCTTTTTTGCCCCTTTTTGTGGTGTTTAGGTTTTATACTTTATTATTCATATTTTGTTAGGAGGAAACATAACAATAAGGCTGCTCACAGACTGGTCTGCACCTCTTCTAACACTTTGTTTCTCTCTTTGTAGTTGGGAGTCATCAGCTGGGGCACAGTGAATGATTGCAAGCAGCGGGATGAACCTCCTTCTGGTGCCCGGGACTTTCATATCAACATCTTAAAAGTGCTGCCGTGGCTAAAGGCACACCTTGCAAAAGACATTGAATTTACAGATTTGCCAGCCCATTCATAAACACTAAAGTGGAAGAACTGGCTTATATCAATTTTATTTTGGAAAATTAAAAATGTAAACGTAGCTTTTAATATTTATCTTGTCTGAAGCCATTTCTGAAGTCCTGTTGTTGTAATCTTTGTTTAAAGATTTAAAAAAAATGCAGAAACGTAACTATTTATTGTATCTAGATAGAAATTAGGCCAGAAGAGAAAACATCAATAAGAGCAATTAATAATAATAATAGGAAAAATCAACTGCCTCGCAGTTAGGAGATCCGGGTTCGCTACCCGGGTCCTCCATGCGTGGAGTTTGCATGTTTTCCCCGTGTCTGCGTGGGTTTCCTCCGGCTACTCTGATTTCCTCCCACAGTCCAAAGACATGCAGGTTAGGTGCATTGGTGATTCTAAATTGTCCCTAGTGTGTGTGTGTGTGTGCCCTGCGGTGGGCTGGCACCCTGCCCAGGGTTGCGCCCTGTGTTGGCTGGGATTGGCTCCAGCAGACCCCCATGACCCTGTAGTTAGGATATAGCAGGTTGGATAATGGATGGAAAAATCAACAGGCTGATCCAGATCATGGACCTTTACCCACAAACAAAACTTCACAAGTCACTTACCTGATCTATATTAGTGATCCATAACATGTGAATCATGAGATAATAATGTGTGGTAAGTGGCGTCAAGACAGCCATCCTCAAAGTACAGGAGAATGATTATTGAATTGTTTGGTAAATTTAATGTTTACACATAAGGCACCTTGCCAAAGTATTCAGACCCATGGCTAATTCTATCATTTTTCTGAATAGCAGGACCTTAACTGAAAAGTGTTTCCCTGCAATATATTTATTTGAAAATCACAGAAATTGAAAATGATATCAATGTAGTATTGTTTTATGTAAGAAAAAGTCTTAGGAAGAAAAAATATATATCTATTATGCTTTATTTTTTGTGACATACACAGTGTAGATCTACCACTAATATTTACATATTACACTTTTTAACATAGATATTAAAGGATAAGTTTAGCATTTTTCAAGCTGAAGTTATTTGTTTACAGTCATGATATATATTAATTTGCCACATGAAATTGTTTTCTATAGTAAAAAAAGTTTATGCATTTTTAAAAATACCTAGCGTGCCCTTTCTCTTTAAAATAAAGGTGATAGGGCCATGGTCCAAATGTGAAAACAAAAGCATTTGTCAAGCCAAAAGTTTTATCAATTATTGATCCCCATCTTGATATTGCAGAAATGTTGTAAAACAGTAAATCCATGTTGTTTCAGGAAGAAAAAGAAAAGCAAAACATTTTCATGACATTGAGCCACTTGAAAAGGAGACCAGCAGTGCACTTCAACTCACTGCTTGTCTTCCTCCATTGCAACCTTTTATTCCCGGAGGTGTGGCTTCTTCTAGTTCCGGTTCTAGTATTGCTACTGTGGCTGCAGGTTTTAATTCACTCTTTCTTCTTGTTTAGTGACCTGTTTTTGCAGCTAATTAACTCATTTTCTCTTCATTTGAATTAACTTGTTTTTTTTTTTTAAGATTCATTCATCTTAATTGCTTAATTTTTTCCTTAAATGGCACGCAAACAGAAATGAGATGTGCAGTGTGCCAACAGCTAATTGGGACGTCAAGTTCCAATCAATTTTGTAATTAAAAGTCAATTCTTGTTGTTAATTAAACCCATTATTTCATTCCGTGGCTTGTCGGTGCTCTCATTCTGCCACAGCAGACATTTCCAAACTTTGCTTTTTGCCATGAACACCTGAGTGGACCTAAATAGGTCAACATTTCTGAGACCTTGACCTTTCTTTATTTTCAGGTATTGTGTGATGGACACTGGTTGCTGGTCAAGTGTTTGCTTATTTTGTATCTCAATTTTGTTTATCTGCTAATTAAAGAAACAAGAAATAATTAAGGGTTTTGAGTCTTAAAAATTCAATCAATAAAAATTAAGGCAAAAGAGTTAATGAGCAGTAAAAACTGGTCACTAATTAAGAAAAGGGTTAGAATGAAAACCTGCAGCCATGGTAGCGCTCCAGGATCCTGCTCTAGCATATGCATCTCACCTTGAAAACTACTTTTACTTTACTCACAGAAAAAAGTCACACTTATTCACTCACACTTTTTCACTAAGCGTAAGTAAAAACAATTCAAAGTTGATTTTAAATTGCTAAAAAACAAAGCCCAGAACTACTTCTTTATATTTTGGGTTTGAGTAAACCACTACCAACATGAAACAGTGGAAATTTCTAATTCTACTCTCTCAAAATCATCCTCAGTTGTTCTTTTATGACTGTATCCTCAGCAAGATGAACTCAGAATACGCTTTAAAATTTTATAACTGGCTTGCTTCAGTTTATTTCAACATAGTTTAGCTCTATCATATAATATGCAGTTTTCATCTGTCCAATGTTTTTTTATTATACAACTCTACAACATGCCACAGAAAGTGCATAATGCTGAGTGTTGATGGCCACTGCATTCTTACACTCCATATGCAGGTGGCTGTGATTATTTGAAAAATCTAACACTTTGATAAAAAATGCAATATAGTTTAATCAGTTTGTATAATGAATTCAGTTTAGATTTACTTTAATATGTGTACAAAATACAATGAAACTTATGTGCATGCTTCACTGACAGGGATCATGCTGCCATTCAATGTGAATCTCACTCTGTCGGCTACATTAAATGTAACAACATAGAATACAATAGGAGAAAATAAGCCCCGGCCACAAGCTCTACACCTAGCAGGTTCTGCAATTCATGATTTAAGTTGTGTAAAGCCATACACAAAGACATGTTTTTTTTATGTAACCTGCACCAGTTTACAAGAGGAGTAAAGAGAAGACATCACAGATTGGAAGAAGGAAGTCACAGGCAAAGAGTACAATGCTTACTGCAGATCCGCCAATGTATAGAAATAGTTGGTTTTCTTAGTTTGAGGCGGACAGTAGCCTGTAGGCCCAATGCAATGTAGAATATGAATCTATATAAGGTATTGTTTGTGGAAAAAATATCATATGATTTGACTAGGCATCTGTCATTAAGCCATTCTGTCTGTATGCGATTCAGAATGTACACCAGCATTGCACATTAAAAAATATGATTTGAGAACACATGACATAAGAAAAAATATGATGTGAGTATGCATGTGCTACTGGGGCTTGTGTATATTTTGAATGATGTACAGTTACAATAGATTGAGAGCAGATGCATACTCAAATCAGATGATTTCAGGGCATAATGACAGTTCTGCCACATGTGAAATAAATAGCCTTGACACACAGAAAAAAGGTTTGGGGAAGCCACCCGTATACTTGAGCCATGGCTGCAAAAGGCAAAATAGGTTGTACAAATATTTGGCTTTGATTAATTCTAAGAAGCATTTATTTGGGTTAATACGAAGACTGGCTTCTCTCAATGACTACAAAACAGCTTGCACCTGCTGTAGGTGTTCCTTCCAGGTGCTGAAATAGATGATAACATCATCCAGGTAGGCAGCACTATAGCAGTTATGGGGACAAAATACTTTGTTCACTAGACGCTGGAAAGGTGTGGGTATCCCATGTAACCCAAATGGAAGGATAAGATACTGCCAGTGCTCACTAGAGGTGCTGAAAGCCATCTTTTCCTTCACGGAGCCTGTTACCCCTTTGTCATGTCAAGGATAGTTCAAAATTGAGGAGGTTGTCCACTCACAGCATCAGATATGTGTTGAAATGGGAGACTTGGTTAAGCCGATGAAAATCACTGCAAAACCTTCAACTCCTGTCGGGTTTTGCAATCAATACGATGGGACTGGACCAGGGTTCATGACTCTCCTCTATCACACCTAGATCCAGCATTCATTTGCTTTCCAGCTCCACTTCTGTTCTTTTTGCCTTGAGAAGTTGAAATGGGTGATCTCAGATTATTACCCCAGCCTTTGTCACAATGTCACGTGCAATCAGGGAGGTCTGTCAGGGTTTCTCACTCACCACCTCCGGGACAGACAGGATAACTACTTCTAGCTCCCATCATTGGTGGGCAGTCAAATAAGAGCCGTAGTTAAGATATAATTTATGAGTGAAGAGTGAGCAGGGCTGTCCGGAGGAGGGATCAGGGTCCCTTTCCTTCCATGGTTTCAGCAGATTCACATGATAAACCTGCTTGCTTGGTCAAAGATTTGGTGGTTTAACCAAATTATCAACAAGTCCCTTCCTCTCCTTAACTCCTTAAGGGCCCTGCCAATGGGCCAATAGTCTGGAATGGGAGGTAGGAACAAGGACCATGACCCAATCTCCTGGGCGAAACTCCCGCAGAGACGTGCCACGGTCATAGAAAAGGGAATGGGTTAGATTTTAGCAAATCTATTGCATAATTGTGCAATATATTTTAATATATTTGTGGAGGGTAGAGCCTCCTCCTCCCAACCTTCTTTTAGAATATCCAGTATATCCCAGGGTTGTTGTCCGTACAATAATTCAAATGGTAAGAACCCCATGGAGGCTTGTGGGACTTCCCAATATGCAAAAAGGATGAGGTTGAGGAGCTGATCCCAGTTCCTTCTGTCCTCACTGACCACCTTGTGCAGCATCTGTTTGAGGGTCTGATTAAATTGCTCCACTAGACAATTGGTTAGAGGATGATATACTGAGGTCTTTAAATGTTATCTTCAGTAACTTGGCTGTCTCAATGAATGTCTCAGAGAGTAAAGGGTATCCCATGTTCTGTTAGGATCTCTTTAGGGATGCCAACATGCACAAAGACCCCTAATAACTCCTGTGCGGTAGCTTTAGATGTCGCTGAGCACAATGGAACAGCTTTGGAGTATCAGGTAGCATAATCTCCCAGGACCATTATATATTTATGTCCCCTGGCCGAGGGCTCTAAGGGTCCCACCAGGTCGACCTCAATGCATTCAAAAGAGATATCAATCAGGGGTAAGGGAATTAGAGGAGCAAGGTCCCTCCTAGGAATCTGCCGCAATTGACATTCCAGACAGGACATGCAAAAGTGGAGGACCTCCTCATTAATTGCCAGCAAAAAAAATGGGAGCTTAATATACTCGAGAGTTTTCTTTGGGCCCAAGTGGGCTCCCAGGAGGTGGGTATATGCCAGTACACAGACTTGTCATCGGTAAGTCTGTGGCACTAACAGCAGGGACCATACCTCCCCCTCGTGTTCAGCTACCCGATAAAGAAGGTCATTATTTAGCACAAAGTGAGGACCCTGTGGCATAGGATGTAGTGTGTGATGGCCATCTACCAGAACAACTACCATTTTTCGCAAACGTAAAGGAATCATCATTCCAATGCTCCCTTTTAAAAGAAGCCAGAGTCTGTTTAAATTGGAACTACAGTTGGGTGAGAGGTTCACAGTCAACCTCAAGGGGTGTGGTTTTATCCCAGGTTGTTCTGCTACCATAAAGGAATAGGGTTAGGAAAGGGATAGACCTTGAACTTACTATCAAGAAACTACCGGTAGTGTTTTGGTTCCTAAAGTCGTGGTGCAGTTTATGTGGACTCCTTATATTAACTGGGGAGGACAACCTGTCTGAGGTTTACCAAGAAGTTTGTATGCTTGTGGTACAGAAATTCAGGAGTTAACACAACCACCGGTGGGAGGTCTAGGTGTATTGCCAAATGGCTTTGACATTAAAAACTCTTCAAATCAAAATGGCTTTTGAGTTTGAACTCGGGAGATAAGCATTTGGTAAGGGTTCAAATGGTGTAAGGAAGTAAAATCATGATGTGGTGAAATAGCACTGGTAAAAGGTGATGGTTTGTGCTGGGAGTGTTGGTGTAATATGGGTGTTATGCTATGTAATATTAATGTGTTTTCATGCAGTAATTCTGCCTGCATCTACCTGTCATTTAGTGTTTAAATTAAGATCTCTACTGAAATAAAAAATCACCGTAAGTATGCATGTATTCAAGTAGGATATGGCAGTGGCTAGGTAATAGAGGTACTGGCAGAGACAAATTTTGATGTGCTGAATTTTCCTGTACAGAAAACGTAACAATATGCACAATGGTCTGACTTACTGTCTCTCCCTCTGGAAAATATGCAGAACATCAAAAAATGTACTGCCCTCCTATGCAGTGATGTGAATGAGAGGCATATTGATTAATTTTACTAGTGTGGCACGAAATACATTCTTTAAACAACTGCAGCAAAGGATGCAGGTAAACACGAAAGTGTGAATAAGGTTTTCCACCCTAAATAAACTTTAAAACCCAAACAAACTCTTCACATTTGCTAAATTACCTGTAAAATGAATTTTAGTGTCAGTTTCACAAAATTGTATGTAAATCAAAACTCAGCTGTTTTGCTCATCACTAGCAGTAAGGGTGGAACAAAGGCTTTTTTTATTTTACCCTTTTGCACAATTGTGTGTTCTCACTGTTGTATTTACACTATCCCATAATAAAACCCTTCTTACTTTTATACTTTTAGTTTTTGGTGACAGTTTAATAATGTTCCCTTTAGTCCATGGTAAGTTAAGTTGCTGTGCAATGGACGAGATTGCGTTGGTTTGGACATGTGCAGAGGAGAGATGCTGAGTACATTGGGAGAAGGATGCTAAGGATAGAGCTGCCAGGGAAGAGGAAAAGAGGAAGGCCTAAGAGAAGGTTTATGGATGTGATGAGAGAGGACATGCAGGTGATGGGTGTAACAGAACAAGATGCAGAGGAGAGAAGGATATGGAAGAAGATGATCCGCTGTGGCAACTCCTAACGGGAGCAGCTGAAAGAAGAAGAAGAAGATTATTAGTAAATCACAATATGCTTTGGTCTGTTCCATATCCTGAACATATGTGCACCTTATACTAAATATTGATATTAACTTGTGCGTGTATGAATGCCCTCTGACGATCCAGGACTGGTTCCTGCCTTGCAACCAGTGTTGCTAGGATAAGCATAAAATGAGATGGATTATTTGTATTTAATAATTACAGCACCCCATGAATTTATTGTTGCTGATAAACTAAGTTTGATTAATAAAAATACTAACTTGCTCGGTGTTGCACAGTCGACATTACAATAGTCAACTCAATGATTTTCAGTTCATCCCTTAGTCCTGCTTCCAAATACGTAAGTTGATTTTTTTATGAGTCATTAGACCCATCTCTTCTTTAACTACTAATAATGTGTTTGAAAATGGTGCCTTGGCAACAACTTGTAGAATGCCAGGAATGACTGTGGTATGAAGCACTGACTGTAAACTAAAGATAGAATGTGTTTTTTTGTAAAAAGGTATTTCCCCAAATTTCTGGAGAAGGGTCTGCCAAGAAAATGAAGTAAGAAGCAAATTAAAAACTGATGTTGAATTTATGTTCACTAAACCAAAGGGGCACGATAAAAACTTCCAATATTGCATAATAACAGAAGATAATATTTGCTGAGCATAAATTAATACTCTTACAGAAATAAAAGCTGAAGCAGGGGAAACACCAAATTTGACCATTGACTGTGTCAATTCAGCTATCATAGAACACATTTGGCCTAATTCACGCTCACTGGCCCATATATTTAAATAATGTAAGTCTCTTCTTAGAAACTTTTGCTCAATTTGCCACTTTTCTTTTAATCGAGTATGACAAAGGGCCATAAAGAAAGCACACCCAACAAGATCTAGATATTTGAAAGTTTTAAAGAGTCTTGATTTTTGTTTTAATTCAAAGCCTTACTGGGTTTGAGATATAGGAAAAGGTGGCACAACAAAGGAGCAGGGGCTTCAGGAAAGGGAAGAGAATATATTCTGTCATTATGATACACAGAGGCTTTTCTGGTATGAAAGGAAGGGTATCACTAGGAGAGCTTTGTGATTCATTATAAAGATGGCTCACAAATGTACTTTGTAAGTGGGCATTTAAGAAAGAAACTATGGGGTTGGGGTAAGATACCCGAAAAATTACTTCATAAAAGTCAACAAGTGCTTTCAGTTGGAGATATATGGAACCTTGCTGTTTATTGGACAGAATGAGTGGGTGAAGCCAAGAACACTTAAGACATCTATTATTAGTTGAGGCTTTAAATCATTCTGGGTGATATGGGCCATTATAAGAGCACCCTTACAGCTACCCAGTAAGCAAGCAGAATCAAATAACTCCATAACAAATAAAGTGTGACAAGATACAAGAAGATATTCTGGTACAACAACAAAGAAGTATGAGACAAAAGTGCACAGTGACAAATGCTAGCAAGAAAGATCTGTGATGGAATTAAACTGAGTAGACACATATAAAAACGAAAATAAGCACAGCACCAAGGACCACATAATTCAAACATACACTAAGAAGGTTGCTTAGAACCGAAGAGTTTATTATGAAGCAAACATTAGTCAAATAGTGCTTAACTTCTAAGGTTACATATGAAAAAACGACTATTGCTCATAGTTGTATTGTTTTCTATTAGTCTGTAACCTTAAGCATTGTAGATGATAGTAAGCCACACTAACTCAAACACTACAGTAACTTATAACTAACTAATTGGAATTGGATTAATTGTTCACGTTGGTTAGGAGATGTGAAGTTTCAGTGAAGCTGGATGAGTTGAGAAACTTAAAAACAGGCTAAACTCATCCTGATAAAGACCTACAGTCTATAACTCTTTTGAAAATGTCATTATTTACCTTTACGTTTTAAATCATTTTGTAAAATAATATAACTTAAAATTAATCTAAAACAACTTCCTGAGCTGGAAGTTTTAGTACCTTTAACAACAGATACTTCCTTAAACAAAAATAAACAAATATTTGCTTTAATTCAGAAAGACTAAAGGGCACAAAATGTGTTTCCTTATTTAAAATTGGGGAGGATCTGAAAATTGTTACATTAGTGAGCCAACATCATTTGATATTACAATGCATGATCTCCTGCTAATTATTATTAAAAAGTGAAAATATACAGTAAATAAAACAAAACACTTCTCAACAAAAAAAATACAATTGGTTAGTATAAGTTGAATTTTACTGTTTAGATTTTTTCTTTGTTATTGATAATACTCGTTTCTTCATTTTTGCCCTTATCTTTTAAATAAGGAAGTTCTTTCACTGATAATTTGCAAGCATTAGTCATTTCTGAAGAAATTGTTTAACAAAAGAGGAAACACCTTTCAACTCATACAACTGATGTGAGTCCGCAGATATCCTCGTATCACTCCACCTCACTAAGGAAAGATACAAGAGACTGTAATTGCTTTATAAAACATTTAATATATTTAACTATCATTTGAATACATAGCAATGACATGCACATACCACATACAGTACAGCAACACCATATCCTCTTTTTAATAATATTAATAATAATAATAATTTAAATAATACAAAGCACAAACAACAAACACCCCAAAACTGCCCTAGAATGACTTTCTTCCACATGCCTTGGGTCTCATAGATATAATTACTTTACACAACACACAGATTAATAAGTTAAGGAAATGTTCCACACAAAACAGAATACATCAACACTGCACAAAGCAATAGTTTGTAGAGACACACACTGTATAACAGTTAACATACATACCACAGACAACATCTTAGAGGATCTTGAGCAGCCTTGTTTGGATTAGACTGCGTCAAGTAGTTGGCTAAGTCAAGTCAAGTGGCTTTGTTGTCATATCATCCATACACAGTATTGTAGCATACAGTAGCATGAAATAGCATTCCCCAGACAGTCAAGGAGTAGAAGTTGTTCCAGAACCTGACAGAACTGGTTCAGATGCTACAGTACCTTCTGCCGTATGGAAGTTGGACTTAGAGACCGGGAGGGGTGGGAGTGGTCCTTCCCAATGCTATAGGCTTTGTGGATGCAACACTTTATAAAGAGGTCTTTAGCTGAGAGCAGAGAGATCCCAATGATCTTTTCTACTGTGTGCATCTGTTCCCAAACCAGACCGTGATTCAGCTGGCCAGAACGCTCTTGATGGTGCATCTGTAAAATGCAGTGAGAATGTGTGGTGGGGGATTCTGGGGGTTTGGTAGGCTTGCCATCTTCAGCTGCTGAAGGAATTGAACATGCTGTTGCACCTTCACGGCTATGATGATGGTGTTGATTGACCAAGTAAGTTCAGCTGCCAATTCAGGTGCACACCAAGGACTTTGGTGCTCTTGACCAATTCCATCAGAGAGCCCTTGATGTGCACTGGAGTGTGGACAGCATTGGCCTTCCTGAAGGCAAAAAACATCTCTTTCCTCTTGTCCACATTAGGAGACAGATTTTTGTACATAAACCAGCCTTGCAATTGTCATATCTCCATTTTGTAAGCTGACTCATTCCCATTGCTGATGAGACCGTCATCCGCAAACTTAGTGATGACGTTAGAGCTGTATGCAACTGTACAATTGTGGGCCAATGGAGTGAACAGAAGTGGGCTGAGCACACAGACCTGGGAGGGTAGCTGTGCTCAGCATGATGGTACTGGAGATGATGTTTCCGATGCGACTGTCTGGAGTCTCTCTGTCTGGAAGTCTAACATCAAGTTGCATAGAGAAGTGTTGTAGCCCCAACTTCCCTATAATCTTCTGAGGGATGATGGTGTTGAAAGGTGAACTGAAGTCAATGAAGAGCATTCTAGCATAAGTGTCTCTTTTATCCAGATGGGACAGGGTCAGATGAAGAGTAGATGATATGGCATCTCCAGTGGAATAGTTCAGGCACAAGGTAAATTGTAGATGTTTATGTGATATGGGACATCTGGCCTTCATGTGGCCCAAGGGTGGCCCCTTGAAGCATTTCATGATGACAGGTGTGAGTGCTGTAGGACAATAGTCACTGAGGTAAGAGACAGAGGACTTTTTCGGCATATGGTGATGTGTTTGACAACACAAAAGAGTTTATGCTAGGCATTCCACATTAAACACAAGAAACCACAGAAAATATGTTCTTAAGACTAGAATCCCTGAAGCCTACGAAAAAAACTTGTAATCCCGGCACACCTTAAATCCCTTCGCACCTCTCCATCAACGTCTTTTCTTTTGTAAATGTGTCAATCAGTACAAGCAGCACGCAGCCTGTTGTCCCATCCCCTGCCTTGATGGAGCTCAACTCATACAAAAAGTTCTCCCAGCTCAAGCCAAGACTCCTTATCTGCATGTGAGGTTCCTGGAGTTGTATAGGATTAATAATACAGTATAACGTTATTTGGAATACATGCATTTCATGTGTGTTCTGTGTCTACAAAGATCTGAGTAAGTGTAGGATGAAAGGAAATGTGAGACAAGAAATGCTGAACACTTACCCAAAGCTGAAACTTTTTCCATATTATACTAATAATGACGTGAAGTGTATAATGTGTGAAGACTTTAGTCCAAATATCGAATAAACATGTGTGCTTTTATTCAAGAATATAACCAAAGAAAAAAAAAAACATTTGATTTACATGTTGCTGTCAATGAGTTAAAAACTCAAGCTCAAATGTCAATCGACAGGAAGTTCACACGTATTCTTGAATGGTGCAGAGGTAAGAACTGCTGCCTTATAACTCAAAGGTCCTGGGTTTGAGACTGGGTGCTCTGCATTTTGAGTAGTGAGCTGCTATTATTATTATTATTATTATTATTACTATAATATAATAAAAACATACATTTGATTTGAGTCTGTAACACCTAGTGTAAATTTTGGCTACTTGTAAAAGTTAACTTTTTTTTATTGTTCAGTTATATTCTTTCAGTGACGTTCACGTGGTACAACTAAATTGCCTCCCCCTCTCTGAGTTGATGGCATTTATCAACATTCTTTTTACAAGAGCAGTGATGACCACAATGGGTGCTGTAGCTGATACCTGCTCAGAACTATTTGTTGTACCGGCAATCAAAGATACGATGTCCCGTGACCACTGTCAGACTGGACAAAGACAGGACTGTAAAAACAGACAACTTCTTCACAGCGCTTTCACTGGCTAATAGTTAATAATAACTAATAATAATAATAATAATTCATTTTTAATGTGAATTTCCCATTGGGATTAATAAAGTATCTATCTATCTATCTATCTATCTATCTATCTATCTATCTATCTATCTATCTATCTATCTATCTATCTATCTATCTATCTATCTATCTATCTATCTATCTATCTAGACTGCTGAACCGCAACACAACTCTCCTTGGCACCATAAGTAAAATGGGACTTCCACCTGCAGCTATAGTCACTTTAGTATGCGAGCCATTCATCATGCTAGTGTTTATATCGGCAGTGCCATGCTGACGTTGTATGCGCCAAAAAAGAAGAAGCCTTTGATTTCAGTCTGTAACAGTCATTGTAACGTTTTGCTACCTGTAAAAGACATCATTGATGGAATATAAGCAGACACACAAACGCTGGTGAATCATGTCTTCTGGGTATCTTGCTATCACTTGAATTTTTTATTATTCAGTTTTATTCTTGAATAAAAGCACACTTGTTTCGTTATACCTTTGCGAAAATGTTTATCTTATATTCCAGTAATCACTTGAATGAGATCAAATCTGTCTCTGCCTCTCTCGCGCACGCACACACACACATTCATACATATAAACGTCACTATTTGAAAACGTTATGCCATTTGATGCCATGGAGTACAGGCAAGTTTGAAAAAAAAAAAAATGTTCAAATAACAACTCAAATGGCATATGCATTACACTTTGCAAGTTTACTGTAATATTCTAGACAAGATTAATCTAAAGTTTCCAAACTTATTTCATAATACTGCCAAAACCTTGAAACTATATTAAAATATTATTTATGGTATTCCACATATACAAGTTAAGAATCCAACACATATCTGTGTCAGGGACTTCTGTTTTGAATATAATTTTTCATGTTGGTGGGTTTTATTACCTTATGTATCCATTGGGTCTTTGAAATATAGTTATAGGTTTAATTTTGATGTGTGATTTGGGGCATTATGTTGCCGTCATTTTGATGGTGCTTCTTTTGATTACTGTTGCAAGGACTATCCAAGAGTGGACATGTCCTCAGAGTTCATGGCCTGTCAATCATAATGAGACAAGTAAAAATGTCATCCAGGGGTATGCTTCCCTAATCCAATTACTTGAACTCCAAAACCCTTCAGATCTTTTTTTTGAAAAAATGTTCTTTGTTTTGTATCTCTGCCGTTTGATCTCTGCACACCTTATGAATCTGATTTTGTCTTTCAATAATTGGCTTAGGTTACTGATTGTTGTTCTCCTGGTTCTCATGGTTTTTTGACCATGTCCTTGTGTTTCAGTCACCCTCTGAATTCTCGTGCCTGCTTGGCATAATAATCTGAAGAAATCACAACATTTTATTTTACAGTTCTCTACAACCTGGCAAGTACTGTTTAACAAAACTAACAGCAGCAATGAGAGACATAACTGTGGACGAAGGTTCGAGACAACAGCAGGCAGACACAGATTCAAATAAACAGAATTCTTTTTTATTTCTTTCTTTTCTTGGTGAGCAGAGAGTCTGTACAGAGCCTGTCAGCTTGTCACTAACAGTATCACATCACAGCCCCGTTCCTCTTTTTCAGCAGGTTTTTAAATTCTTTTGGTCACGTACACAATTATCGCAAAGCTTATCTTATATTTGCAGCTTCACAAGCAGCCCTTCCTTACTGGTGGAGTAACTTCTTCTTCTCTAACTAAGACAGGCTGTAATTTCCTAAGAGCTGACCCACCCTTCGTTTATTTCTTTTATTTATCTTGCGGCTATTTTCTACACCTAGGCTCTAATGCTTAATAACCTTTAACTTTCCCACATCACATACCTTAACAATCTTAATGCATTCATATGGTTAACACAAAGAACTCTTATACTTGCAAATACATATATATATACATTTTCTTAGCATCAGCTGGTTTGCATAACATATTTTCCATCCACCCAAACGCACACAGATAGTAATCATCAAGGCGATTTAGACTTGTTTATCCGAGTACAAAAATATTCGTTGCACTAAGGCATAGTCACGAAATCTTCTTCCCCTCCCTTTGACTAGGTCAAAAGGCCCATGGCCCAAGACTTTTTGTTCAATTACTATTTAAGATATTGATTCAAATTTTTTATCATTCCACATAACCCAAGATAAAAGATGCCAGACTCAACAGTCACATATCATAGGCTTATAACTCTCATTTAAGAGCAAAGCAACCTTTAAAATGTAAGGAATCAAGCTCAAAAAAAAAAAAGATTGGCCAAGGTTGGAGAAATTGTAGGGGACCTTTTCCACGTACATATTTGCTTACAAAAAGGCCAACTGCGAGCCAGTTTAGAGTGACTACGTGAAAGGGTTTTAGCCTATGGAATACTGCATAAAAATAAACAAATATAGCAGAATCCAGTGTACCTTTACTATTAGAGGAGTAAGAATTCCTCAGATTGTAACAATCGACTGTCTCCATGTTGATCTATTAAAACACCAAGGCTGAATTCTACAAAGTTATAAAGAAAAAACTATACCCCTTTAATTTATGATGTAACAACACCAAATATATTTAGAATTTATATTTAAATCATAGACAAATACAGGTGCAGGAATATACAGTATATAAGCAAAAGAAAAAAGGTTAGAATAAACAGTCAGAACATCCAGGAAGCATAATCAATTAAGGGAATTATCTGGAAGTTTCTCAGTTCCATGAAGAATTCCAAACCCACTTTGTAATCCTTAATATCAGTCCCAGAGGTTTATGATACAGACCTGTTTCCCAAGATGGAGGATCTCCTGCTCCCCAGTGGCTTCTTTTCTTTTTTTGCGTTTTTTTTTTCTTCTACCTTCCACACGATGATGAACTTCCTGTTACACGTTACTTCAATATAAAAGGCCTTCCTGCCTTCACATTACCTCTGGCAGTCTTTTGAAAATAAAAGCTTAGCTAGGATTTGCAGTTTCCGTGACACCCAATCCCTTCCAAATGTAAAATTACAGCTCACTGTGCCTCTGTCACAAAATCACGAGTAAGAAAAGGTGTTTAATTGATGATTATTTAATCTTTTAATTGTATCTTTGTAGAACAAATTTATATGATCCAATGTGTTGAGGCCCTTTGTTCTTTTTCATTGTTATAGTTAGTTTTTCCAAAAAAGGTAATCCATTCAAAGTATTTGTTAGTGTGAGGATTTTATTTTTTGAATTATGAAAAACGCATAACAGAGGGCTACATTACCTCCATAAGCCAATGAGGCAGGGGGCAGTGAATAAAACTTTGATTTCAGCATGATTTGACCAGACTATAACATTTCTAACTTTTTGTAACTCAAAAAATGCTTGGGTGCAATTTTACCAACATGCAGAAATGAATGACTTGGATGGTTATAGGTCATCACAATAGTAAATGGCACACGTGACATGAGACCAAGTGCTGAATTCTGCTGCTAGAAAGCACTAATCTATGCTTGCAAATGTTTTTCTATTTTTGACTTATACCAAAGTTTTTTCAATGTGGAGACCCATGTGAACTTTGATGGAAAATGTTGTGAAACCTCCCTGCACAATTTGTTTGCACTGATTAACCCTTTGTCACACAGTAGTGTTCAATAATGAACCCAAGTTGACGTTTTTGTGCCAAACGTCATTTTTCAGCATGTGCAATCCCCACATTAATGTATGTTCTTTACAGTTAATGAGCTCTGATATATTGATAATACATGACTCAATAAAAAATATTTCTCTTCCCTACTGTTTGCAAACAACGAGAACAGAAATGTAAATATTGCGGCTTGCTGGAAATTTTCTGCGGAGGCATGACTTACCAGAAATGCCTGTTTACTTAACCTAACATATTAGATACGAAAGGTCTCTGTACTGATTAAATACAAATACATCACTTTAGACTTTAAAGGTAAGTTCATATACAACAAATGCAAACCCTCAAAACCTACATATCTACAGACGGGGATTCAGATGCAGTGGCACAGGAGTTCACAGCTGACAGGCTTTTAACGGCTTTCACATTTTTAACAAAAGAGCCCTTGACAAAGCAAAGGGCTGTTGCCAAACTAAACGTTCATTGAACAGAACTATTCGCAAAAGCAGTTAAGTTACTGTAAATGGTACCCAAGGAAGTCAACAGTTTATATAGTTTACTAATTGCATATAAAAAGAAAATAACTTTGTATGTTTGTCTGTCTGTCTAAAGAAAAAATAGGTGAATGTCAACCCCATGCTAGAAAATAAAAAACTCACATTATAACTATAGATATTATTTATCAGCCTTTGCCAGCAGAGTTCCTGACATGTGATTCCTGTCTTCACCCACTGGTCCATTCCTTCAGTGCTGTGTGTGCATGTACACTACAAGTGGTTTAGTTTGACACGTGTGAGCGCAAGACTACAACAGCACACTCATGAGGGCTGCATTTCTCACTTTCTTCTAATTTGTTAGCACTCCACAGGGAGTGGGCTGGTGCGATGTCTGCCAGCAGTGTTGTGTTGGCACAGTTTCCAGTATTGTGAAAGGTCAAAGCAACACAACAGGAAACATAGGCACTTAGAAACAGAACGACTTCTGAAGTGAAAGATGCATGAAGTCTACTTGCTATATATTAATAAGTCAAGATTAATAAAGAAACATGAAAAAAATAGTTCAAACCAAGTTGTTTCATTTATGATCAATGTAATGCAGAAATTACTGCAGTGGGTTGGCACCCTGCCCAGGATTGGTTCCCTGCCTTGTGCCCTGTGTTGGCTGGGATTGGCTCCAGCAGACCCCCGTGACCCTGTGTTCGGATTCAGCGGGTTGAAAAATGGATGGATGGATAATGCAGAAATTAGGTACAAGTATATAAATTGTGCATATTCCATCTGCACTAGTGGAACAAGATAATATTATTATAACATCATCATCATCTTTCTGTCTTTTATTTGACCTACAAACATAAATTGTAAAATGTAAACTAACAAGCAGACAGTTATTTGAAACTGGCAGAACTTGTACATAAATAGAGGACCTTTGCTACCATTGATAGCCCTCCTCCTCTCCTTTTTGTATCTTTATGTATTAGCAACATCAGACAGGCAAATAAGCATTTGGTTCTCTGACTCTTTCTGATACACTACCATAGTCATGCTTTTGACTGCAGTTTGTAGCACGTAGATATTTAACATCATTGACATCAATTTTTTCAAATATTTTGCATGCTGAAAAACCGATGATCAGGATTGAGAGCTTCAATCTGAACACTAATCTAATTTCAGAGTGAGTGTTGTCATGCGTGTGCGAATACGTAACAGTTTAAGGGATCTGGTGATGGTAATTCTCAGCCACTCCAGTGGTTGGTACTGTGTGATAATGCCTTCTCTTTTCTTCCCTCTGCACCAGTAACGTCACTTCCAGTGTTTGACCCGCCTCTTCCTGTTAGAAGTATACATTGTCATGAAAGTAATCAACAGACATCAAAAGGTTTGGGGCAGTCACCCATATAATATGCCCTGGCTGCAAATGGGTAATTTTATTGAGATATTCACAGGTTTGAGTCCAAAACAGAACTGATTTGATGGTGAAAGGCTGGTGCAGGAAGTGAAGTCATCAGCCCCGTAACCAGAAGTGATGTCATTGGGACTGGAAGTGACATCATCATTAGTGCTGAAAATGGAAGTGACATCTCCGGGGCAGGAAGTGAAGTCATCGTCGGTGCCGGTACGGGAATTGATATCTTCAATGTTACCTAGTGGGATTTCCTGTGGATGGTCTGCAGGGAAATGAGAGAGAAAGTCAGTGCAGCTCACCAACCCCTGGTCTTTCATGGTACTACTATTATTCAGGCCCTTTAGCTGCCTCCCAATCGCACATGTGTGACAACATAACTAGAAGCTCTGCCATCTTCGAGTCAGTCAGAACCAGACTGCCATCTAAAAAGATGTTTCTTTAAATGCTCTTAATTGTGTTTTGTTTATTTCTGAAATTCAATTATATAGGGTTTTCCCACAGGTGCCTCAACCCTTCTTATTGTGTCCCCTTGTTCTTACACTGCATAACGTATTAAATTGGAAATGCATGAAATGAACTTTTTTTTAATTTAACATGCTTAATCACTTATTGATGCTGACATGTTGCATTAGTTCAATTGAGTTAAAAATGTGTTGTGGCTGAATTATGTTTGTACCCTGCAGATAATGCTTCTCATTTCAGTCTCCAAAAATATTTGATCTGCACTGATGAATTCCATTTACCCTGACAGCACTTTCCATCATTGCAGTGTTCTTGTGAAACCTTTCACCGTGCTCATCATTGACTGCACCAAGATTAGCAGGGAAGAAGTCTGTATGCAGAAAATTAAACTTTAGTAACATGTTACACTTCATGGTTTTATAGGATAAATGCGTGTTGTCAACCAGCTAGACATTATGTGGTGTTACTCAGAAAATCTTGAAATAACATCCATGAATGGCCTCACTAGCAGATCTTCAAATCACTTGAAATTGATGACATGTCTGATTTTTTGGCCAACAAAAATGCTGTCCTTAATCTTGGCATCTGTTATTCATGGAAACATGGATAACTTTCCTTGTCCATCAGTCCAAGATTTTTGTGAAAAGAAGGCAAAAATATCTTTGTTGTGTCAGCAAGTGGTTTATGTGCTACACCTTTCTGCCTTGGAACTAAATGCTTACAGTGCGTCTGCTCTTTTCTAATGTCATGAGACTCTTCAGCACAGCTGTTACATTTCCTAATAAAACACAGTATTTGGTGTATCTGAACTGTTTTCCTAGTAGCACTTCCATTATTTTTAGATCACCACAGATGTTCCAGTGGTAGCTGGTGTATGTGTAAAATTATAATCTGAAAGAAAATCACAAAAATTAGTTATTGCAGTAAAACCATATGTGACAGAAAAATTTAAAACGGATTTTTGTGATTAGTAGGCCAAATCCACAGGATACACCTAAAAGTGTCCTGGAAGCAAAATCTTTTTTGTCCAGTGATTTAACCCAAAACCAACAAATTAGTTGACACTCACTGACATTTTCAAAGTTGGTTTGCAATCTGAAGTTAGTGCTAGTAATAATTCCATCTCCATTAAAAATTTAAAAAGAAGTTAAATGACAACGAAGTTAAAAAGTGTGCATAATTACGTGCATGTGTGTTTAAGGCTTAACACGATAAATAGATTTACGAACATACATGTTAAAACAAATAACAAAATACAAGAAGAAGTGAGTTAATATTCTGGGGCATCATACAGTATATAAACGGTGTGTATGCACATAAATGTTGCGTATGCCCGTTTCCATGCTCACTTCAAGATGTACAGTATAAAAACTAAACTTGGTATAAAGCCACGCAAATTTTCATGGCAGCCTTCCCCCTTGTGTATGCAAATTTCTGCTTGGTTTTGCAAACTGGCAGCACCCAGCAATAAAGCAGTGCTACTGTTTCTGTGGTCTGCTTTTCTTTTTTAGATTCACATCTAGGATGCAGGTTTTATCAAATACACAGAAATTAATTGCATATTGTTTACAGATTTAATTCACTTGATTATCATCATTCTGTAGCAATATAATGGTGCACGGAATGGACAAACTATTCTAACTACAATGGTTGCTTTAGCATTGTTAGAAAACATTGCAAATGGAAGAATTAGAAGAGAGTGCGTATTTACAGATTATGATGACTTGGCTTCTAAGTTGATTTCGATTTCCAAGAGCTAGCCTCCAAGAGCTGTGTGCTGAACTGGCACTGGCTTTACAAAGGCAGAGTCTGAGAACTTGTGCTCTACCTGCTCCTTTCCACTCTTGGGTTTTTAGCAACAGGAGCTTTTCAACATGAACTTGCTGACTGATTGAGTGTTTCTAAGTCATCACTCAGTCGTGCCATTGCAGCTGTATAGGATTGTATTATCCGCTTGTCACCCGGATTTATAAGATTTCTTTACACTGTGGTTGAACTGGGAAACATCAAAGAGCAATTCACAATAGGTTTTCCAAATGTGATCGGAGCAGTCAACTGCACGCACATTGCTATTGCAACAATGCTGGATAAGTTACATTAGACAGGAATGAATCACCAAAAGAATGATCTGGCATTACATCATCTATAACAGAAGAGCCTATAAAAATGGTGGCAGTCACAGGTGCTTTTTCCAACTAGTGTGGCAAAAGGCAAGTAGCCCTTTTAAGGATAAAGAACAGAGAATCGATCCGTTGTGGTGCTCAGTGCCTACGCTACACTATAAAAGCACCTTCAGAGAATGAATTTGCTTATGTAAATAGAAAGCATTTCCACTCAGAAAGTGTGTCGTATTCTGTAAGCATGTAGCTTGCTGAATAATGTGGCACACAATCATGGTTTGCCCGTACCTGAAGAAATGCGGTATGATGAACCTGACCCAAATTATCAGCCAAATTGGAGAGCGTTACAACTTTGTTTGAATATAATTAGCAGAATGTGAAAACATGTAATCAGATGCAGTATTTTTTTTAACCAATTAATTTAATTTGGGCTTAATATCACATAGTACGGTCCTTTATATTCCTTAGTTCTTTGGCCACATCTCTTACAGCATCTACTATTGCATTTTGTGACTCAGAACAACATCTTTCTGCACACAGCCAGATGGTCGCTCAGTGGTTTCTGAGGCAGAGGCGTGTGTGCAGCCAGCGCCCTGAAGATGTGCTCATCACAGCAGCACCATCACCGCCTGTCCATCGCACAGGGGTCAGCTTATCTAATATTGCCTGAAACAGAATAAACAGACAGCTGGCTGCGACTCGCCTTTTCACGTCGACTGTGATATCTGACCACTTCTTTTCTATTTCAGGCATGGTGCGACTTTCTGAACTTGAACTTTCGAATGTCTCCACCACACTTTTGTTGCTTATACCACTGTGTTTCCTTGCCTCCACTTCGCATTTCCTGAAATACTTCTTTTTTAATGTGCTTTTGCCATTGTCTTTTAACCAAACAATGAATGGAAGGTGATATTTATATTGATTTGCAAATTAAAATATGCAAAATTCTGGGAGAAGTCGGGGTGGGGTGGCAGGCGTGTGCACATTCATTACATTTAACACTGACTGGGATTTAGTGAATGGAAGTGCGTGGAAGTTGACTTATGCACAGTTTTGTGCATCTGAATTTCTTTGTGTGTACGCACACATTTCCACTTTTGTCCGTATGGCACATTTTAGTGTTAATTCTACGCGTTACACATATATCTATACAGAGGTGTTTTTTACTGAGAAGACTGTAGAGACCATTGAAGAGAGTTAGGATGAGCTAGGTTAGATGGAATCAGATAAAAAAATCAAAAGAGCAGAGAATACTTGATTTGACTTTGCTTATTGAGCTTTATAAGTATGTTTTTCACAATTTTTTTCAAACTTTGTTAGATTGCACTTGTTTTACATGTTAGCACTGCAGCTTGTCAGAACAAGTTTTCAGTGCAAAAGCTTATAAAGACTTATTTATGATATTCAATAAGTGATGGAAGACTGAGTAGTTGGGGGTGTTAAATGTAGAGTCAAGATAATTAAACATGTGGATTATGTAGAGGGGGCGGCACAGTGGTGCAGTGGGTAGCGCTGCTGCCTCGCAGTTGTGAGACCTGGGTTCGCTTCCCAGGTCCTCCCTGCGTGGAGTTTGCATGTTCTCCCTGTGTCTGCGTGGGTTTCCTCCGACAGTCCAAAGACATGCAGGTTAGGTGGATTGGTGATTCTAAATTGGCCCTGGTGTGTTTGTGTGTGTCTTGTGGTGGGTTGGCACCCTGCCCGGGATTGGTTCCTGTGTTGGCTGGGATTGGCTCCAGCAGACCCCCGTGACCCTGTGTTCGGATTCAGCGGGTTGGAAGATGGGCGGATGGATTATGTAGATGTATTTGTCAAAAATATATATTAAATTCAGCCCTAGTTCTGATTTGTTTTGATTTACTTACATATATATATGAGCACTCACACAAGCGAATAGAAAATGTATCCTTACCATGAGAAAAATTGTAAGAGAATATGCAATAAAACACAAAAGGCTTACTCCATATACTTCCGGGTACTTAAAAAAAGATTTATTAAGTAAAATTAAGTAGCATTGGTTTTTGAAAACACATTCCAAATATTATTACATCTCACATTCATCTACCTAACTTTAACATGAAAAGAATTATATTAAGATTCTTGCATAGTAAACTACAATTTGTCATAAATGTTTCTAGCCTCTTTTAATCTCTTGCAGTGGCAGGGCAATGATATGAATTATCCAGAGTTCCTGGGAGTCTCCTGTTTTGATCCTCCATTCCAGATAACCAACAGCAGAGACACTGAACTTCTCACTTTGTAAATTAAGCGTAATTAGGAATGTAATGATAGACAGAGTGCTATGATAAAGCACACTACTTCAGAGGACAGGAGCTATAATTTTCTTAGAATTTTATCAAATAGAAGGGGTACATCACATAAACGCACTAAAAGTAACAATGCTAATTGCAGTGGAGGAGAGCTGTTTTATTGTGTGTCTTTGATATGAAAACCTTAAGAAAATCCTGAATCAATATTTGACCATTAAAACAATCTCGATATATGGGCAATATAAGTTCTACTTACCAGCTGTTACATTAAAAAGGAGAACTTGATGTCATTATTTTTTTTACAAACATGCAATATACATTTATCAATTGACTCCATCAACATACTCATCTGGTTTATGACTTCTTAATTGCAAATTCTTTGTAAACTGTGAATTTCAAAGGGCACACATCTGTTGCACTTTGTTGAACTCTGGAAAGCACTGGCATATGAAGCATTCTTCTGCATTTTTTAAATTTCTCTTTCAAGGCCAAAGAGTTTCCAATGGCATGTAAAATGAGAATAATTACTTTTTAAGTTATTTCAGCAGCACATTGGTTAGTACTGCAGACTCTTATTATGGATCAAATCCCAACTCATGTCAACTTTCTGTATTCCTCTCAAGATGGTTTAATTGGCTTGGGATGAATGAATTTGAGTGTGTGTAGCCAGGATAGCATTTAATGAAGGGTCTTGAAGAAAGTGGGTTGGTGAGAACAAATATGCCAATTTAGCAAAACACATTGCCTTGTGACAATTTTTTCTTTTGCTTACTTCTATTAAGTTAAATGAACTGACCATAGTCAAACATTTTCACATACATCTACTAATAATCAAATTGCAGTTTTATTACTACAGACATATTCTGTAAATTAACAAATCAAAGTGTGGTATTTCAACAGAATCATCGATATGTTGACAGTGAAAAGGAATGAAATGCAGTCAGCATTATATCAGCATCACATCAGCAGATTTACATGAAGTAAACTGAGCATTCTGTATAGATTTGCATGTTTGAAGAAAGATCTTTTTTCTGTGGTGCTCTAGAAGCATTTCTGGAATTCATAGGCACTACAAGACTCTTATCTTACTAGGAAAGGGGCTGATTAATCCCATTCAGTGTCTTTTAATGTCCAAGCCCTTTTCAAAAATGAAATTGAAGCACCCAATACTGCAGGGATATGCTTTAGCCTCACACCTTTCTTATCTGGATTTAGCAATACTGAAGATCTTGTAAAGCTGTGCATACTATCACAGTTACTTTAACTATGCTAAGCATAGAAATGGAGGACAGCCATGACACCCTGAGTGAATTCCTCAGCCTAGAGATTTGATAAAGTGCTTCTTTATGATCTTTATTTTGTTTAATGGTATTTAGTTTTTGCTTTTGTTGTTTGTTAATAAGATTACTATTAAATAAGTCTTTAACATTTTCTTTCGTACTTTTTCTTGAAGGAGAGCAGGAGACACAAAAAGCTTTGGCCACCCCATATACTGAAAAGCAGAAATTTTAACACATTGATACAAACGGAGTTCAAAACAGAACTGAGCACAGATGTGATACAGAGACATTTATTTGGCTAAAACAGAAAGAGGGTGGATCAGGGGGGCTGGAAGTGAAAGTGATGTCTTCGGTAGGTGAGTTCTGAGGAGGAAGATGCCATCAAAGATGGATGGATGAGACGTCATCAGAGGGGGGTTGATGGTGACGTCGCTATTTGGTCTGCTCTTCTACTGATCTGCAGAGGGACAAGAGGAGAAAGGATTAGCTGACAGTTCCAACCCCCAGAACGGCTGAGAAATAACATCTTTTAAGCCCATCAAGCTTCGTGTGTGACAAAATATATACCCAGTTAGTGCTATTCACAGCAAAACATTTAATAATCCAAGACCATTCACCTTTATTGTAGGCATAGGGCTCGAGGTCTTACAATAAAATTTATGAAAAGTTTCACTTTATGGAATGCAACATTTTTCCTTGCAATTTTTTGAAAGTATGATATTTAACCTTATATTATCCACCTTACAGCATATGTAAACCAGTTTAAGATACTTGTACAGCTTAATAATGTATTTTTCATTTTCAACATATTTCAAAGATGAATTATAAACTATAAACTGCATCTTTTAAAGCTCTACATGATTTGGCAAGCAAAGCACAATAAAAAGGGAACCCATAATTCAGGGTAAGGCCTACTCAGGATATGGGCAATGTGCAAAACTGCATTATGCAATGTTTTTATTTCTTCTTTCCAGCTAGGCCACTTCATGTTCTGGAAATCTCTTACTTAATTATTTCCGGACCATGTTCCAGTTTAAGCCCCAGATGTTCTGTGGTTTGTTTGTGTTTTGGTGTTTTCCACACAACTCAAAATAGATGGATAATATATGCTTACATTTGATGCATGTATAGTCAGACAATTAGGATGTGTGGTTTGGTATTAAACCAAAGTACAGCAACATTATATTTTATATTCTCCACATAAAGTATGCCTTAATATTTTAGAATAACTTTACATTTTTTATTAAATTAACAATTTCTACAAAGAGTAAATGTGGAAAGAAATTAATTGAAGAAAAATTAATTCGTTAAAATCAAGTGTTGACCAAGGTTTCTATAGGTAAGTTGACATTAAAGGGTAGAAGGCTAAAGTCTCCTAGAAAGCATTACTTTTGGCTGCAAGGCACATTGTGAATATTTGTGAATTCAGTGGTCCTTAAATATGTCCAGACTTTAGATGCAAGCAATTTAAACTTTTATTCTTACAGAAAGTTGTATTTTGATTTCCACAACTTTAACAGCTATGGCTTATCATTTAGTTTCTCAAGGTAGTTGCATGAACCAGTAGATTTATCATTCTTTAAATTACTTATTTATTGAATAACATTGCATATAAGGTAAACTTATACAACAAATGACATCATAATGAAACTAGAGAGTAAAATGCATCAGAAAGTTAAAAAAGAAACTGGAACAAAAAAAAAGATAAAAAACTAACAAAACAGAATTTTATCCATCATGGTATATACTGATTTGTGTAAATTTTAGCCATGAATTTTCCTTATTACTTCATCAAATAGTGGCAGCCAGAAAAATTCTCTGCAACTATTTTGTATATTAAGGGCAGAGATTCAGAAACCGAGAAGAGCAAAAAAATAAAACAAGGTTTTATTAGGACAATCTTTAAATTGCTCTGATAACATGTCCAATGATAGATAGATAGATAGATAGATAGATAGATAGATAGATAGATAGATAGATAGATAGATAGATAGATAGATAGATAGATAGATAGATAGATAGATAGATAGATAGATAGATAGATAGATAGAGTGGAACCTCGGTTCACGACCATAATTCGTTCCAAAACTCTGGTCGTAACCCGAGTTGGTCGTGATCCGAAGCAATTTGCCCCATAGGATTGTATGTAAATACAATTAATCCGTTCCAGACAATACGAACTGTATGTATATATATATATATTTTAGTTTTTAAGCACAAATATAGTTAATTATAGCATAGAATGCACAGCGTAATAGTAAACTAAATGTAAAAACATTGTATAACACTGAGAAAACCTTGAACAACAGAGAAAACTAACACTGCAATAGTTCGCGCTATAGTGCTAGGAACCGCTCGCTAAAAACACTTTTTTTAATGAGTTTTAAGCACAGGGGAAAAAATGAACATTTGAAAAATCCGTAATTTAATAAACCACCAAGAAAAGTAACATTGCAACAATGCAGGCTACGAACCGATCACTGTAAATAGAACTGAAAACAAAACAAGCCTTCTCTACCTTATGCGTCCCTCCCTCTCTCGCTCGCTCGCTCTCTCTCTCGTGCCCTGTATGTGTGTGCGTGCGTCTCTCTTTTGCGAGCCTGGAGCGCATGTGTGTGCCTCTCTAGCGCTGCTGTGTGTGTGCGCGCCTCTCTCTTGCACTCCTGTGTGTGTGCACGTCTGTCTCTCTCGCGCTCCTGTGTGTGTGTGCGCGGCTCTCTCTGTCTCACGCTGCCTGTGTGTGTCCATCTGTCTCTCTCTCGCTGCCTGTGTGTGTGTGTGTGTGTGTGTGTGTGTGTGTCGGCTGTCTTGCTCTCTCTCTTGCTCGCTGCACAGGAAATGCACAGGGAGAGACTGAACATGTACAAACCAAAAGGGAAACTGGCTTGTTCGTATACCGAGTGTGTTGTCGTGAACTGAGGCAAAAGTTTGGCGAACTTTTTGGTTGTAAACCGATTTGTACGTGTACCGAGACGTTCGTGAACCAAGGTATCTATCTAGATAGATAGATACTTTATTAATCCCAAGGGGAAATTCACATACTCCAGTAACAGCATACTGATAAAAACAATATTAAATTAAAGAGTGATAACAATGCAGGTATACAGACAGACAATAACTTTGAATAATGTTAACGTTTACCCCCCCGGGTGGAATTGAAGAGTCGCATAGTGTGGGAGAGGAATGATCTCCTCAGTCTGTCAGTGGAGCAGGACAGTGACAGCAGTCTGTTGCTGAAGCTGCTCCTCTGTCTGGAGATGATACTGTTCAGTGGATGCAGTGGATTCTCCATGATTGACAGGAGCCTGCTTAGTGCCCGTTACTCTGCCACAGATGTCAATGAGTGCTTAGCAGTAAATTTTGGGGGCTGCTACCAAGGAAATGGCAAATACAAAAGGATATAAAATAGCAACACTAATAGGGAAAACAAAATGGCATCGCAGCAATATGTAAACAGGTTCTGTAATTCTTAATAAAGCCAGAAACACCAATTCAGAGCACATATTTGAAATACTTGCACATGAAATCCCTAGATTCCATATACATATTGCCAGGGATATATTCAGAGAAGACCAAATAAATTTATAAAATGTATACATTTATAGAAATTCAAGACCACAACAGAAGGGGCATCTTTAAAAGTAGACAGATCAATCTACAGCTTTGTGGCCCTCTAACTGAACACTGTTATTTTATTAATCCTTAGAAACTTGAGTAGTCTGGTTCTCTGGTTTATAAGTAATGGCAATTTCAGATGGGTAAGAAGGCCTTGGCCTTTTATGGCTTCATACGTAAAAAGGAGGATTTTGAAATCAGTCCAAATCTTAACTGGAAGCCAGTGTATAAACCTTATGTGGTTGTTCTAGTTTTTTAATGATCTATGCCAGGGGTTGCTAACTCTGGTCCTGGGGGACCACTGTGGTTGCAGGTTTTCATTCTAACCCTTTTCTTAATGAGTGTCCTGTTTTTGCTGCCAATTAACTTCTTTTGAACTAATTTAAATTGACTTGCTCTTGAAGACTCAGACCCCTTAATTGTTTCTTTTTCCTTAATTAGCATCCAAACAATAATGAAATATAAAATGAGCCAAAACAACTGGTGTTCATCATACAATATCTGAAAATAAAGGAAGATGAACTTCTCAGGAATGTTGATCTGCTCGGGTTCCCAAAACATTTGAACAGTGCTCTTAGAAAGAGAAAATCAACAATTTCGAAAATGTCTGCTGATGCACCATGAGAGCAGCAACAAAGCCATGGAATTAAAGAACGGGTTTAATTAACGACAAGAACTGGTGCATAATTAAGCAGCTGGTTGGAGTGAAATTGGTTGGAGTTTGAGGCCCTGACTTAGTTGGTCTTCTGTTGGCTCCCTCACTACACATTTAATTTCTGTATGGGTGCCATTTTAGGAAAGAAATGAAGCAATTCAAAGGAACAAATCATAAAAAAAACAAGTCAATTAAAATGAATTCACAAGAAGTTAATTAGCAAGACAAACAGGGCACTCATTAAAAAATGGGTAAGAATGAAAACCTGCAGCCACAGTGGTGTTGGTGACCCCTGATCTATGCAGCAGGTTTTTGAATTAACCTAAATGAAAGTGTATATAGAATGGTTTTAAACAGCCAGTGAATAATGCATTAGAAGTATAAAGAATCACTGAAATAACATGAACTAGCCAAAGGTTAGCATGCTCAGAATATTTAATTAAGCGGTGACTAAATTGATCAATGACTGACTGTTTTTTTTTGTTACAAATAAAAAAGGGCATAATTTCACCAATATCTACTCTCTCTCTCTCTCTCTCTCTCTCTCTCTCTATATATATATATATATATATATATATATATATATATATATAAATAAAATCCTAAGCCTAAAAGTGCAATTTTATGTGACGTGTTTATGTCACGTTTTTGTCACACTTTAAATCTGGCTTATTTTAAAACCTATAGATATATTTTTGGTATCATTCTTTTCTGAACTTATCGAATTTTAATGTGATGTTGTTAGATTTCAGAATCAGAATCAGAATCAGAATCAGCTTTATTGGCCAAGTATATGTACACATACAAGGAATTGGACTCCAGTTTTACCTAGTATTGTCCCTGATGCTGTGAGATTGACTTAAGTGTTCATGAGAGTGATGGCCTGAGGAAAGAAACTGTTCACATGTCTGGTAGTTTTGGCGTACAGTGCTCTGTAGCACCTACCAGAGGGAAGAAGTTGAAAAAGGTTGTAACCAGGGTGTGATGGGTCTGCAATGATGTTTTCTGCCCGTTTCCTGACTCGAGATCTGTATAAGTCTTGAATGGAGGGCAGATCAACACCAATGATTTTTTCTGCAATCCTGACTGTCCGTTGAAGTCTGTTCCTGTCCTGTTTTGTGGCTGAGCCAAACCAGACTGTGATAGATGAACAGAGAACAGACTGGATTACTGCAGAGTAAAATTGGATGAGCAGCTCCTGAGGCAGGTTGAACTTCCTGAGCTGGCGCAGGAAGTACAACCTCTGCTGGGCCTTTTTAACAATTGTGTTTATATTTAGTTCCCACTTTAGGTCCTGGGAAATTGTGGATCCAAGAAACCTAAAGTTTTCCACAGCAGACACAATGCTGTTGAGTAGTGTGAGAGGGGGCAGCACTGGGGGGCTCCTCCTGAAGTCCACTGTCATCTCCACAGTTTTAAGCTTGTTCAGCTCCAGGTTGTTTTGACCGCACCAGAGGGCCAGCTGTTCGACCTCTCGTCTGTATACAGACTCGTCACGGTCCTTGATGAGGCCAATGACTGTCATATCATCTGCGAACTTCAGGATTTTAACAGACGGGTCTCTTGAGAAGAGCAGAGGAGAGAGGACATATCCCTGGGGGGCGCCAGTGCTGACTGTTCGTGTGCTGGATGTGATTTTTCCCAGTCTCACTTGCTGCTTCCTATCTGTCAGGAAGTTTTTGATCCACTGGGAGATGGGAGCTGGTACAGTGAGCCAAGTGAGTTTGGTGTGGAGGACTTCTGGAATGATAGTATTGAACGCCGAGCTGAAGTCCACAAACAGGATCCTAGCATATGTCCCTGGAGAGTCGAGATGTTGCAGGATGTAGTGCAGTCCCATGTTGATTGTATCATCCACTGACCTGTTTGCTCGGTAAGCAAACTGTAGGGGGTCAAGCAGGGGATCTGTAATGTCCTTCAGGTAGGTCAACACCAGTCTTTCAAAGGATTTCATGACCACAGATGTCAGGGCGACTGGCCTGTAGTCATTTAACCCTGCGATGGAGGTTTTCTTTGGAACCGGGATAATTGTGGAACGCTTAAGGCAGGAAGGAACTTCACATAGCTCCAGGGATCTGTTGAAGATCTGTGTAAATATGGGGGCCAGCTGATCAGCACAGACTTTAAGACAGGAGGGTGACACACCATCTGGACCTGGTGCCTTCCTGATCTTCTGTCTCCTGAAGAGCTGACTCACGTCCCCTTCACAGATCCTGAGTGCAGGTATGGTGTCAGTGGGGAGGGGCAGGGGCTTGGTAGTGGGTGCTGGGAGTGTATTTTGATTGGCGTGGGTGAGAGGTGTGAAAGAGGGATTATCAAACCTGAAGTAGAACAAATTCAGCTCGTTGGCCAGTTGATAGTTCTCTTCAGTATGGGGGGATGGTTTCCTCTAAGGTTGTCTTATTTTAATTTCTTATTTGTCTTTTATTCTTCTTTTCTTCATTATGTAAAGCACTTTGAGCTACTTTTTGTATGAAAATGTGCTATATAAATAAATGTTGTTGTTGTGTTGTTGCTGTAGTTGGTGATGTCTTTCAAACCTCTCCACACTGATGCATGGTCATTGGCTGTAAACCTATTTTCCAGCTTTTCAGTGTAGCACCTCTTTGCTACTCTGATCTCCTTTGTCAATGTGTTTCTGGCCTGATTATACAGGATTCTGTTCCCACTTCTGTAGGCCTTCTCCTTAGCCTGACGAAGCTGCCTGAGTTTTGTAGTAAACCAGGGTTTGTTGTTGTTGTATGTGCAAAAAGATTTCATGGGCACACACATATCCTCACAAAAACTGACGTAGGATGTCACAGTGTCAGTAAGCTCATCCAGGTCTGTCGCTGCAGACTCAAAAACACTCCAATCAGTACAGTCAAAGCAGGCTTGTAGTTCCAGCTTTGCCTCGTTGGTCCATCTCTTCACCGTTTTCACCACAGGCTTTGCAGATCTTAAGTTCTGCCTGTAAGTCGGGAGAAGATGAACCAAACAGTGGTCAGAGAGTCCCAGGGCAGCACGAGGGACAGAGCGATAAGCATCCTTTAATGTAGTGTAGCAGTGGCCCAGTGTGTTTTTGTCCCTGGTAGGACACTTAATATGCTGACTGAATTTTGGCAGTTCTTGCCTGAGGTTTGCTCTGTTAAAATCACCAAGAACAATGAGCAGGGAGTCTTTTTCTGTTTTTAAATTATAAACTAAAAAATATCAAGAACTCACGTCCCACGAGATGAGTCTTTGTGCCAAAAGATTTAACCGCGCCCGGGGCTGGAAATAAAAGACAAAGAGTATTACAGCTGCAGTACAGGCTTTTAAATGTTCGAAGCACCACATGAGTTGCAGATCACATGGCACGGCAGCAGCAGCAAACCAGCATCTGATTGAGCAAAGAGAACGTAAAAAAAAAACTGCATTTGTTTCCCATTGTATCACCATTTAAGAGGGGGTTTCGGAGGAGCAACTGCGTCTCCTTGGGGTGCATTCAGCCCCTCTCTTCACAACACGAGCAGCAGAGACGTGAAGTGGCTGGTGTGTAGTGCAGTCCATGGGTATTGGCGAAAGAAGCAGCAGGGGGGAACCCCCTTGTGTTTTTATAAACATACTGGGATTCTTCCTGTTTAGTGAAATGGGATCATCATGCTAGAAGTGCAGTGTACAGTTATCATAAAATATTGTTTGTTAATCAGTTGTGTCCCATTAGGCATAACTCCAAGATCAGTTTTTTGGGAATTATGTGATAATTCCTCCACAGTCTCCAACCAGTTAGGCTGAACATGACACTACTAGTTATGATTTAAAATTCAAAACAGAATCATAGATGGGCAAAGAATGTCTTTTGTGAATTGAATAAAACTGTCTCTGTATTTTAAAGGATTACTCTTATGCAGAACAAACAGGCTACAGTTTCTAATAGGTTTCAAATATTTCTAGTAGATGTTGTCTCTTTAAATGTTCCAAAGCAGCTTCCAGCCAACCTTGTCATTCCTGATTGTTTGCTGTATTGCCATGTAGCCAGAGGAAATCAAAGTGTCATGATGCCTTTATGTTGGCTTTCTCTGGCTTAAACATCTTTCAAGAGTAGTCTCTTCTTTGCATTGTTTATCATTTCTCAAGGTTTTACTTGCCTGTTATACATTACATACTGCACATGTCTTTAAAAGGTATACTAGTTAAGCTCCATTATCATTAATAACAATTTGTAAGTCTGAGATAAGCTTCTTAAAGTACTCAAATAATAGTTACTTGCTTGTCTGCTATGTGCTTAGATCCTCTTTTATGGCAGCCACCCATAATAAACTGTTAGCCTTCATTTTCGAACCAGGGTGTTGCACTCTTAACCAACCTATAGATAAGATCACAGCTCTCTTTGTTAGGATTTAAACAAGAAGTGACTGCATACAGTAAATGTGTGGACTGAGTCCTACTAGCTACAAGTCTGTGGTGTTCTTATGAACACCTATTGAGGACAATCTGTTTTTCTTTTCATCTTATTGCTGAAATTGAGGAGAGGATTGTGAAAGGATACTTGAGACTAATCTCATAGTTTGTTTTTTCATAGTAAAAAGACATATGCTGCTGGTAATTTACAGAAAACTCATAAGAAGAACAACATTTTTAGTCAGAAACGGGAAATTTAGCTTAAAGCAATCTTGCACAACAGGGCTTCCGAGGCTTGCCCAAGATTGAATCACCTCACAAATCAAAAATATTCCTTTTTCTTTTTTTAGCATCATTCACACCATTTTTTATTTAGTGCTTCTAATTTATGAAAAAAAAACAAGGGAAATCTCACTGGGGTGTCACAATACAGTCATTGACCTGAAATGGTAAGTTGGACGCTCTTAGTTTCAAGCCATTTTCTTTTACAGCTTCAATTAATTGAGGTGAATTTAACATCCAGAAAGTCTGTTTGCCACAGAAACTATGAGATTCAGGAGGAAGGATCATGCTGCCTATTGTGAAGAGCTCAAGAATATGAGATATTTGGGCAGAGGAACCCTACAAGAAATCAGTGGCTGAACTGAAATGGAAGTTCAAGGCTTCAGTTACTTCAGAGATTTCTTTCTGCAGTGACCGGCAACATATGTTGAACGTCTGCCTGAAAGCAAAAAAAGAGTGGTTGCCAGTATGTACTAGGTGTCAAACATGCATTGCTTAGGTGTGGACCCTTTGATAAGCGGATCATGAAGTCTCACATGTACCCATTAAACCACACTATGTTTTGTAGAGTCTATACATGTTCTACCTTTTACCATGTAGAGAATCTAGACAGTGAATGCAGGACAACTTTTATACATATATTGGTAAATTACCTCCAAGTTGCAGGGAAATGTTGGGAGTTGGTGGCAGGGCTGGCACTCCAGCCACCGTAAAAAAAAACCTCACACTGTTCCAGAGTGGTGCTGAGGTGTCACCCGCTGCATTGGGGTCCCAGTCCAGGTGGTTCGTCGTGTGGTGGGTGAGGCAACACATTGTATCAGATAGATAGATAGATAGATAGATAGATAGATAGATAGATAGATAGATAGATAGATAGATAGATAGATAGATAGATAGATAGATAGATAGATAGATATGAAAGGCACTATATAATAGATAGATAGATAGATAGATAGATAGATAGATATGAAAGGCACTATATAATAGATAGATAGATAGATAGATAGATAGATAGATAGATAGATAGATAGATAGATAGATAGATAGATAGATAGATAGATAGATAGATAGATAGATAGATAGATATGAAAGGCACTATATAATAGATAGATAGATAGATAGATAGATAGATAGATAGATAGATAGATAGATAGATAGATAGATAGATAGATAGATAGATAGATAGATATGAAAGGAACTATAGATAGATAGATAGATAGATAGATAGATAGATAGATAGATAGATAGATAGATAGATAGATAGATAGATAGATAGATAGATAGAATTAATTTTTGGCAAATGAAACTTTAGTTTATACAGCACCATAAAGATCATGCACCATCACAAGGTGCTTTACAGATCACACATGAGTCCATGAAGTGGAAACATTAGAACTTTATCCAATAACAGAAAACAAATTTTGCAGCTGGTATGGGTAAGCTGTCCTACTTTGGTTGGAGAACCTGAGAACAGTATGCCCTTTTTGTGTCTCTAATTTTTTTAAAATAGTTTTTGTATTTTGTCCCTCTGAATTTACAGTTTACTTAATAAAACACAATTTTTAAACCACTTTGGATCTCCTTGGAGATTTTTGGGTATGAAGATATCTCAATAGCACCCCTTACAGTCCACAATATTCATAAATATGTGCAAACATTCAGTCTTCTTAGAAGAAACTATGTGAGAATAATTAACTATTTACAAATTGTGAATGCTTGCTAATAATTCTCATTTGCTTCCAAACTGACTCATCATTTGAAAACAGTAAAAGTCAGAAACTAGAACTCGTGATCTTATTGCAGAGAATGATAACATGCACATTTTGTAAGCTGTCCAATTTCTGAGATTATGATGCTGTTGGCATGGGTGGAGTCTGGCAAAGTTAAGGAAGCACCACTCATCCAATGGCACCACAATCAATAATTGTTTTACCTCCTCCCCTGGATTGTCCATTTAGCTTAAAAAGTAACAGGATGTAAAGTTTATTTTCAAAGGTGCATTGACCAAGTTACTGTTTTACTGGACAGGCAAAGAAACCAGCACTTAAGAATGGGAACTCCACTATTTATCATCAGCTTTTTCACTCTTGCTTCCTATGCCAGATCAGGTAAGGGTCCATCTACCATTCTTTTAAAGTACTCAAGGAGTTAAGATAATTTTTTTAATGAAATTTCATTAGAGTAAAATGTGCTTTTGTAAATAATGTTAATCCTGACAGTTTCAGTAGTTATATGTGAATTAGTGTTATACATAAAAGTTTATAAAAGTATAAAATGTTATACTTAATCTCTCTCTCTTTATATATATATATATATATATATATATATATATATATATATATATATAGAGAGAGAGAGAGAGAGAGAGAGAGAGAGAGAGAGAGAGAGAGAGACTTGTGGAAGTACACAAAGTTGAAATGGTATGCCTTTATCCCTCTTTAGATTTACTTTTTTTCTTTTTAAATACAGTATGATTTCCTCTTTAAATCTATCTATTGCCTTTCATAACCATCTAATTTTCCATCTATCTATAGCCAGAGAGTTGTCAGGGTATTATATAATAATAATAATAATAATAATTATTATTATTATTATTATTATTATTATTAGTAGTAGTAGTAGTATTATTAGTATTATTAGTATTATTCACTTTACTTGCCATATACAATTTCTTGCATTAGGACTTTGTCATTTTTTGCATACTGAGTCAAAAATCCTCCATCATATCCATAAAATATGTCTTGAATTCCACAAATATATTCATTGTGCTGGACTTTTACCTTTTTACACAGTAACACTCATGATAAGAAAATGAACTTAATTCATTGTTCAAAGTCATAGCTTTTAATTTCTTAGCACTTAAAGAGTGACCTAAATATTTTTTACAGTTTAGCCCTGCAGTAGGGAGGTTTGAAGTTTTTTGGTCCTCTGCCACATAGTTTGCATTTCAAGCCGTTAGAATTCTGGAAAGCACTGAATTACTCAATTTGACTTCTCAGGTTGCTTTCCTGTTGTGACCTTTCATTTTCTTGTTATGTTTTTTTTTTTGCTCTTTTTTCCTTGAAATGAAAAGCTAGTTGGTTTAGAACATTTTAAGCATATGTTTAGTTTGGATATTTGCATGATTTAAGCTTGTTTTTAATGCTTTAATTTTTAAACTTACACTCTTAAATCTCTTTTATTCAGCTTACTGAGATTTCACTTTGTTAGAGATGTAAGGAGAAGATTCATAACTGACAGTTGTTTAAAGTATGCTAATTTGCAAATGAAGGAGAAGTATGTGATCCATCTAAAAATGCAAAATTGTTATAATAAATTTGATGATAAAATGCTGTGAGCCTACAGTAAGTTATAAAATGGTTATTTAGGTATTACTAAAATAACAGGGGGTGGCACGGTGGCACAGTGGTAGCACTGCTGCCTCACAGTATGGATCCCTGGGTTTGCTTCCCAGCTCCTCTCTGCGAGAAATTTGCATGTTCTCCCCGTGTCTGCGTGAGTTTCCTCCAGGTACTCTGGTTTCCTCCCACAGTCCAAAGGCATGTAGGTTAGGTGCATTGGTGATCCTAAATTGTCCCTAGTGTGTGCTTGGTGAGTGTGTCCTGTGGTGGGTTGGTGCCCTGCCCGGGATTTGTTCCTGCCTTGCGCCCTGTGCTGGCTGGGATTGGCTCCAGCAGACCCCCGTGACCCTGTGTTAGGATATAGCGGGTTGGAGAATGACTGACTGACTAAAATAACAGGGCAGAAATTGCATTACATACTGTATACATGTAACAAGCTTGTCAAGGCAAAAATATGAGTGTACATGTAGGATGAATAAACACAAACTATCCTGACTGGCACTCCATCCAGGACTGGTTCCTGCTTTGCTTTTAGAACTCCCAGGATAGGCTCCAGCACCCCATGACCCTGACTAAATGGACCTACGTATGAACTTTTTAAGCGTAGGTTTATTGATACCATTAATGTCTGCATCGATAATTTTTCACAGTGAGTTGTGAAAGGTCAATTGTTAAGATAATATGAGTCAGAATCCAATTACTTTACAGAAGTTGCAAATGCTTGGGCAAATAGCAATGGATTTATAACATTTTAACAATGTTATGATGTATTCAGGTTTGTAGGATATAAGAAATTTACTTAAAGCAGTTTCTGGATGGGAGGTGTTTATAAATACTAAGGATCTGACAGGCCAAAGTCATCATCTTTAATAAAAAAACAACTAACTGAAAGCCATATAAAATACTTTTCAATACGCATTTAATTTCAGCAAATAATGACAGAAATGAGTCAACAAAGCCTTTGATCTTTAAATAACGTCCAAAGGACATGTTTACATAACTACTGAGTAAAACAAAATTCCAATAGAAGGAAAGCAAATATATCAGAAGGGTTTGCACTCTTGGGTCAGTGATTGTGGTGGACACTTGGGAGTGTCCGATTAGAAAAGCTAGGAGATGATACCTAAAGACAAAGATGTGATCTGGGGTATAAGAAAGTCTGAACCGTGAGTCAAAGGCACAAATGAATTTGAAACCAAAAACAAAATTCTACTCCTAGGGCCTACTTGGAAAAGAAGCTAACTGTACTGAGAGATTTTTTAGATGCAGAATATACATAGTGTAACCACCTCCATACTTGTAGTGTTACTTCTATGATGTCACTAGCATGACAATCTAGTTTATGTGAAGAAAAAAGATAGGAATGAAAATGAGCTTTATCAATTTAATTTCCAGATGAAAGTTAAACATCAAAAAAATACTTTGCATGTGTATAAAGCACAAAAAAAACTATTAAAACATTATTACAAACTAGCCAACCTGCGGCGTAACAGACGCCGCATAATTATGTATTGATGGGTGAACACTTGCTGAACGACACAGTTGTCCAAATGGGGTGGGTTTGTGGATACCACTGTGAGTGAATGAAAAGATGGACCTCTGGAGAGAGCAACATACAATTGTCCGTGACTGAAAGCGGGATCGTCTGTGACGATGGAGGCCACGCTGGTGAAAGTTACTTCGTCGGTAGGGATAAGTTTCAGCACTTGTTCATTAAGGTGTAGCGAGTCTTCGTTGTTGACGCTTAATATAGCTTGTGTACTGAGTTGTTCCGGAGTCACAGTTGAGAAACACTTTTTTAATGTCTTTTAAGAACAGGGAAAAAAATTAACATGTGAAACATCCGTAATGTAATAAGCCACCAAGAAAAGTAACATTGCAACAATGCACGCTACGATCCGATCGCTGTAAACAGAAGTGAAAACAAAATCGAGGCCGGTGCATTCTTTAACTGCCTTGTAGCGCAATGGTAGTGCTGCTGTTTTGCAGTAAGGAGACTGTGGAAGATTTTGGGTTCGCTTCCCGGTTTCTCCCTGTGTGGATAGCGCTTTGAATACCGAAAACACCGGTATATCAATGTAATGAAGTATTATTATTCTTATGCGTCCAGCGCTCTCTCTCTCGTGCACCTGTATGCGTGTGTGTGTCGCTTGCTGCACGTGTTCCTGCAGGCATACCAGTAAGTGAATGAAAAGATGGAACTCTGGAGAGAGCAACATACAACTGTCCGTGACTGAAAACTGGTTTTGGCAGATACATTCACATCTTTTTGAAAGTTTGGCCCTGTGTCTTATTAATTGTCATTGCAAAGGCAAATCTAACAGGAAATTGTCTTTGCTCAGATGCACACGCAGGCTCTCTCTCAGCAGCACGCGAGCCCCCTCCCCCTCTGTCTCTCAGAAGCACGTGAGCCCTCTCTCTCTCTAACATTGCAGCAGTTGTATAAACACTTTTTTTTAAATGAGTTTTAAGCACAGGGGGAAAAAAACCCAGGCTCCCTGCATGCGCAGGCTCTCTCTCTCTCTCTCAGCAGCACGCGAGCCTCCCCAGCCCCCCACCCCTCTTTCAGCAGCACGGGAGCCCCCTCCCCCTCTGTTTCTCAGAAGCAGGCGAGCCCTCTCTCTCTGTCTAACATTGCAGCAGTTGTATAAACACTTTTTTTTTAAAATGAGTTTTAAGCACAGGGGGGAAAAAAAGGAACATTTGAACAAATCCGAACTTTATGTAAAAGCCAACCAAGATAGTAACATTGCAGGAGTTCACCATTTTTAATCACGCGACTGACAGTAGTGGAGTCAGGCACAGAGAAGGTCAGCTGCAGAGAGAGCGTCTCGACTGTTGCAGAGCGGTGAAGCAGGTGAGACGCTAATGAAAAAGAGGCACAGGGCTTATTGGTTTTTAAAGACTACTTCCTTCATTGTGTTTTAACCTCAGTTTTAAAGGATTGCGCGGCTCTCTCTGTTGCGCTGCCTGTGTGTGCGCGGCTCTCTCTCTCGGGCTGCCTGTGTGTGCCTCTGTCTCGTTGCCTGTGTGTGCGTGGCTCTCTCTCTCGCGCTGCCTGTGTGTGCCTCTGTCTCTCTCTGGCGCTGCCTCTGTGTGAACCAAGGTTCCACTGAGGTTGACTAATGAAAAGTCAACGTGGCTCAGAGCTGCATGTGGACTGTGGCACAGACAAACAGAAATGACGGCATGTTTTCCGAGGCGTTGCATCCGAGTTGGTGGGCGTGGCTCTGTGAGTTGTCGTCGTATCCAATGGTCTTAGAGTTGGTGGGCGTGGCTCCTTCCTGCGTGCGCCATGGGTGTCTTACTTGTCGGCGACTTAGTGAATCCACACCCCTTCCGGCATGCTTTCCATGGGTGGCTACTTGTCTTCCGGCTTAGTGAATTATATATATAGATAGTGTGATGATGGAAAGTAACGGAGAATGCTGATAATGTAATGCCAATAGAAGAACACGTCTTTACTCTTGAAATGGCCTCCTTCTGTGCCATTAACTAAGAGAGCTGCAGTGCAGTAGGAGGTCTATGGCACAAGGCCCACAGTGAAAAGAGAGACGTTTTAGCCTTGCACAAAGAGTGTCTATGTGCATATATGTTTTATGAAAGTGGATGTTCTGTGTGATACTGTTCAGAAATACAATGTAGCCTGGCTTTTGTTTGCATATTGTGCATTCATGTATGATATGATTCATCTTCTTAAGATTGTTATATGTTTGATTATTGTTAATTATTCCTGGTGTTATTTTACATTTGTGTTGGTATTTTTTTCTTCCATTTGGAGGTTTTTAAACATGCATAACAAGTAAATGCCTCAGGGTTGCATTAGCTCCCACAAAATAATCTGAAGGATCAGAAACATGGGTTAAAAAGAGGAGTGAAATAGAGGGAAAAAGAACAAAGATTAAAAAAAGTAACTTGTTGGACGAGCGAATTGCAAAACCACTGAAGAGGATAAAATAAGGGGAGAAGAGTTGGAAGATTAGACAGAGCAGTTTGAATGGTTGTGTACAGAAGGTTTTTTGAATCATCTTCCAAATCGTAATACATAATTCGCCTGCCTCCTCACTCACTCACTCACTCACGTCCGTCCGAAGCCGAATGCGCAGTCGCCTTCTGCGCAGCTGCCCGAAAAACCTTACGAGACCGACATCCAACCCCAACATCGCGGCAGGTGGCGGATTTACAGCTGCAAAAATTCAAAGAGAAAGGCGACTTCAATTAAAGCTCTAGAGGCCTGAAAGGCGAGGCCTAATTACACATTCTGATTCAATTTCGCATTCATTCAATACACCTATACCAGGTTTGTGGTGCTTATACTTATTACTATTCCATATTGTACTGGAACATTCATCATTCAATATTATACTATAGTCCTGGAAAATTCATCAACTAACAGTACAAGCCTGTACAGTAATGAGTAAAGCGGACTACAATCATTACAAAATAACTTCTTCGTTACTTATCATTTGTTCTTCATACACTGCTGACACAAACTCGTGCCCGTTTCATCTTACGTTTGTCTAGTATTCAATAAATAAAATTGTAACCATGTGGCTGATGCAAGAAGCCATTGCTGGTGCTGGTCATTGCTTTGCTATTTCGGTAGAATTTTCGAAATATTTTCATTTTCACATAGCATCTGTTTTAGTGGTGCCAGATCTGTTTTGACTTTGACAAAACAAAAAAAGATGCTCCTCCATCCTGAAAACCTTCAGTTAAGATTACTCTCTTACAAAATAACATGGCTACCACATGGCCTTTTATTTAGGTGGTATATGATCTAAATTAGTAATAAGTTATGCTTAGACTATAAAGAAGACAATACAGGGTTGCTATTCTGCCCCGAAGAAACAGATGTAATTATTTTTGCATTATGGTTATTTGAAGAGGTCCTGTGTGCTAGAAAGTTAAACTGAAACAATAGATAGAGCTTGCTGTGAGCACTGCGTTGTTGCTAGTGGTCTCTGGAGAAGGAATGATTTGATAGGCAATGCAGTGACTCTGAAGGGGTCCTGTTTTCACTGTAAGTTACCTCAGCTGCAATTCTTGTCTCTCTCTGTCTGCCTTGATTGTTGTACTGGTGACATCACTTCAGATATCTGGCATAATTTGTCCTGCTTCTTGTATATAAATCTTTAATTTTCAATATCGACATGTCTTCCTGGTTTTGTTCTCCTTGATTAGATGATCTCCAAGACCCAGGGTGCCATATGTGAGCATCTAAGTCACTGCTGAAGGACTACTCAATAATGTCATTTTTATTAATTTTTGGTATAGGGCCATTTATGTTGTACTTTTTTTGTGAAATGTATGTTAACGATGCTATTATTCATTATCTTTGCTTGTTTACTGGTGGTGAATGAAAAAAGAATTCTATTGTCTTTCAGACAAAACAATTCAACTGAATTTAAATGATAAAATGAACATTTGTTCAGGTCCCAAAAATAATCAATAAGGCAGCTGCTGTACTTGATAAAACACTTCAAATAGAAATGGTGTTGCATGGGTACGTACATGGTGCTCAGTGGAAGGGTGAGGCTGGATTCTCATGAGTCAAATTTTACATAAATGCAGTGGTTCTCAGTTCTTGCCAAAGCCTTCAGACTTGTATTACCAACTACCATGAGGCAGACATTTCAAATTTTTGCTTTGCATCCTCCCTAACCATAATATATTGTCTATGGGAGCAGCGTTTCTCAACCTTTAAGTATTTGCGACCCGAGTTTTCATAACAGTTTTAATCGAGCCCCCCTAAGGTTTTTTTGAAAGAAGCCCACTAATACCAATTTTTTCTTTTTTAATTAATGATATATCATATATGCATATTTTATTATACCTACTTAACTTTTACGACATTTATCTAACTCTATATTTATTTTTCTAGTATCAGAATGTAGTTTAAGTTAATTTGTTTTGGTTTCAATTGATGTATTTTTCATATTTTCGATTCTTGTTTTCTTTTTTTACATCTTCACACCCTCCTTTTTGTTACTTTGTGCCCCCCTAGGGGCGGTATCCGTCAATAAGGGCGCGCACATAAAAGCGACCTTCAAAAGGGCGACCTCAATTGGGCGCGGCGAATAAAACCGCACATAAATAAAAGCGATCTTCAAAAGGGCGACCTCAATTGAGCGCCGAATAAAGGCGCGCGTAAATAAAGGCGAGCTTCAAAAGGACGACCTCAATTGAGCGCCGAATAAATGTGCGCATAAATAAAGGAGTGCTTCAAAAGGGTGACGTCAATTGGGCGCAGCGAATAAAGGCAAATGCAACAAAATTACAGAAAATTTATTAGATAAAGGCAATGATTGAACGTATAAAAAGGTGAAAGCAAGAATATTAAAACATCCAATTAATTAATGCATGAACTTCTAACGAACTACTTCTAACGAACTATTTCTAAAGCTCTCTATATTTCCTTGTTTTCAAAATTACAGAAAATTAGATTAAGGCAATGACTGAATGTATAAAAAGGTGAAAGCAAGTTACACTTGAAGCTGTAGATTATGGGCAATGCCACATAGATATTCGAGATGCGGTCTATTAGCATAATCAAGGACAATTAATTTAATTCGCTCCGAAGGTCATCCTTTTGAAGCGCTTCTTTATTTACGCGCGCCTTTATTCGGCGCTCAATTGAGGTCGCCCCTTTGAAGATTGCTTTTATTTATGTGCGCTTTTATTCTCCGCGCCCAATTGAGGTCGCCCTTTTGAAGGTCACCTTTTTGTGCGCGCCCTTATTGAATAGAACCCCTAGGGGCACCCATCCCACAGTTTGAGAACCACGGTATGGGAGAAAAGCGAAAGTTTCAGATTCATCAAAAATTTTGATCTCTGGTTTTCGACATTTTAGGATCCCCTGATACCAAAGATATCGATACCTCGATGATGGGTGTCTGTCTCTGTGTGTGTGTGTGTGTGTCACAGTTTCTTGACGACTGTCTAGAGCTAAAATGGTTGGATGAAAAAATACCAAATTCGAAACTTAAGCCTGTTATGAAATGACAATGTGTTGATTAGTTTTTGAGCCAAATCATGCAAGACCAAGAGTCACTATAGAGGAACCCTCATATACTGTAATTCTGCAATTAATTATGAATTCTTCTTATCATTTGCTGTTGTAATGACCAATTTTATGATCAGAAAGGTAAATGATTACTGAAATATTATAGAATAGTTCAGACAACTTGGTTCCTAGAACTCAAAGGCTAGTGACGGTCATGTCCAAATTTTTTTGACTTAATAATGCTTGAGCTATTCACATTCAGTGCTTGTCTGTGATCCACACTGCTGTATAGTGCTCTGAAATCTGAGGTATGCAAATATACTAGAATTTTGTGTTTTACCCATCATGAAAAAAAAGCTAATTATTTTTATGTTAATGCTTTCATGTAGTTTAAATAATGGAGCTCGATTCTTTCTTGCAAATATGCTACATTTTTTCTTCAAATTGTTTTTCTGTCAGATTTTTATGTTTGGCTCTTAAATTCCAGACTGGTGTATGAATATGGCAAATTTTAATTACAAATGAAAAGTCACATTTATTACTGGCAATGTCTCAAGTGTTTGCTAGTTGGTAACTTAATAAATGTGTGCTGAAAATCTGAAATTCTAATTAAGTGAATTTTAAATCAAAATTACATGTCAGTTTATATTGAATGCTATTTTTATATATATATTTTTTGTTAAAATTTACAATGTTACATTTGTCACAAGGGTTCCAGAAAGGAGTTTATCAGCATGGCAGACTGAAATTGTGTCCAAACTTGTGTCTTTCAGCTCCAGTAACATGTAGCTTGGACGATGTGAGCATTAAAGGAGGATGGCTTAGTCAGACAGGGACTGAGTATGGAAGTAAATTAACATACCACTGTCCTGAAAATCAGTATCCCCACCCTATGCCGGAGCGGAGGTGTGAGAGGACTGGTCAGTGGACACGGCTTAAAACTTTTGATGGTGCACGGTATACAAGAACTCCAGAATGTAAACGTAAGTACAATTTATTTGTTGTTTCAGTCAGCCTCTCTCAGTCTCTTTTTCTCCACAGCAGATGGAAACAATTCCTTACTTTTTCTCTTTTCACAGCCGGACTGCACACTCAGTGAGGTTTATTATAGGGGATGGGTTATAAAATATTAAGATCAGGGATAAGGCACATTCTTCAAAAATGTAAGAGTGAGTTAAATGGCTGCTGGAATCAACTACACCTCTGAGCCAAACCCACAGATAACCTGCAGGAGTCCATACATATCTTATGCCTACATCTCATTTCAAGCAGCCAGTAGGTTCATGCTCTCCTTCTGCCACACGTTGATTAGATGAGCTCCTACTTGTTTCCTACTTGTTCTCTTTCAGCTCTGTTACCCTTTGAGCATTTACTTTTAGTACACCCTCAGCACCAACATTAAAAAGGGACTCTCCAGGGTCTAGTAAGGACTTTTCCAGGTGCTGAATTCTTCCGCTGTCCAGTGCTACTTCAGTGCCTCTTATCCCTCCAGAGAATCCCTCACTAGAGTCTACAAAACCAGACTGGCTTTTTTTTGCTGTTAATTTCACATATTCTTACACACATACTCACACTGGTTACTTTATCTGAGCTACATTTAAACATACAGTTTACTGCATATTCTAATAGACAATGACACTCTAACAATTTTAACTTTCACAGAATTCCTCTCAATGTCTGTTTGACATACAGTACACCCCAAAATGTTATCTAGTCGGTAATTTGACACTCTTGGAAACTACGTCACAAATATTAATTCTCTAATGAACTTATTTGTACTTGCTTGCTATTTCAGTTACAGAACATTTCCCACATGAGCTTTGAGTCCACAAGTTATTTAAAAAATTCTAAAATAAAAACAAACTGAAATAGTTTGAAATATTATGAATTGTATCTAGCATACTGTAAAAGCACAATTTTATGATTTTTATGAAAAGCACAGCATTATGATGATGTAATTCAAATAATTCACTAAATAGTTCTGGAAATTTTGTCAAAGAGTGTACTAAAACAAGACTTTCATGAATTGTAAAATAACAATTTCAGTTGTACTTTCACAAGAGGTTTAATTTATTCATAATGAGTGTATATCTTACTGCAATATGAACATAAAGAGAATTTCCAATTGAGAGGTAAACTCATCATTCTAGCCAGATGTAAATATTTTTGAGTAAAAACGTAAAACAATAACAACATTGTACTCTGTGGTCCTCTCCGGGGATAAAAGGAGAAGCAGGCACTCTAAGGTATCAAGGGGCTTCTTGCCTATTTCATTGGGTTTTGCTTGAAAGACACGAGGAGAAGAAGCAATAACTTAAAGGCTCCTTGAATCGAGACTGCATTTGTACTTTATTGTGCTGGAGACCTTGACTCTGAGCTCACCACCTTGACCAGTGAGTAGGAATGAGAGGTAGGGATTAGTTGATCTTTTTTTTTATTTGTTTCCTTCTCTACTTGCCTTTTTTTTTTTTTTTACTTTATCACATACTCTGTGTTCCCCCTATTTTGCTAACTGAATGACCACAAAAGATGTAAAAATATACTAGAATCAGACAGGACAGTCATCCATGTCTAACTGTCCAAACCTACATCTGTATGCTTATGAATGGTCATTGTGAAGCAGAAAACCAGGCATCCATGGATGTCTGCTCATTCCTGCCACATATGTGGGATTAGGTCTATGAATTATTATTTTTCATTTATTACTGTATAAACAAATTTACCCAAGATGAGAAAGGTGATGAAGATATATGAGAATTATATTTTACACACACACACACATGCACACACACATACACACACATACATATATATATATATATATATATATATATATATATATATATATATATATATATATATATATATATATAAGGTATATACAGTTTTACAACTTGAACATATGCAGGTTAATTAACTTGCTCAGAAGCACTAAGTGAGTCAAAGGGATTAAACTGGCCAATTGTGTAACTTTAATGTTTTAAAATTTGAAATGAGTACATCTGAATATTTCATTGTGGAATAGTAACAGCATGGCCTAAACATTATTTAATTTTCTGTTAATAATCATATTTTCAATTTGCATCATTTGCTGTTGAGAGGTTTCATCTTGCTGGAACCGTGTCCAATTAGTTTTTTTAACTGACAATATATAATACTACGGTATATTAATTCAGCATTAAAGCATTAGCTAAATTCTTAAATGTTTTCCTTCAGAAATTATATGTCCAGACCCTTCAGGGTTTCAGCATGGGGCACTGGAGCCATCTCAGCCACTTTATTATATAGGAGACACCACCACATATCAGTGCTATGAAGGATATGAGCTGTATGGTTCAGCAAGCAGGATATGCCAGCCTAATGGAAAGTGGAATGGGTCCACACCTATTTGTGTCAGAAAATGTAAGTAACATTTTAAATCTGATTTTTTTAAAGCATGAAATGAAATGTTAAAATACATTATTGTATTCCTTTCAACTGAGAAAAAAATAATGCAACCTATATTTACAGAAAACTCTAGAGTAAATTTTAGTTTCATTGATATGTAAAAATCTCACTGTGTCCCTGTTCAGACACAGACGCACACTGTGTAGCTCATTAAATTAGATTTTAGATTTGTAATCCAGTTGCACACAATTGCTTTATGATGCAATTTTTTCATGTTAATTTAAGTGCTCTCATTTAAAACCACAGTTTTAAAATAATATATAATTGAATACACTTTTAAACAAATGTAATACATATGACAGGTCAGTTTTGTAAAGTTATGCATTATAAAATATCTTCTAAAGGAAATATTAACACAATCTGCTGTTTAGCTGATGAAGAGGCTTGTACAGACCCTGGGGTTCCTGCCGGCAGCAGAAGGACTGGCAATAGCTTCGACATTGATGACAAGGTGACATATGAGTGTGCAAGAGGATTGATTTTGTTTGGATCCAAAGTAAGAGTTTGTCAAGAATCTGGGGAATGGACTGGCTCTGAACCTGTCTGCTACTGTAAGTCCATCATAATGCAAAAACAGATTGCATTGACTAAGTATTAACTGTGTTTATTACAGTTCTGTTTTTTAAATGTAACACCTAATTTTCTATAAAATCTTTCTGTGTAGGATTTCATAATTTATTTTATGTTACATGTGATTATTTTAAAAATGAAATAGTATGTCATGCAATTTAAAGATGGATATCTGAGTTAATGCAACGTGATAAGGTCACCCTTATCATGCAAGAGCAAACACTCTGTCACTACCACTGTGACTTTCATTTGGGAAACTTTGAGATTGAGCTAATCACTTTTGTAACCTTTTTTAAAGCTGTATCCATTATTAGAAGTTAACCTAATTTTATTAATTTACGTATTACAACTCCACAAAGGTATTTAGTTTGACATTTATTTTTACAGCTAATGTAAGGTGAAGAGATTGTTATTTATTATTAATTAGGGAAACATTCTCTGTATAGTCTTCTCAAATTACACTTGCAGGAATTTACATGGTGATATCCCTCTCTCTGAGGCTTAGGGACATTACAGCAACACTCTCATTGTAACCTTCTTCTGATTGTTCAAAATCCTCATCTGACAGTGCAGAAACAGACTCATCAGCAATACACAAAACACTGGCAGAGTATTTTTTTTTTTTTTAACAAGAGCAAAGGTTGGAATTTGAAGCCATGCAGTAAGGAAAATCAATGCTGCTAGGTTTATTTCACTGACTTTTCTCCATTTACCAGCTAAAACCAAACAGTTTGATGACTTTTGTTGATGTTTAGCCTTCTACCCCCTGATGCTGACTTTTGTCAAGACCCACCCTGTTAAGGTATCATGTTGGGCCTCTCTAGACCCTCTAGATCAGTGGTCCCCAACCTTTTTGACAGCAAGGACCACTTTATTAGATGCAAATTTTTCCACAGACCGGTCGGGGGTGGGGGGGGGCAGTTTTATACACAATTTACATAACATTTCTATTATTATTAAGTTATTAAGCAGTTCACATACGTTTGCAACCCGAGATTTTTCTTCTTTTTTTGCATATAACAAAGACATATGCTTTGCATTTGCCATTCCAACAGATTGCACATCACAAACATTAACACTGTTATCGTTTTTTTCGTGTCTGCCGTTTCCATAGGAGGGTGACAATGAGTTAAATTCCAATGGATGTTTTTCAAAAGTTGACAAGCAATAAGCAAAAGGTATCACTGAAAACCACAGAAAACAAAAACGGCAAAAAAAAAAAAAACAGTACAAGGAAAGTTCAAAGAAAGAATTTTTTTTTTACAATGTTTCTGTTTGGGGATCGTTGTGTAAATGTGTACAACTGAGCTGCGACCACAGATCTAACTGCTCTGTGGATGATTCGTTCAAGCATTTCAAGGTCACTTCGTTGTAATGAAAGCATCTGCTGAATGTACTTCGTAGTAACGAGATTTCTATAGACTCGTGTCATATGGGGAAACTGTCGGGACCATAAAAATACTTTGTTGTAATATTCTCTCATCTCGGTCTCTCTCTTCTCTCTGTGCCACTGCAAAGCCCCGCCCGCCAAGCGTTCTGAAAAGTCTGAGTGAGTCTCCATTGCTGGCAGTTCTCTCGCGGCCCGGCTGTCAGATGGCTGCGGCCCGGTAGTGGGTCACGGACCAGTGGTTGGGGACCCCTGCTCTAGATCACAGGTGTCGAACTCCAGTCCTGGAGGGCCGCAGTGGCTGCAGGTTTTTCATTCTGTCCTTCTTCATTTGTGACATGCTTTTGCTGCTAATTAACTTCTTTTGCCTTAGTTTTGATTAACTTGACTCAGACCCCTTAGTTGTCTCTTTTTCCTTAATTAGCAGCCAAACAATAATGAGACACAAAACAAACCGCCACATGACCAGCTCACCTGTGCCCATCACACAATATCTGAAAATAACGAAAGGTGAATGCTTCAGTAAGGTTGATCTCTCAGGTCACCAAAACATTTTGACGATGTTCTTAGAAAAAACAGAAAATCAACAGTTTTCGAAATGTCTGCCGTGGCAGAAAGAGAGCAGCAACAAGCTGTGGAATTAAATAACGAGTTTAATTAATGGCAAGAATCAGCTTTTCATTAAGAGATTGGTTAGAGTGAAAATTGGTTGGAGTTTGAAATTCCAATTTAGCTGGTCATCTGTCAGCTTGTTTCACATCTCATTTCTGTTTGGCTCTCATTTAATGAAGAAAGCAATAAATTCAGAGGACTGAATCCTTATAAATAGGGCTATTAAAATGAAGGGAAACTGAGTTAATTAGCAGCGAAAATTAGTCATTGATTAGGAAAAGGGTTAGAATGAAAACCTGCAGCCACTGCGGCCCTCCAGGCCTGGAGTTTGACACCCCTGCTCTAGATGCTTTCATGTCTTCAAGTGACAATCACATGATAGGTTGTCCTTTTTTTTTATACCTTTCTGAATGTCTATGGGGTAATGTTGAAAGTGAATTTGTATATGAAATCTACTTTACTTATTCTGTGGTTGAATATTCTTTACCATACTTATTGCAATGGATTGTTTTATTACTAAAAAAGAGCAAGAAATTAGCTTAACATTGTGCAATACTTAAACTGGCTTGAACTGAAGAAGCTGAAAACCATGGATCTTCAAGTGGAAATCTGTGCTGAATTGTCATAGAAGACACAAAGCCCCAGATATTTTAAATGAAAAGAACTTGTGAACAAGTGTAAAATCTGAGAAGTCTATCTTATACAGCAAATTGTAGCCCAAAGGTGTGCAGTTTGAGTTAAATAGTGACTCTAAACTTATACAAGTCAGGTCAGGTTCGGGTGCATGCACTGGTACAGCATGTTTCCGCACCCACCACAAAACAAAACAGCTCGGGATCCTGGTTGGCAATGCCTAAGGCAGACACACAGACAAGTCTCACCCTCTGGAAATGACTGTCTATCTGCCACAGCCATGTGTAACATAGCCGATAATGAAGATTCTGTGAACCGAGTCACAGGATGTAATCATTACATCTTGCCTGAAGAAGGGGCCTGAGTTGCCTCGAAAGCTTGCTTATTGTAATCTTTTTAGTTAGTCAATAAAAGGTGTCATTTTGCTTGGCTTTTCTCGCTATATATATTGTAATTCATGCAAGCGCGTTTTCTTTGGTATGCGCTGTCATTTTCTTTGTTATAAGTGGAGTAAATACATAATAATTTCATTTAATTAAAATACAGTAAAATGTACGGATGCTCACCAATGATGAATGATATTGATGATGATGATGATGAAGTAGCTTTAAAACTTTAGTAGATTTAAAACTCCTCGGGTGGCGCTTCTTCTTCAGGCGCTTCAGGAGGAGTCATATCTTTGTATGGGTCTTCTTCTGGTGGGGTTTCGTGCTGGCTCTTCTTTATAGGTTTCAGGAACATTGTGATAGGAAGTTGCTACATTGTCTCCTGTAGCGAACTGCTGGTACAATTTCCGTGCTTCCGTGATGTTACCATCTTCTTGCAGTCAGTGATCCACAGTGCCAAGGCAGGTTCCATCCTGACGATATTTTTATTCCTTACGGTCTTTTCCTTTTTGGCACTATCACAGTAACTTACAGATACGGTACTCCAGATTGCTGCTTCATTCTTCTTTATGTAGCATACGGTGCTTTCATTAATGCCATAGTGGCACGCTACTGCAACATAACAGTTTAGTTCCCGGAGCAAATCAACCTTCTCCTGGAGTGTTTTAAACTTCTTCTGGCGCTTAGGCTCAGTTCCAGAAGCCTTAGAAGGTGCAGGGCGATTTGATGACATCGTGTGCGTTTAAAAATAAGACGTGTCACAAAGCAGCAGTCAATCATCAGCAAGGAGAAATGAATAACGCTCTTGGATTGACTACTTTCACCATCCCAAACTGCATTCCCAAACGTCTTTCCTTTAAAGATAGGTTGAGAAGCTCAGTCATCCAGGATGGACTCAGAGTACAGCCGCTGCTCCTCCGCTTCGAGAGGAGTCAGATGAGGCGGCTCGGACATCTGATCAGGATGCCTCCTGGACGCCTCCCTGGTGAGGTGTTCTGGGCACATCTAACTGGGAGGAGGCCCCGGGGAAGACCCAGGACATGCTGGAGGGACTATGTCTCTTGGCTGGCCTGGGAACGCCTTGGGATTCTCCCGGAAAAGTGGCCGGGGAGAGGGAAGTCTGGGCATCTCTGCTCAAGCCCCCGCGACCCGATCTCGGATAAGCGGAAGAGGATGGATGGATGGATGGATGGATGGATGGATGGATATTTGCACTTCTGCTAACAATTAATAGTTAGGTTCTAAGAAAAAATCCGGGAACAACTGAGTTCACGAACCCTGAACCGCGACTTTGCGTTGGTCTACTGTATTCATTAAAGAGTGATAAAAAATACAGGTATAATAGACAATAACTTTGAATAATGTTAACGTTTACCCCACCGGGTGGAACTGAAGAGTCACATAGTGTGGGGGAGGAACGATCTCCTCAGTCTGTCAGTGGAGCAGGACATTGACAGCAGTCTGTTGCTGAAGCTGCTCCTCTGTCTGGAGATGATCCTGTTCAGTGGAAGCAGTGGATTCTCCATGATTGACAGGAGCCTGCTCAGCGCCCATTGCTCTGCCACAGATGTCAAACTGTCCAGCTCCATGCCTACAATAGAGCCTGCCTTCCTCACCAGTTTGTCCAGGCATGAGGTGTCCCTCTTCTTTATGCTGCCTCCCCAGCACACCACCGCGTAGAAGAGGGCGCTCGCCACAACCGTCTGATAGAACATCTGCAGCATCTTATTGCAGATGTTGAAGGACGCCAGCCTTCTAAGGAAGTATAGTCGGCTCTGTCCTCTCTTGCACAAAGCATCAGTATTGGCAGTCCAGTCCAATTTATCATCCAGCTGCACTCCCAGGTATTTATAGGTCTGCACCCTCTGCACACAGTCACCTCTTATGATCACGGGGTCCATGTGGGGCCTGGGCCTCCTAAAATCCACCACCAGCTCCTTGGTTTTGCTGGTGTTCAGTTGTATGGCATACTGGCATGTGAAAGTTAACAGACTTACCTTAATAATTCTAAAAAAAAAATCCTCCACTGAAGTTTTTCTGTCTTGGTCCAGTTTTGATGCCTTTTTATTATTTAGTGTTCTTCAATGATATTTCTTATATTGCAAAAACTGATTATTAGAAATGGAAATAGGGAAGTGGAATACACGCCATCCATTGCTGGCAAACTAACAACAAATCGATTTATCCATCAATGTGTCATTTCCAAATTTTGTGAAAAGGGCTAATCCTTGCTTATTTTTCAAAATATTTAATAGATTGCTATTTTTTTTGTTCTGTCATGTCAGTTCATTTTTTATATTTCAGATTTCTCTTTTCTGAGAAAGTATACTAAATGATTTGTGGTCTGGAACGGATTAGTAATTCTCAGTCCTTCACAAACACTTCTTGAAAGAACACAGCACAGATCCAATAGGACCAAGTTAGGCCGTGAACTGCTGCTTACTTGGTCTCATTTGTAATTGGTAATTGGTTAAGAAAACAGGAAACAAGTTAAAAGCTATGAACAGATCTTTAAGAAAAAAAAAATTAAGGGTGTGGGAATTAAAAGTTAACTTTAAAACTGCTGCTTGTATAATACTTACCTCACTGGCCGTAACTACTGTAGCTTCTAATTTAAAATTGTTTTTGACCAAAAACCAGCAGCCACCAGGACTTGAACTTCAGCACTCAGAATTATGATGTTAAGATGATGTTCCACCAAAAAATTATCTTTTTTAAAGCTTTACTTACCACTGTTGTTTTTAGTTGTTTGTGAGAAAAAGTATGTAGGCCTAATCTTTTTTTAAATGGGGACTGGAGATGACAACTTTGGATTTCAATGGGGGCCCATTGGGTTCTGATTAAAGAACATCAAACAACATTGACTCATCTATGAAAAAAAAAACTCTTTTTTTCTTGTGTGATATATTCCACATGTTCTTTTGTTCTTTAGCCAGTAACATAAACTGATTGAATAGTGGGTTCCTTGTTTTAGCTACTTATCACATTATGAAGCTAATTTGTTCTCTAAAACAACCCAATGCTTTCACTAACCATCACATAATGATAAGAAAAAACTAAAACTGAAAGCACCGTCTGTATACATGCAAGAAAGAAAACACATTTACTTATAATTTAAAACATACAAGAGCCAATAATGTTGTAGAATTAAAGTACAAAACAATGCAGCCCTGCTGCTAAAGGTGAAAAAGATCTTGATTAAAATATCCAGTGGAAATAGTATGAAGTGAAATAACTGTGGCTTTCTAAAGCATTAGTGGCCAGTTGTGTTTGATGAGAAGCACCTCAACTCAAATTAGGCTATTAATATCTGAAACTAATTTTGTGAATATTATTACGCATTAACCATATTTTTCATATTTTTTTTCTCTTCTTTAACAGATCCTTACACTTACGACACACCAGAAGAAGCAGCCTCTAAACTGGGTTCCAGTTTGAATGCTTTGCTGGAGGTTTCCAATCCTGAAAAACCTAACGAGAAAAGTAAGTCTAAAGATGATGTAAGTCAGAATAGTTTCTTGAAACATGCGTGCTGCAATTTATTCAGTTAATGTCCCATCAATCATCTTTGTGTCCACATTTTCTTGTTGGGAGAAATGCTCATCAGGCCTATTCAAGTTTGCAGGGAGTAGCGTCAATCTCAGCAGCTTTGGAAAAGCGCTTGGAAACAACCCTTTTGCTTGCCCAAGAAAAGTTATATTTATTGTTTTGTTAATTTATGTTTCCATTATGCTTATTCATTTTATTATCTTAAACTAGCCTGTCAAGGACAATACTTACAATGTATTTACAAATATTTGATCTTTTTTGCCTTACTGTCAGTATTTATCCTATGCCTACCCTCGGTATCCTCATCTGCCTCAACCTGTCTCAGCTGCTGTTTCTTCTCTTGTTTGCGTCCCCGTAAAGCCTGCTTCTCAGATTCTGTCATAATAAGGGACTTCCACTGGATGAGACAACAGTCCATTGGAGGATAGGCTTACATACACACTCACATATACAGGACCAGTGTAGAACTGATAATTATAAAGTTTGTAGGATCAGTACTATCATGTGTACAGAGTACAATGAAACATGCAATACATCGCCACTCTCTGGCAGCATGATTAGTGAGTATAACGACCTCACTCTCACAACCCGGACAAAAAATAATAACACTATAAGAATGGTGTGTTTCCTGTGACTCTGAACTGGATTAAGTGGGTTTGATAAGAAATGGATGTCTCGAGTGCGGCACAGTGGCGCAGTGGTAGTGCTGCTGCCTCACAGTAAGGGGACCTGGGTTCGCTTCCCAGGTCCTCCCTGTATGGAGTTTGCATGTTTCTGCCGTGTCTGCGTGGGTTTCCTCCAGGTGCTCTGGTTTCCTCCCACAGTCCAAAGACATGCAGGTTAGGTGTATTGGTGATTCTAAATTGTCCCTAGTGTGTGTGTGTGTGTGTGTGTGTCCTGTGGTGGGCTGGTGCCCTGCCTGGGGGTTTGTTTCTGTCTTGCCGCCCTGTGCTGGCTGAGATTGGCTCCAGCAGGATATAACGGGTTAAAGAATGAGTGACTGGATGTCTAGATCAATCAAGTCATGTATTAATTGATGCTTAGAGACAGAGAGCAAAAGGTTACTGCACAATCAAACCATGTTTATTCCACATAGAAACTGACATAACAAGGAAATTATAACTCCACCTGAAGCTGAAGCACCTATATATGATTTAAAAATATCATTGAATTAAAATGGGCTGGTCATCTTAACTGTGTTTTTCGGTCATAAGATAAAAGAACAACCTTCTACAAATAAATAAATATTTACCAATGTATTTTGCTGCTGGCATAAGCTCTGGCTCCCCACAACTCTGAATCGACAGATTTTAACCTCTTTTGTTTGTTTTTTACCTTATAGAGGATCATGCAAGAAAGATCATTCTAAAGCAGAATAGTATACTTCACATTTATATAGTTTTAGACACATCGGACAGTGTTCAAGATCAGTTTGAACAATCCAAAAAATGTGTAATGGATTTGATGGACAAGGTAATCAGCTACTTTAACTTCTGCATAGCTTTTCTAAGAACCAGAGAAAAACAACTCATAAGTTAATTCAGTTGTTTCTATATTTATAAACAGATCAGTGCTTATGAAGTTTCCCCAAAATATGCAATTTTATCCTTTGCCTCAACTACAATTACTGTTGTTGACATTGCTGACAAAAAGATGGATCCTGCTCAAGCCATACAAAAGTTGGAAGAGTTTAAATCAGATGGTAATGTTCTGTTTCTTTCAAGAATTTTAAACTGTTTTTTCTGTTTGTAATATTATAACTGCAAATAGTGTGCTGCTTCTTATTTACTTGCCAAAAAGATACATTTTAAATGTTAAATGTACTGTATATTAATGAACAAACAAGCTAATTTGCGTATGATGGCTATTTCAGTTATAGAACATTTTGATTACAGAATCTCATATGAGCTCTAAAACATATTTATAGTCTTGTTCACATAGTTTAAGTGCCATTATCTAAATAATTCTGAAATAGTGACACACTAAAATAAAGCAGACAAATTATATATTACAAGTCATATTTAACATAGTACAAAAGCTCAGTTTTCCAACAGCATTACAGATGTCCACTGACTCAAAGCTTCACAATGTGAACTCACCTGCAGTGTGTCTGCAGTATATTTCTGTCACAGTCATTGTATACTGTCCAGTTGATCAACTTACCATTCTTAGGATACATATGAAACACATGAGCTGCAAAAATAAGTGTTACATGCTCCCGTTATTTGTAGTAGATCTTGAAATTCCATTTTATGATTTGCAGGAGCATACTGTACAACCCGACAGCTCCCTCTAGTGTTAATCAGCCCCATTGCAGAGATTTCAAAGTCAAAGCAAACTTTATTGTCATCTCAACCATATACAAGTATACAGATAGACGAAATTGCGAAGCTCAGGGTCCACAGTGTAACAACATGAAGTGCAAATATAAAAAATAAAAAATTAAAATTAAATTAAAATTAGAATTAAAATTTTAAATTAAAAATTAAAATTAAAACACAAACAAGACAAGACACTGTGCAAAGACAAGACAAAGAAGTAGCAGCAATATTGATGTGTAGTAAGCAATATGAACATTGATGCAACGTATGGTATTTTTCAATTTAGATGCATATAGTCAATAAATATTGTGACAGATAAGGGGCACTATCACTCCCTTGAACCCTCAGATCAGACACCAGATAAAAGTCCAATTCTTGACTTTATTATAATAATCACTAAGCACCCTCCACTCCACAATACTCATAAACAAATCAATAATCTCAATTAATAATCAATAAACAATCCTCCACTCCCAGACGCGTTGCCACCCTTCCTCCCGACTCAGCTCGTCCGTCTGGGATTTCCCAGAGTCCTTTATAGTCCTTGACCCGGAAGTGCTTCTGATCCCTCAGTCCATGTGATTATCCAGCACTTCCGGGTCAGGTGAAAACTCTCCTTCTTCATCCCGGAAGTATGTAATTTCCTGTGTCGCTGTGACTAAGATGTACTTCAGGGTTATAGGGAAAATAGCAGTCCCTGCTCCTTCCTGCAGCATCCCCTGGAGGCCCCCATGGTATTCAGCAGGGCTGTGATGTAAAACTCCACTGTCCATGATGCCCTGCTCTAACTCGGGGCACCTCTATGTTGCAAGAAGGGCTCCACCTGGCGGCCTGGGGGTATTGGCCGGGATGACAATATGTAATATAATAAATAAATAACAGATACACTTAATACAGCACAGTGTAAGGTAGTACAGAAATAGCAGCATAACTCAGTGTATGATAATAGTTGTTTAAAACGTGTAAACAATGACTATTAGCTTAACAATGTTATTAGCTTGGCCATTACATTTAAAGTGCTCCATACTTCATTTATTCCCCAACCACTGGTTACTGTAAGTTCTGCTGGATTGTTTTCAAAATGTATATTTTTAAAGATTTAAATGCATATTTAAACATAATTTTTATTGATTTACCGTTTCATTCTATTCTTTTTCAGTACACTCGGATCTGACTGGAACAAATATAAAAGGCGCAATGGACAAGGTGTATGACATGATGAGCGCACAGAAAGCAACGTTGAAAAATTTTAATGAAGTTAGGAATGTTATCATTTTATTAACTGATGGTGCGTTGAAATGAATCCTATTTGACATATATATATTAGCATCACTGTCAATAGTAAATATTAATAACTATGCAGAGATATACTGAGTTCTGATTCTATTCTGAATATTGAGCTTTAAAACCGCAGTGTCTTTATATATCAATATAAATTATTACTATTTATAAATATATATTAGGTCATGTGAACATGGGTGGAGATCCTTACCCTACTGTGAGGAAAATTCAGTATCTGGTTGGAACTAATGCGTCAGGAGATGCAAGAGATGAATATCTGGGTGAGAAAGGATTTTGGTTATTTTTATGCTTTGCTCAATTTCTGGATTTGCAACTTAAATTTGTAAATTAAATATATTGCTTGTTTTAAAACATGTCAATATTTTAACTTTTTGCATTGTATTTATTTCAATATTACTTGACATAGCTGGTTTTCTTTATGTACACTTGTTGAAAACAATCAGATATACAATCAAATATACACAAGTAGATGCATATACCATATATATTCGCGGATAAGTTCTCCCGCGGATAAATCAGGGCTTGATTTTACTGTATAATTTTTGGTATGTTATAATGTTGGTCATATAAGTTGAATGCGGAAAACTCACGCTATTGGTCCAAGAGCAACCACGGAGCAGGCTGCCTTTTGTATTCCTATGTATTGTGCCCACACAGTAATACCCACACTATTCCTAAGCAATGTTTTCACTGATTTGTGTTTTTTGTATCTCACACCCTTATACACCTTTATTGTAAGAGCATCCCTTATCTACGATGGAGCGTTTGATCAGAAGAAAACATGCAGGTGGTTTTAAAATTAAAAGTTGTTGAAGTGGCAAAAGAAATTGGTAATTGCGCTACTGCAACAAAATTTGATGTGTCTGAGAAACTGGTGCGAGATTGGAGGAAACAAGAAGATGTAAAAAAACTTTAAGTGTTGTATTTTTGAACGGGCGTATAAGTCGGGTCTTGCAACCCGAAAAATCGATCATAAAATCAGAACCTGACTTATATGCGGTAGTGGATAGCGCTTTGAGTACTGAGAAAAGTGTTATATAAATGTAATGAATTATTATTATTATTATTAATACTGAAAAAGGACTGCCTCAGTGAAGTTCTCTACTTATTTAAGAGGGATTATTTTACTTCTTTAATATTCTACTTCCATTAGTATTGTTTGGACAAACAATATTGAGCATGTGAGTAATTTGTTTCATACCTAGTGCAATCTGTAAATCAAAAAAGATTATGTGTTTTTCATTTGTTTGTTTATTATGTTATCTTCTTTCAGATATTTATGGATTTGGGGTTACAAATGATGTTGATAAGGATTTAATTAATAGACTGACCTCAAAGAAAAATAATGAAAACCATTACTTTATTCTGGAATCCCCTGAAAAGTTACGGGAAACCTTTGACAAAATGATAGGTATGTTTTGATCAGACTGAAATAGTGTGTGCACATGTAAAGGAAAATCTGGGAATTAATGAGCTTCCTTCAGGAAAATGTAATGCAAATCCTCTTATTGTAGCTGCTAGAGATTTACTGTTGCCTTATTTTGTTTCTTTTTTGTTTTAAAATTGATCAAATATTTAATTGCTTTTTGTATGAATTGAGCAATAAAACCCCAAGCAGGGGACATGAATTAACTGAATAAAGTGATGTCACAAACACCATACCACACCATATTCAAAGCAAGCTTGGACCAGCAGTCAAACAAATGACATGAAGCAAAGTGAATTAGCTGATATGCATTCATCATACAATATCTATTTCAGTAAAATATTTGAAAATAATAAAGTGAAGATTTAAGAAATATTGTTGTGCTCGGGATCACAAAACATCTTGAGGGTGATCTCAGAAAACAGAAATCAGCTATTTTGAAAATGACTGCTGTGGCTGAATGAGAGCACAGCGGAGCCATAGTATTTGCTAATATGACTCATTAGCAGGAAGAACTGGAGTCTACTGTAATTACAAAAATGGTTGGATTGAAAATAGTGTCCCTTCAAGAACTGAGTTTGAGCATGTTATCTTATCATTTACTTTTTATCTCATCGTTGTTTGGCTGCTGGTTTAAGATAAAAGAATCTGAAACATAAAGGCAACTCTTTAAAAATGAAGACAAAAAGACATCAGCTCTGTTAGTCGTGGTGACTGACTAGTTATTAACAAAGTGGTTGGATTGAAAACCTGAAACTGCTGTTGCCCTCCAGGATCTGAGCTTAGGCAGTTGTATACACTACAGAGAGAAACACAATTTGTGTAAGTAAGTGTATGGCAGAAACCAAAACAAGACATTTACATGTGAAACAAAGCACACTATGTGATCATGATGAACTTCACACACAGAGAGGATGATTTTGTGTTTTTTTGTCAAGTAATTTGTTGTCTCTATTGAATGCTTAAAACAGAATATTGTTGTCTTTCAGATATAATGCTGTTATTACTTAGTTAATAAATTTACTTTCTAAATCAGATGAATCGGACAGTGTGGCATTATGCGGTATTTACAAGGATACAGATGAGCAAAAACCACTGAAGCAGGGAGATTCCATGAAGCAAGAACACTATCCTTGGCATGTGTCTATCCAAATAACTGTAAGCACCAAATTAAGCGTACTATCCCAGATTTCCACCCACTTGTATATATACAGTATATAGAGATAGATAGAGAGAGAGAGTCTGCTAGATACTGTCCCATGGCACCTCAGACTTATAGTGAAGAAGCTGTTTCATTAGTGAGATCAACAACAGTTAAGGCATTATGTAACATTTTTAAGAAAAGTATTTTTGAAGTGCATGTAATTACTTCATCTGTTGTTTTGGACTGAGACTGACAATGTTATCTTAAATTTCTGAAACGTTTACCTGGTATTACTTAGTCTCTTATAAACAGAGAATCATACTAAAGGTTTTGTGAAAGTGGAGAACAATATGACCTATTTTTCATTTCAGTCCAGATTGAATAAAAATATAAAATTGTAAAAACTGAACTTCAGAGTCAAGTAATTTGAGGAAAAGGAGAGAAGAATTGGTTACGGTAGTCAGTTTAGTCGTCACAACTGCCTTACTGTGCAATTCACTTCATGCTAACATTTTATAAACATGTAAACTGACAGACGGTTGGTGGGATTTTAAGCCAATGGGCTCAAAGTTCTTACCTAAAATAAGCATCTAATGAGCATATAAGAAAGCTGGTATCTTAGTCTCTCTTGTGCTGGATGACAATATCAAAACTAAATATAGAAGTGCCCAAGATAGCAATGTTAGCTGTGAGCAGATCAGTTCTTTGAAAATTAAATAGTGACAATGACTCTTCTATCACATATTAAATAGTCAAGTCAGGAAATTAAAAAAGCCTCTTGAGAAAAGGCTGAAGTGGTATTCAGGAACAGTGAAAAAATAGAAAACAGATAAAACCCATAAGGCCCCCAAAAGCCACACAAATTGTGCGGAAAACAGAATCATGATTCCATCTTTATCTGACCTTTAAATGTTACTTTTACAGCGTCATGGAAAAGCCGAATCATGTAAGGGATCCATTGTTGGAAATAAGCATGTTCTGACCGCTGCACACTGCTTCACAACAGAAGATGATCAAAGCAATGTTAAGGTGCTAATCAACGACGATGATGATCAAAAGAAATCTAAAGGTAACTAAGACTACACATATATCATGTAAATCTATAAAGTATAAATTACATACTGCATATATATCATTGTAGAGGCTGTGAGACTGGAGAAATGGAGGCATATCACCAAGAACTGTTTACACATTTTCCATGTTAGTGTGACCATTTAAAATGTATCTCACACCACACTGGTCCTTACTTAAACCACAGAGAAGCTAGCAAAAAGTACCAGAACGATTTATATAAAACATTTTTCTTTTCCAAGCAGTTCCTCTGTTATAGTATAGCTCTGAAATTGAAAATCAATAGCAGACCAAGTGACTAAGAATTTATTGGCGTCACACCAAATGGTATATAAAATCTACAAATCAGCAGTCAAAAAGGAAAGGAAATGCAGGAAATCCTGAAAAAATAAACTTGTAAACAACAACATTTGTTTATATAGCACCTTCTAAAACAAAGTACAGTAAAACCTCAACTATCTATCAGTCTGCATTAACCGTCAGGGCAAAAAAAAAACAAAAAAACGTGGGCACCTATTACTGCTACTGCACACTACGCTGCGAGCTACTGTTATTCCCTAGCAGCATGTCATGCCGCATTTTTAAATGATTGTGTCAGTTACATACCTTCCACTTTAATTGTGTTTCATGGCTTTTCTCTTTTGTTATAATTAAAATCCTATACATTGTTACGGCTAATAAACATATACATTTGTTGTTGGACTTGTCACAGAAAAGTGAAATTGTTAAATGTTACGAAATGCGCTTCAAGTTGTCCTTCAATTTACAGAGTAGGAAGAACAACAGTGAATGATATAATAGTGATGCCGATAAAATTGAGAAACGTGTCGAAAATGGAAACCATTGATGGTAATGTTATTCTGTATTAATGTTAATGTTCTTCTGCATTATAATTTTCTTTTTAAAGTTTGTAGTATGCGTTGTTAATATATTGTGACGTGCAGGTAGCTTATGATGAGCTGTGCAGGAGCGTAAAGGGCGGAATGCTGTGTAAGTGATAGGACTGGGTGAAGGGGCAGACATGCCTCTTAGGAGATGAGTGACAGGAGAAGTTAGGAGAAAAAGGAAGGTGCCGTGGAAGGAAGGACGTTTTGAGTAGCAAGTCAGGAGACAATAAGCAGGAGTGTTTGTGATATAGAAAAAGACAGACATTTTTCTGAGTGGCAGGAGATAATTATCAGTAGGGAAAGGTTTCTTTTACTGTTTCGGAGATGTGCTCTGTAAACCAGATAATGGAATATAAAAGACAGGGCTTTTTACACTGGTCATTACAATATTATATAAATTAATTAATTTTGTCAATACTATATTATATTTTGTTAAGATAGTTTTTTTTTTTGTAAATAAATACGACTATTCTCTAAACTGATCTACTGTATGTCATTTTTAAAGTAGCTGTTCTGTTATCCGTCTTTTCTCTTATCTGTCACAGCCTTGGTCCAGACCCCTGACAGATAATTGAGGTTTTACTGTATAATTCAAGGTGCTTTATGAATGATGGGATGTGAGAACAAAGAAAAACAATAATCACATAAACAATTTATAAACAATTATTTTCCATCCATCCATTATCCAACCCACTATATCCTAACCACATGGTCACGGGGGTCTGCCGGATCCAATCCCAGCCAACACAGGGTGCAAGGCAGGAAACAAACCCTGGGCAGGGCACCAGTCCACCACAGTAAACAATTATCAGTATTTTAAAATTGATTACGAAAGGCACAGGCAGCCAGTGTATAGACGCTAATACTGGTGTAATGTGGTCAGATTTCTTCTTTTCAGTTAGGACGCTTGCAGCTGCATTCTGAACCAACTGTGATCAATTTGAATCAAAGACGTATCAACTTTTTTGTATTCTTTAAATATATAAACAATGAACATGTGATCGATTTCTTAATTGAAAGAATGCAATTCTGGTGACATAATAATTATAAGATCTAAAACTAAGATCCACCCGCCCCGCCCCGCCCCGCCCCACTCCGCTCCCCCGTTTTCTCTGTACTTTTCTCCAATCCCGTCTCACAATTATCTTACTTGGACTGTTGATAGGCCAATCAGAGGACACGTACATATTCAGCTTAACCTTACACAACCCCAGTAACTTGTACCCCATTTCAGACAGTAGCCAACCCGCGCCGCATATTATGTATTGATGGGTGAACACTTCCTGAACGACACAGTTGTCCAAATGGGGTGGGTTTGTGGATACCACTGTGAGTGATTGAAAAGATGGACCTCTGGAGAGAGCAACATTCAATTGTCCGTAACTGAAAGCAGGATCGTCTGTGACGATGGAGGCCACACTGGTGAAAGTTACTTTATCGGTAGGGATAAGTTTCAGCACTTGTTCATTAAGGTGTAGCGAGTCTTCGTTGTTGACGCTTAATATAGCTTGCGTACTGAGTTGTTCCGGAGTCACAGTTGAGAAACACTAAGCCACCAAGAAAAGTAACATTGCAATAATGCACGCCATGACCCGATTGCTGTAAACAGAAGTGAAAACAAAATCGAGCCCAGTGCATTCTTTAACTGCCTTGTAGCGCAGTGGTAGTGTTGCTGCTTTGCAGGAAGGAGACTGTGGAAGATTTTGGGTTCGCTTCCCGGTTCCTCCCTGTGTGGATAGCGCTTTGAATACTGAAAACACCGGTATATCAATGTAATGAAGTATTATTATTCTTATGCGTCCAGCGCTCTCTCTCTGTCGCGCGCGCCTGTATGTGTGTGTGTGTCGCTCGCTGCACGTGTCGACCACTTCTTAAGGCAATTCAATATGTAGATCAATTTGATATTTTATACAGTGAAAAATAAAATTCATGTACCACAACTCATTAATTTGGTTACATTGAATCTGAGCCGCATTACTTTAATTCTCGTAGTTTCTGTTATTTTTGCGACGAAATTTAAACTTTTGTTCTATATAATTTCGAAAACTTCCTTGAATACTATATTCAGTGTGAAAACTCTATTAGTGCCTTTTATCAGTTACCAGAACTCTGCTCACATCGCGTCGCTTCGTACCGCAAGCCACAAGTAGTAAGTCTGTGATAAGCAGAATACTGCTACGCTTTGCACTCACAGGACGGAAGGACAATCCCGACCGCTTTTATATAGTGTAATGAAATGAAATGATGATTAGCACAAACTTGCATTCTGATATTCTTTTTTTCTCTTTTTTAAACCTAGCCCAGGTTACACCTATAAACAATAACAAAAAAAAAACCTGTTTTAAAAAGACTTGGACACTTGTTTCATATTTTTTATTGTTTTACCTTATAGACAAAAAGGTGAAAGCAATCCATCTGCATCCGAATTACAGCATTTACTCAAAGAAAAATCAGGGCATTGATGAGTTCTATGACTATGACATCGCTGTTATTGAACTGAATGAAACTATCAACACAATAAAAATTTCACCAAAAGCCCGGTAAGGAAGATTCTTAATGGTTTGTTTCAACAGGCTGCAAAACATTAAAGTTGAGTTATTTTGTTCTCTTGTTCAGATTATTCAAAGACTGGAGAATAATATTTTCTTTCCCTTACTAATTAGTACAACAATAGTATAGTTAACAATGCAAATTGTGTTAATTATTTTATGTGAATGAATAGCAAATTAATTAAGTATGGAAGAGAAGCAAGGTGAGAGTGGGAGACAGAAGTAGGTAAATGCATAAACTTAATGCAATTAATTTAATTGTAATTCATTTTAATTCAATTAAATACAATTCCTACAGAGATCAACAGAAGATCAGTGTGCCAGAATGTCTTAAGAAGTTAAGCATTCATTTGGAAGATGTTTTAATAAACAATGTGATTTTGTTTTCCAGTCCTATTTGCATTCCCTGCACTGAGGAGTCGAGGAGAGCACTGCGACTGAAACCTGAAACAACCTGCAAAGATCAAAGTATCTATGTTTTTATTTTAAACATTCTTGCCTAATCCTAACAGATACTTTCTATTATTACAATAGCCTTTTTAAATACATATAATTAGCAAAAGGATGGAGAAAGGGATGGATAGCTAAACAGATAATTAAAAAAAACATGATTACTTTCACTTCATAATGTCAAAGACTGATAAAGTATGGTGAGGAGAGTCTCTCAGACCCAGTAGGGGTTGGGTTGAAGACCTGGGAAGAAACAAGCAAGGGGGTAATTTGGTTTTCAGTTTAATGATTTATAAGTCATGTATGTAATTATATGTTTCATATTTTCACATTTTTCAGTTGTCAGTGAGTTCTAATACTGCCATTTAATTTTTTTACTATCATTAGCACTTCTTACAGGCACTCATATTTCATATAACCAGAAGGAAGTCATAATTTTTCAAATTAGAATGGAACTGTAGTACAATAATGGCTAAAATGGTAAAATAACACAAGTCATAGTCTGAGTGTCAGAAACAGGCGTCACCCCTGGAAGCCTGTCCCCAAACCCAAAAAGACAGGCTTCAAGGTCTGCACAGATCCAAAACGGACCTCAGGCTTTTAAAACTTCAAAATGATTTAAATGCACCAAAACTCCCTTTAAGTGGTAGGAAAGCCATCAATCTATCACTGAGGTAGTGAACATAAAAGAAAGTTCTTTAAACACGAAAGGATTTTTCAAGAAAAGTGCAACATTAAAATTTTAAGTGTGTATTTTGAATTATTATTGTTTTCGAAAGTTTATACTCCAAAGTTGATTTGTTTTGACAAAGTTTATTTTTATTTTTACTTTAATTTCTGTTCTTAGTTTATGCAATGCATTAATTACATTACGCGACCATGCTTTTTCCTTTTGTGACATTAGTGGAACTAGGGTATAAATACAGCAGCATTTCTTTTGTTAATTATCCCTCAACTGGATGAAGAAATAACGTCTTAGTGTTAATGTCTTCTTCAAAATAAGTCTAACATCAGGCATTGGTTTTGGTGTTTGAACTTTTTTTCTTCTTTTATTTTCCTTTTTGTTTTGACCCATTCATTCTGGCTCTGACTACACGTCTGTTTCTTGATTCTGATCTCCTGGTTTGTACAATCAATACCCATCAACACATCTGTGTTACATTAGAAGAGAACTAAAATGGCAAAGCACAGTGAAAAAAGGCAACCTAGGTCTTACATAAAAAGGCAATCTAAGTCTTTCAAGTCCAATCTTTTATCCAGTATGTAGAATCCAAAAACAAGGCAACAAAATCCACTATAAGCAGAAAATCAAGAAATGTACTCACAAAGAGTACAAAACACTATACTCCTCCAATAACACCCTGTGAGATGTAATCTCTTCAACCTGAATATATAAAGGCTGAAGGCAGAACCCTCAGCAGTAACATCAAGGTGGCAATGCCTCTTGGGATTCCATAAACAAGCAGCTTTGAGGTACATACAGTATGTACCATTACATAACAAAAATACATGAAAAATAATACTTCAAAATTAACAGTAATGACAATAAAAAGATAACATATATAAGCCAGGAAGAAAATATAACACAAATCATATAAGCTACGTTATTAGAGCAAAAAAATTCAGAAAACCAATAGAATTGACATGTTTGGTGATTAAAAGCTGCACATATAAGCACAGCTAGCAAATTGGTGTTATTCTGCAAAGATTGAAAGTGCAGTTGCTGGTTTTTAGGATCAGAAGATGAAACATAATCAGTGAAACACCAGTCAAAATCCAAAAACAAAGGAGATACAACAATACTTAAGCCAAATACTTAAGACAAAAATTAAAGCTGAAAGACCAGCCGATAAAAAAAAAATGGCTGAAAGAACAAAAATATTTGGTTTGTTGTAGGATTATACCTGCAATCTTGGTCAGAGATAAGACTTTCAGGATGAGCTTTTATCCTGTCATGTTAATAGTGTCATGTACCACAGATTTCTGGGATGAAACCATGGTAAAGGAGTAATCAAAAATTCCACAAGACAGCAACACCTGTGACAAACCCAAAGTTACAAATACATTTTCATGATTATAATAACAAAGGCCAAGCAGAAACTGAAGATCATAATGGATTCTGCAAAGAAAAAAAAGCCAAAAAATCATTAAGTAATGCAAACAAGAAGTGTCACATAACAGAAGTGAGAACATTGTATAAACTAATGTATGAATAAGTCTCCACAAGAAATTAATTAGTAATTTTCTTACTCACTTGGTCCTGAACAAGGTTGCAGGGGGTGCCAGAGCCTATCCCAGCTAGCATAGGTCATAAGGCAGGAACAAACCCTGGACCAGGTGCCAGTCCATTGCAGGGGCAAGGAGAAAATCAGTCATGTCCAAAATACAGAATAAACAGGCTTATAGTGTCATGATTATCATAAGTTGTAAGTAGAGTAGAGTAAATTAGAGTAGAATTATGGCACTGTCCTAATATATTTGGTCACTTTATTGTACTTATGTGAATAGTAGAGGTAGTATAGAAAGATAAAATACCGGAGGATGAGACATGAATCAAGAAACCAAGCTAAGAATGCATCAAAACCATCAGACAGATCTGTTGTTAAACCCCAAATCAGAAACCAAACAATTTGAAGCACTAACGTTTTTCGCTAAGTATCACTAAATTAAACACACACACTTTGTACTCTCAGATAGCATTCTTAGTGATTCTTGGGTAGAAATACCACAGAAACCTTTACACAAAAGATTTAAAATGGTGGTACCCATAATAACCATCACAGGAAGACACAAATGAATTTCAACATTACTAATTCTAGTTTGAAAGTGAAAGTGAATGTCACCATTGAGTTCTGCATGATTAAAAGTTCCATACAGAAGCCCCACAGTACAATGGTGCGGGTCCACTCCAGGCTCCCTCTTCACAGTTGGGAGCCTCTTGAACCCAACACCATCGATAGTTATGACTGAATGAGCTGAAAGATGGTGTAAAAAGTGTTCCGTGCTTTTATTAAAAAGAATCAAAACAAAACTAAAAACAGTGTCCACACTGCAGTGCTTCACAAATGTCCATAAATAATCCATACAAACAATAAATAAATCCATTAAAAACAGAGGTTAAAAATGCAGTCAGATCCCAGCCCAACTAATTTTTCGTCTCCCCGGCTCACCCATAACTCATGCAGCTGGCGGAGACCCAGCAGCCACGAACTTCATCCCCCGACTCCTGCCTTGGCTATCTCCTCACAGCGCAGCCAGACCATCCAAGGTCCGCACTCCTCCCGTCATCCTTCACGCACCCACAATCGTACCTCGGATCCCTGGGGAGGTCATCCGCCATGCTCGCCCCACTCCACGCTGTTGTTCTGTGGGGTAAACCAGCCCCTAGAGCACCTACAACCTACGCTCCTTCATGGGGCCCCTGTTTGTGCTGCCTTTCCCCTCTAGGTGGCCAGATCATCCTCACTGAGACTGGTCTTCAGCTGCCTTTTAACCTCAATTGCTTTTCTCGTTCCTTTCCATTCTCTTTTTTTTCCCACCCTTGTATTTGCGCTTTCTTATTTTATACATGGGGACGTGGCACAGTTGTGGCGATTAGCAGCTCCCGGCATCAATTACGGACACGGACGATTCCTCACCTTTGCACTTAATTGAAGAAACGCCTTCACTGCATCGCACGCGGGAACTGCTCCAGCCACACTACCACGCCCCCTCCTTCATCCGCGAGTGTGGCGATTATTTATTTAAAAAGGCAATCAGCTGCGGACCTGACCTTACCACACACTGACTATACAAAGTGTACAAGTCAAAAACTTTAAAACTAAGTAGTAAACTTGGCAATCATGAAACAAAAATAATTCAGAAATAAAAGCGCAAACAATTTGTCTATATATCCATTTTATGATTTTTTTTTTCTCATTTGGGGTTGTGCAGAGTCAAGAGGATAACAATGCCAGTTTGTCATTTGTCACAGTAATGGACACACACACTGACTCATACAGGGATTATATTAGATCCAATAAGAACAGATTGCATAGTTTTGGTGTGTTGAAAGTCATATAATGCTCACACACCCAATGAGAGAAGAAGCTGACGCCACAACAAGTCTGACCTGTGCAAACTCAGGTCACTGGAAGTATGATGCAGCAGCGCTGTCACAATGCCACCCAAAGGGGTCTAATGTTGTTTTGGGAATAAAAAGTGCTTAAACAAAAAAAAAATAAAAAAGGCAGTCTTACCTTTATTATTATGAAAGATTCTGTAAAGAAGACTTTCTACCAATGCATATTCTGTGTGATTAATAACCCACATATTTGTTTTGTTTTTTTCTTATAACAGTAGAAAACCTGTTCTCCCAGGACATAGTTGACGCATTTTTTGTGACAGGGGTAGAATCACAAATGAAGAATATGAATGTTAAAATAAAACTAAAGAACCAGGTATGTGCTTGTTAATTTCTTTAACAGACCCATTTTAATGATATACCCTGTATACTGTAGCATCATTGTAAAGGATAAGTTTGGTATTTTTCAAATCAAAAGTTATTTCTTCACAATCATTTGTTAACTTGCTACATGAAATTGCATTCTAAAGTGGAAATATAGTTTATAAATTAAATTTTTCTTAAAAGCTAGCCTTATCTTGCGTTATATAATAGAGCTTATGGGTACCAGGGTCCCAATCTGAAAAAAACATAAAAACTTGCCAAATACACCCATTTTTCAAGCCAAAGGTTTTATTGAGTACTGATCTGTGTCTTGAGATTACAAACATATTTTAAAACAGGGCATCCATGTTTTTTTAAGAAGGAAAAAAAGTGAAAGACTGTTATGAGATTCAGACATTTTAAAAGCAGACCGGCTGTGCACGTCACTTCTTTGCTTGTCTTTTTCCGCAACACCTTTCAGGGCCAGAGGCATAGATTTATGGGTACCAGGATGGAAACCAATGGATTTATCTTGGAAAGTGATGGCCAAACAATGTTATTGACACTTAATGTTGATGCTCAGATGTGAATTGCTTTCTCTATAGATAACTTGACAATAATAACAAAAAAAACACTTAATTGCTTATATCCTTTCACTATACAGAAGCTTATTTCATTACTTCACAAAGCTACTGCGTGTTACAGCTAGATTAATAATGCACACATGTGCTTCACTGACGTAGAATGCCGAACACGCATGCAATCAAGTGACAAGATCTGAAGAGACGTTATAGGTATGCATCAATCCATCCATTTTCTAAACCACTTATGCAGAGCAGCTGAAGCCTATCCCAGCAAGCATTGGGCACAATGCAGCAACATTTCCCTTTCAGGGTGAACACACTCACAGACACACTAGGGCCACTTTAGCAATGCCAAGTCATCTAAATTTAGACAGTTTGAAGTTTAGTAAGTTTAATACAGATGTCTTAACATAAGCAGAGAGGTAGCACAGACTGGTAGCTGTCATTCCCATGAGCAGACAAGCAAGCAAGAAATGTATCCTTACCTTGAGAAAATAGTACCAAGAATCTATAATAAAAATTACTAATTCTACACTTTTTTGCCACAAGCATGCATTAGAAATGCAGGAGGCACCTTTTCTTAAATTGAACCCTTTGTTACTTCAAAGTGGACATATTTGGTAAATTATACTTCTTTTATTCAGAATGGGATCCCAGTATCCAGAAGTTTCATTTGAAAATGTTATTTTTTAAAATATTTAAAATACACTTCACTTTTGTCAGGATTTAGCCACGGTTCCTCCCCTGGCTGGGGTTCAAATACCAATTTTTTGTCTGTTTTGTTCATTTTTGAATCCTTTGTGTATGTTGATAGTGTTGGCCATTTAGTGTTTTATGTATCTGTGTATCTTAATGTATATTCCATGTTTTTTGTGGGTGGTTCCCCAAGAGGTGGGCCGCCAGCCCAACACATTCAAGGGGCTGCCATCAGCCCTATAAAAGCTGGGGCAACCCACGGTCCCTTGCAGTGGTGAGTTTTCTCTAGTGATTATTTGTGCTTTTATTAATTTTTTTATGAACTTTTTCAACCTCTGTGCTCCTTTGTGTTTTTTTATGCTCTTCAGAGCTTCTTGTTAAACCAAGGCTTTTTTAAACAATAAATATTTTTATTTGTAAAGATACAATGTTGCCCTTTTTTGTGACTAGCTGGGTTTTTGATGGTATTTCCCTGTGTAGTGAGCATTTTGAGCCATTATTGGTGCTTTCAAGTTTAGAAACTTTCAACCTCTACAATTTTTGAACACAATTTTATATTGCAAATGAATATATACCATGATTTGGAGGAAGTAACTTAGATTTGCAAATATCTTTTAATAGCGAAAAGTACTCTTTTCTGTAGAATTTTTGAAAAAAATTCATTGTAAAGTAATACAGCTGTTTTTGTACAAATTGGCAGAAATCAGTGTTCCAGTGACTTCACTGATCTAGTGTTGCACTGTGGAAAGATCCAAAAAATGAAGAATTAAAGCAGCAATTGGGGTGGGCTGGCTTTGCATAGTTTAGCCCACACCACCACATTGATACTTGGGATCTGCTCTTTTCTGGTGACTTCTATGAAGATGACTGCATCATTTCACAGCATAATTTTTTCATAGCTCCCATTTAAGAGAGTACTTTTCACTATTAAAAGATATAAAAATGTGACTGTTCTCTTCTAATATATGGATATTCCACAAAATAAATATTCTAATATATTCTTCAAATTAGGTCAACTGCTGGCATTCAAAGGTGCAATTTTCTTTTTATAGATTCAAATATGATCATAGTCTTTAACTATTTTTGAAAATTTCTTAATTAACACAATTAATGCAGCAATTAAAAGGCCATATATTTTTGCATAATTAACTATATTACAAAAAATATCAATACAGTCAACGGTTTAGATATAGGTTAGGTTATACATGTATAGCATACTAAAATACTTCCAGAGTATAAATTTGTAGGGTTGCCATGTTGGTGCAGTGATTAGATGTTAGAAAAAAAAAATGATGAACTTATTTTTTCTTAATATTTATCACTGGAGTTTTTTTGTTTCTTTTACATAGACCTCTTAGGCTTGCCGTAATTTCTTCACAGCCTTATTTTGATTTAAATTAAACCTTATTAACTCAAAATTTATAGTAACAAATACTGTACATGTAATGCAGAATTCTGCTGCAGTCTATTCCACATCAACGCCACTCCTGTCCCCTCACCGCACCTTTGCCCCTCAACTTCAGATGTTTCCACTGTTCCCGTTATATGACATGTCTTTTCGCTTGTTCTTTTCTGTAAAATGCTTAAAGTGTTCAATTCATTGCACAGGCCTTATAAATGTCCAGTCTGTAAACAGCTTTACTGTTTCTAATTAGTTAAAGTAAAACATGACTCTGTGTTAAAAATTTATTTCCTGGCTATGGCTTTCACAGTAAAGCCATATTAATAAAATTAAAAAAAAAAAATGATAATGATATTATTGTATTACATTCCACTTCACCTGTGAACATTCGACTGGTGCTAACTCAAATTCTTAAGTGAACACATCTGACGCCTAGTTTAGTTCAGTTCTCTTGCTACCGTTGTATGATACGTACAAAGAGCTCATTGCAAGGTTAGGATTTGTGGTTTGCTCTGCTCTTTATTTCACTTTCCATATTTTTCCATCTTGTAAGTTTATTTAGGTTTATTTCAGTTCTTATTGGTTTCAATTTTAAGGATAACCTGTTGTTTCCATGTGCTAGGCCTGGTTTCAATTTTTGTATTGCTTTAACCTACCAAAACTTTGTATCGGTTCAAGATTACATTCAAATCTGATTAAAGCTACCATTTTAGCAGGATGTGCTATGGGCTGAATTTATTTTTATACACAAAACTCTCATTATTGAACTTATTACCGAAAGAATATTGTTTCTTGTAAAATCGCGTTTTTCCAATGACTATCAACAAAAGCTAAGGTTAGTCGCTAGGAAAAGCAGGAACTGAACTATGAAAGGGATGTTTCACTCAGGGCAATACTAAGTAACATGTTCAAGAGAACGAAGCGTCATTGAACTAATTAATATTAGGCCCTAGTAAAAAAAACAAATAGAAAACTACAGATATTTTATTCAGAAATGTACTTCTGATATATTTGATTAACTGATGGCACCTAAACTGAGGTCAATGTTCTTAGAATATTTTGTATTTTGCGATTTCTTTTGTTGCTATTGTAATGCTGTCACTATTCGGAAAAGAGCCATGCAAGTCAGAAGTTCCATTATGCTATTTACACTTGACAATAAATTGAACTTTGAAATTCCCAAAATGGCAGCTGCAAATGCATCCATGGCTGAGACAGATCATATGTCTGATATCAACATGCAAAATTCTTCAGTCGTATTAATTTATTTTTGCAGCCTCAACTGAAATGTAATGAAGATGCAAAAATGGCTCCTCTGTACACAAAACTCAAAGACTGGAGGGAGGTGGTGACTGACAGATTCCTCTGCACAGGAGGCACAGAGCCAGAAGTCGATGAGGTCACATGCAAAGGTAAGGGTGGTCCAGTAACTCGGCACTTTGCCAGCAGAGATTGCTGACCCTCATTGTTTTCACGAGTCAAAGTTACACTTTATGTCTGAACAGACATTAATGTATTTTTGCACTAGCAGATGACAGTTAAATGCGTATGCCAACGTTGCAATGAGGTGCATGTGTGTGGCACTCTATAGTCATGGTAGTGACTTTTCTTTTTCCTGTCTTGTCTTCTGCCAGCTGCGTATGCTATTTATACTCAAATGAATTGAAATGGCTTGCTTTTTTGTGGGCACCAGACAAGGCCATTTCAGCTGTTAAAATGTGATTGTTTAATAGATTATACAGTGCAGAATAGCTTTATAAAGTTGGCTTCAAGCTATGGTGGTAACATCTTTTACAGTTTCTGTGCTTGCCACACACAAAAATGATCTCTTTAATAAAGTGGTAAGATCATGAACCCCATGAAACTTACACTACCGTTATGAATTAAATTAATTGGTACTACATCCCTCATCACTCTGTGTCTGTGCTTTGTCAGACACATGTGTAGCATTGATAAAACATTTGCAGTAGTTAAATAATACTTTTGCATTCTTAGTCTTAATATATGGTTGAAATTGTCATTCTAAGACCAGTTAGAAGGCCTGCTGGTCACCACTGGTGTGCTACTTACACAGTCTCCATTTGTCTGCGTGAATTTGTGTCTCCATCTTCTGCCATATTAGAGTGAGGTGGATTGGCTGGTCAGTTGGCACACCTTTAACAATCTTAACTTGAATATCTTGAAAACAATGGCAACACTCCTCACCTCCTACAACCCCACCCAGTTATAAATGGTGTCACAGTCAACAGGGTGGAGTCATTTACATTTCTTAGCACTTCTAGATAGATAGATAGATAGATAGATACTATCACTTATAGTCTGAATTGGGATAAAAACATACCTCCTGTTATAAAAAAGCTCAGCAATAGATGTTTTCTCTCTGTCAGCTTACAAAGCTGAACCTCTTCCAATCAGGACTGGCATAATTGTATAGAGCGGTCATTGAAATAACCGCCACTTTCTTCATAACAGACTGGTATGGCAGTACATCTGTTCCGTCGAAACTTAAAACGGTAGCGTGTTGTTCGGTTAGCAGAAAAGTGGAAAGTGGACTCCATTGAGGTCCTGTCTATATCACATGTCAGAAAATGTGCAGGGAATATAATTAAATACAACACTCACCCGCGCAACAATCACTTATTACCATCGGGGAAATGTTACTAGTCACTAAAAACAAGAACTGCTAGACCATTTAAGCAGTTTCTTTCCTACTGTAGTAACTCTGGTTAAACTCTGATTCATCTGTGGTTTCTAAACTCCTACAAACTCTATCCTTAGAAAGACTTACTTTATATACTACTGGGTGAGAGTGCAATTCTGCATTATCATATTGTTTCATATATATTTCTGGTTTGTGCAATATGTTTTTCACTACTACTGTATATAATTTTGTCAGTCAGTCAGTCATTGTCCAACCCGCTATATCCTAACTACAGGGTCACGGGGGTCTGCTGGTGCCAATCCCAGCCAACACAGGAAGCAAGGCAGGTAACAAACCCTGGGCAGGGCACCAGCCCACCACACACCCACACACCAAGCACACACTAGGGACAATTTAGGATCGCCAGTGCACCTAACCTGCATGTCTTTGGACTGTCGGAGGAAACCCACACAGATATGGGGAGAACATACAAACTCCATGCAGGGAGGACCCAAGAAGTGAACCCATGTCTGCTAATTGCGAGGCAGCAGGGCCACCACTTCGCCACCGTGCCGCCATATAATTCTGTGATGGTGTTATATATTGCATATTGTGGTGTTTAATGCCATGTAACGTATTAGTGTATGGATGTAACACCAAGAGAAATTCCAATCAACTAGGTTTACAAGGCAATAACGTTCAAGACATAATAGTACTTGAGTATTCCTTCCATATTATAAACATGAGCAGGTTAGGTTGTGTTGATAAGTTGATTGACAAATGAAAATTGTTCAGGTATGGTAATTTACCTTTAAGAAATTTGCTGCTGGGTATAGTTGACACAAATATTGCATATGGCCCTATCTTCCCTCACGTGTATGTAAAGGTACTATCCACAGATGGTCCAAGTTCCTGCTTTGTAGCCCATGGTGGGCTCTTCAGATGCTCTGTGGCATGCTTGTTGCCCTTGGGATTCTCATGCCAGCTTGGCAGTGTAAGCAAAAAATAAATGCATTTTGATTTGAATTTGAAAACTCTCATATAGTGCAAAGCCTAGAAATTGCCCGATTGTTTCCCAAAGGTATTGCATCTTAGAATTAACCATAAAATCGCCTCTACTTTCCATAGTAAGCAGTACCCTAACCCACTTAAACAGAATTTTATACACTATTAAAGTTAAAGCACCAGAAAGCAAAGTGAAATTCCTGAGGTGGCTATTGAACGGGCCACACTGAGGCTTAAAGAGCTTTATCTTTGTCATAGAAGAATGCACTCCAATCGTTTTATATAAAATGTAAAACAAAATTCAAGTGGAGACAATTTACCAATTCTAGTCTTAATTTCTTTTTAACAGGAGATTCTGGCGGCTCTCTTGTAATTAAAAGGAAGAGAAGAGCTTTTCAGGTTAGTATCAAAACAAATACTGATGCATCCTTTTCAAGTGTATTTTATGAACACTTCTGTGAAATGAAAGATTTATTAAAAAATCGGCAAGACCTATTGTTTAAATGTTTTTGTGTGTTTTTTTAAAGCCTTGAAAGTTCAAAAAGTTGACATTGACTGTTATTTTGTAATGAGGTGGTACCCTTCAAGGTTTGGTTCCTGCATTGTGCGAAGAACCACTGCTGTATGAGAATAAGTACTTTCAAAAACGAATTATTAAGTGGACACGATTATTTAATAGAGCAGACTTTCTATTGCATGGTTGTTTAAGAGAGTCGCTGAATTGAAAGCGAATACGAGATTACACGATTTCAGCTATTATTAAGAACTCTTGTTTAAATGGTTCATTTTTAAGAATAATAGCTAATCATATTGGCAGGTAATTTAAATATATTATCATAGCAAAGCAGCTGTCTTTTTACGGCTGATACCAAATACATTGTATATGCACTGATTTTTCAAAGCTATTTCTGTTTTTCCAGGTCGGAGTGATAAGCTGGGGTAACATGAATCTGTGTCAGCCAAAACGAAAACAATCAACAGAACATTCCCGTGACTATTATATCAACCTTCTTAAAGTGCAGGACTTTCTAGAACCTAAGCTTCCACACCTCAAATTCAAAAAATAAATAATTTAAAAATGTAACTTTGTAAGCATAATGCTATTTTTGAATGCTCAACTAAGTAAGTGCAGTTCCACTCAAAACAAGTCTGGTTAATATTTCCTGCAGAAAAATGTCAGCTTTATTATAAGTATGCTCAATTTTGGTCTTCTGTATATTAATTTTATTGTTGTTGGTGTTGTTATGCACTTTTCTGGACATCTTTTCTAAATAAAAGTTTGTTATTTTTCAATGTAAAGATTTTTTTTAGTCATTGCTCTGTTCAATAGACATCCCTGTAAGCTCAGTCAAAAACTGGGATTTTAAAGTAAACAAATGACAAAAGGTGGAGTAGAGCAGGGGTTCTCAAAGTCGGTCCTGGGGGTCCCACTGTGGCTGCAGGCTTGTGCTTCAACCAGATTCATAATCAGTGACAACAACTGAAAACACTGATTACAATTAATTAGCTGTTATTTTTTCTCTTCTCTTATTCTACATTAAGAAAGCACAGCAGCATGATTGTACATTTATAAGACATTTAGAAACATTTCTACTTTTGCTATAGATTTAAATGCTCTCTTTTGTTGATTTCATTATATTTTACCTTTCTCTGTGCAGTTTACTCTATTCATTGTATCTTAATAACAACAATTAAAAGCTAGCAGAGCAGACACCCAGGCAAACAACAATGAATCGTGAAAGGCTGCAACTACTTTAGTGTTAGATGCACTAACTAGAAAGTACATTTGAATATTTTTTTTTTGCTAAACTTAGTTTTCTAATTTCTATATTGTTCCTAAAACACAGAATATGGGCAATAACAGTTCACTTAATTAGCCCAGAATTCCAATTAAAAACAGAAGCTGGTCGGAACAAAAACCTGCAGCCATAGGGGGTCCCCAGGACCGACGTTGAGAACCCCTGGTGTAGAGGATGGGAGGAAACTGGAGATGGCAACTGTGGAAATGGTTACAGGCTAAATAATATGGTGATGCTGTTTTCAGAAGATATATTGTGACATAGGTTTAAATTGATGAGTGGCTCTCGGAACATTGCTGCTGTAATTTGAACAGCCTTTTATAGAAAATGTCAACCAACGACTTCCTCAACAAAGAGATTATCTCACAAAATAGAAAAAACTTTACTCTTTAAGACTATAATTCAGTGTTTATTTCTAATACAGTTAATAGTTTCTTTTTATGACTATTTTAAAAAGGCATCAGCAGCATTTTTCCTTCCATTTGGTAATAATTACATTAGCAAGTGTAGAAGTAGAGGCCGCTATCAACCTCTTGAACCCTCAGGTACCACGCCAAACACCAGGTAAAAGTATAATTCTTCTTCTTTTTATTACAATACTGTGCACTAAGCACCCTCCACTCCACACTACACATACAATACTCGGTAATCAACAATAATACACAATCCTCCTCTCCCAGACACTTAGCCACCCTTCCTCCCAGCTCAGCTCAGTGTTCTGGTCTCTCTCAGTCCTTTATATAGTCCGTGACCCGGAAGCGTTTCTCTCTCTCTGTCCATGTGACCATGAACACTTCCGGGTCGGATAAAAGCTCCTTTTCTTCAACCCGGAAGCACGTCGTTTCTACTGTTCATGTGACCAGGACGTACTTCCAGGTTATAGGGCACGTAGCACTCCCCAAGCCTTCCTACAGCGGCTCCTGGTGGTCCCCATAGTATCCAGCAGGGCTGTTTGTAAAAACTATAAGGTCCATAAGGCCCTGCTGGAATTCGGGGAACTTCCATGCTGCTGGGAGGGCTCCATCTGGCGGCCTGGAGGTGTGGGCCGGAATATTTGGCTGGCCATCCATCACAGAAGGAATTTACATTAATGATGAATAAGAGTTTTTAACACTACCAATTGTCACACTAAACTATTCTTAATCATATCGCAGTTGCCTTGTATAGTACAAGTGGAGCAGTTGGCTACATAACTGAATATAGAATAAGTAATAAGTTTTTGTGTGTTTATGTACATCACAACAAAGAAACGCCAACACAAAATCTTATCAATCATCATGGATTTAGAAAGGTGAATATGTTTTTGACTAGTTGCGTAAACTGGCATTGCACAGGTTTTATTTCAAGTCACTGGTGTAAAAATGTCACTTTATAAACCATTTGATCAGATACAAAAACTTCCTATCTTGTACAAATATATTAATATATTTTTCAGATATCTTTAAATAAAACTTAAAATATTTTGAAATATGTTTTAAGTAATCTGAAATGGATCAGAAACCCACTTTAAGATATCACAAAATGAATTTGAGTTAGTCACAAGGTCCGTCCCGCCACCTTTTATCCCTATTGTGATAGCAAAACACAAAGTCATAGGGAACTTCTATCATAACAAGTGGAAGGGATCATTTGAAGGGATGAGACGAATTCCCAGTACAAATACAAGTTCTCCTTCATCACAAGCTTTGACAATCATCACATCATGAACCATTACACAGCTTGGGAGAGCTTAAAGGAATGTTTTTTATGTTACTTACCCCATGTAGTTTGAATTGGTGACTGAGAAAAATTTTTAATTTCATGTTTTTGTGTAACGGTGCTGACTTTAGTGAGAAGTCTGTAAAAGTTTATGAGAAAAGACAGGGAGAAAAGACAAGGTCAGAAAATGAAGCAAATAGTAAAAATCAGAGATCAAAGAGCGAAACAGTGCTAATCTAAAAATCAGTCTAAATTCAGAGCAAATGTCAATCCCAAAATATGCTCAAAATATAGCACATAGTTTGCAAATAATGAATCCAATCTTAGATAATGTGAGGCTGTGCAAGTTGTCCTTAATACAGTTGTGCAGTTTACATCACTGCCGTGCAAACCTAGTGCATTGTGGGAAGAATTACCATAACAACGAGAAACGTGCAAATCACGTCAAACTATCTCTGAAAATTGCTCCAATTTTCATGAAAATCTGTGTAGCTTTTCTTGGAAGAGGCTGGAGCAAAAAACATAGAGACACCAACTCAGCTTCAGTTCTGTAAATTAAGTAAGACTGCCCACTGTCTCTTCAAAAGTCGACATTGTGTTTTTCTCTTCTGTCAGTTTTGTTGAAAAGGAACACTTGCCCTGCTATTGAGGAATATTTCAGGCAAAATAAATACCATATATATGTAAATAAATACACTTATAGTGAAATGTGGCTATAAATAATAACAACATGAAATGTTTGCATAAATAAAATATGTCATAAGATTATGGTTTTGTTGCATTTTTCTTTATGCATTTACTTAATTATTTCTTCATTTATTTATTTCAATGATACTACAAACAGCATGAACACTGTGACTTTCACATGTTAAAGTTGAGAGAGTGGGCTCAAGTGAGTACTGTATTGTGACTGGTGAATTATTATCAGAGTGAACGGCGATCTTTGGTCATTGAGTGTCACATTTACAGCAGGTGCTTCAGATGAGGATTTCTGAGATGATGAATTCAAAGATTCTTGAATTAAATTAGCCACATTTTGCAATAATTCTTGCTGAATTTTTCTTTCCCTCCTGTTCTCCATGGATTTGCATGGTCACAACTTTCAACAGTTTCAATAGAATTTTTTTGTGCATTGATACACATTTATGGTGCACATTAACACACATAAGGTTTGTTGTGTTTTCATGCACTAATAACACATGTATCTTACCAGTCATTTAGCATTTAAATATAGTTCTCTAGTAAAAAGAAAAAATCTAAGCAATTTGCCGTTAGGCGCAGACTTATGATGTCAAACATAGAAAATGCAGTCATAACGATACAAATGAGGCAGACATGATATTTGGAACATTTCTATACTGTGGAGTGTGGTCAGCAATCACCTGCAGGACATTGGTAAGAGAGGAGGGCATTTGGAAGGTAAAGGCTGTGGACGGGTTTTTTTAGGTTGTGTGTTTTCCTTCACAACATAAAAGCACAGAAAAATTCACTGTTGTGAATGAGTCTTAACTTCATTTCCCTTAAATAATCCTCAGGTACTACATTCAGGTTGATTATTCTAGTCTAGTCCTTTCTCTGTTGAGATTCTGAAATTTCAATTGCAAACAGTGTCTGAATACACACTTAAAAATTCTTAAGGCCTTTAAAAAGTACTGAAGAGAGAGTGGAGCTGTAAAACCCCTGGCACAGAGGAACAAACCCATATTTTATTTTAATAAAAAAAGCTTAAAAAATACATTAGGAACCCTAAAAAGTGGCCAAATCATATACAGGGGTTCCTCGGGTTACGACACAGTTCCATTCCTACAACAGTGATGTAACCTGAATTTTAGTGTAAGTCGAAACACACCCCAGCCTAAGTCACTTACCTATGCTAACACATTTGCAAAATCATAATCTAGAACATAAAAACACAACTAAGCCACAGAAAAAGGACATAAACATAGTGTACTGTACACTGTACTGTAGTAAGAGACAAAATGACAAAAAATGAGTGTAAAAAAATCCTTACTGTTATTCCTTCTCACATCTCAATTTTTTAAAGTTTTTATGGGAGTGAGCGTTGTAAACTCGAAACCTGGGGGTCATAACCTGAGGACCCCCTGTAAAAATAAATGCACAAGATCACTGGAAAATGACTAAAACAAAGTGAAATGCTGCCTTCTTGAATAGGCAAAACAAAACTATACCCAGTAAACAAGAATGAAAATAAATACAAAAGAGCAATATCAAAAATCAGAAATCCACATAAAAATAGTCAATTAACCAACAGAACGTACAGTGAACAAGAAGAATCAAAAGGGGAACAAAACAATACGAGCAGGATGCACATGTCTTAACGCTAATCTGAGACATCTCAGTTCTTCATAAAGGCTGCACGAAGTCACAAAAGCTACAGGAAAAGGTGGCCCTGCCTCCTAAGGCTCAACATAT